>NC_138159.1:11548700-11591200 GCF_964199315.1 Orbicella franksi
TTTTACTTTTCGGTCGAAATAGACTGGCGAAATCCTCGCAAGCGTGTGCCAAGAGGAGGGAAACTTTGAAGTCCTGAAACGGTGCTATATCCAAATATATCCAACTGGTTTTTTGTTGTGTTATGGAAAAGCTGTTAATCTTCGTTCAACATATGTGAAACTTAGATCGGAGTAATGCGGAGCTCTTGTAAAAGAAGCAGCGGAACACAACTTGGTCATCGATATAAAGCGGGACATAACTAAATTCGGCACTATCTTACTTCACTCAAACTGGAGCAGCTTACGACGAAAATACTGAAGCAAAATTCCAACAGACATGAACGTATTGATTTGTGGGCCAAACATTTCGAGCATTTCGGACGCCATTTCCCCGCGCTATATCCGCAAAAATCCACGCAGCATGTATGCGCGTGTGCCGCACATGATGGCGCAATTTGTTCTAAAAATAGAAAAAGCCCCAATACTAGAAATAGCGCGCGCTTACGGTCTCCGTCCCCGATTATGGCTCCTGGTTTCATACCTTTCACGAGTTAATTGATGCACTCTCAATGTATGGCTCTTCATAGCTTGGATGGTAGAGTACTGCAACACACTGCAGCGCTTAACGTAACGGGTTCAAATCCCGTTGGAACTCCAAAATCTTTTTTCGGGCTTAATTTGCAAGAACTTTATTTTCTTAACAGAAATTCTTCGACTACGTTATCACTGATCTGCGTGGATGTTGAGGTAGGAAGTGGTTTCGAAGATAATTTTTTAGTTCAACTGTTCAAGCGAGATTTTGATTATACCGTCAGGACAGTTTGCCGGTCTTATGATTCGGTGGGTGTAAGGTTCTAGTCAACTTCCCGTTTACTGTTCGTTTTACGCATTTAGTTAAATTGGTTTGTTATTATTCATTCAACAACTGACGTAGCTCATTTTTTTTTAAATAAAAAAACAACAACAACAACAGATAAGTCTACTCTTTTTCAAGAGAAAATTCTCAGAAGCCTTCTCTCGACTTCGCGATTGTAAGCCAGTCTGAGGGCCTGATTACATGAGCCGGGCTCCTTCGGTGTGCCAAGATGACTTTCAGCCCGGTATTACATGAGGCGAGCCAGCCCGGTTGATGGCTGTCGCGATGAACCGCGGGAGACCGGAGCGAGCTTGATTTTTTTTTATGTTTGATTTTCTGTACTCTCGCTGGCTTAATGAGCCGGGCTGACCCGGCAAACGCAATTACATGGAAAAATCTCAGCTCGGTTAGCCGGGATCCCGGCACCGCGATACCGGGATCTCGGCTAACTGGGCTGACCCGGTTGTCATGTAATCGCGAAGTTGATTTTTGTTGCGTTTACAAACGTGCCGAGACCCCGGCAAAGTGACACCAGCCAGGCTAATCAGGCCCTCAGTCAGTCGAAAGAGACCAAACTTGAAATACGGGAGAATCAGATCTAAGCATCAAAGGAATATTTCTGGATTGACTACCCTAGTCCCTGAGGTTTTCTTTCTTCTTTCCTCTTCTGACACACAAAAAAGCCATCGTTTGATTAACAAATAGAAAAGGGAAGATATCTGGAACCATGGTAAACCTTGACCGAAATTTCGTGTGGAATATAAGCTTAATTCAGAATTTGAGGAGTCATGTTGGCCTCAGTAGCCATTTCTTTCCACCCAAATTGCTTGTAGAATTAACATAATACAAAATTCAAAAGTTGTAATAATGATATAGAACTAACTTTAACTGGTCCAGTTTTCTTTTCACCACAAATTAGTGTTGAACGTAAGAGTTTCTCCTTGGAGGTAGACTGTTGTTGATTGGCGGAGACTGCATTGTGAAGAACAATACGTTTTCTGTGTGAATAAAATTAATAAGTTATTTATAAAAAGAACATTGCACACATCTATGGCAACCGCTTGTTCAACATTCTTCGGGGAATGGAGAATGGAAACTTTCCCGTTCTACTCTGTTCCCACTTTGTTTTGAAGACACAATGATAACCAGATAGACAGAGAAATAGGTAGACAATGTGTTAAGTATTTTATGGTCATGTTTTCTTTGCTCAGTCAAGGATACGGGACGTATGACGGGAGAGCAAAGAAAGACTCACGCCAAGAAATCCACGACCACAAGGTGAGGAATCTAACAGCAAAGCTTTTTTCTTGCCCTAATTTTGTCATGTACTTTATTGTGGTTGATATTCGTCCGTGCTTTGGTAATTGTATCAAATGAAAAACTCTAATTTCTCACAGCCCAGTGAGTAAAAACTGAGGTAATCCTTTGCAGCACATTCGGATGTTGATCGTATGCGCTTGTGATCCAGCGAAAAAAGTGCATGTCTTCATTTTATATTTGCGCCTTACTTGTGCCGCGAAGATATTCCACACGGCACACATTTTTGAGCAGTTTCAGATTGTTCAGCACAGATGATGGATTTTATTTAAGCTTGTGTATCTTGATTTTTTCCGGGGTGAACAAAACGCAAAGGCCAGGATGAATATTTAATATTGACATTTAAAATATTTAAAGCGTGTTTAATGACTTCTTGCACGTAAGCTGCCCCCAACTTTGATTCCATTCACTCGTGTAATTCTGTTAGTAAGCTAGGTAAATTAATGCTTGCACTTCCATGAGCTTTCGGCGATATTATGGGTGGCGACTTGTGCATCGATACCTAAATATAAACAAATATCAAACAAAGGAAGCATAACAGTACTTTTCTAAGAAGACGAATTAATAAATCAAAAGGATCTAAGTCTTTAATACTTGTAGTGATAATTCCTTCGTTTCAGTGTTGAATATGGTTTATTAGGTTGCTTTATCGAACTGTTATGGCCCCCTGTGGTCGATTTTTGACAAATTTAATTTGCCATCGGGAAGTAAACTAACATTCGATGTTTCTTAGAGTGGTTGAGTCTGGCAATTAATATAAAATGCATTAGCGTTGGTTTTGTGTTACTATGTCTACAGATTGGCGAAAAATAAATCTAATAAGAAGTAAAAACTACGACAACCTTGAATTCCTCACAACGTTTCTGACTTGTTCTTTAGTTTGCTTTGTTGTTTGACTGGTTCACTAGACTTTGTCGTTTGTGATGTGTCAGACATATTTGCTTTGGTTCTGGTTTTACATCAAATTACTCTAAGTAAAATTACTCTGGATGTATGTTGTAAACATCATACACATATTGTGATGGTTCAAATGGTGAGTGTTAAACCTGTGATCCAAGAGAAGTGTGGGTGGTAGATCATACTTGAATCTTACAGGAATGCTACGACATAAACCTTTTGTCACATTGCTGTTACATGATAGAAAGTTAAAACTTGCAGGTACTTGATTAAATAGTAATGAGAATATAAGTGTTCTTCTGGAATTTCATAGGGAGACAGTCGGGCTTCTCACAAGGAAATTTCAGTGACAAATATTGTACCATCAGGGGTCATGACAGGTTGAGGCACTGGAAGGCTATTCCATAAGGCAATTACGCAATTAAGTAATGGTTGAAGGTGATTGGCTAATAACAAAAAAATCTCTGAAAATCAAAGAGAACCTGACATGAACCACTTTTTTTTTTTGCTAAGGGCCTCCACAGCCTGGACGTTAAGTTGTCATCTGCCTCAGGGCCAAATTTCAGCATTGTTCTCTGTGCTAATCAAAAGTTGAAACTATTGCAGCAGGCTATTGGTCCTTTGCCTAGTTTTCATACAGACCATTACTTAAGTTTAAAAAATCCATGAGTTACAATACATGAACTAGATTACGAGTAGTCCCTCTTTCACTTAGTCCGTTGTGCGTGACGCAAAAGAAAACTGCAAGAAAAAAATGGCCGTGCAAAATCCTGGAGGTGAGGAGTGCGCGAAAGGAGGGACTACTGCCTAAGCCCAAGAGTTTGCCCTTTCACGGCTGAGTGATTTTTTGGTATAGGATTTCTTATCTTGACGTTCTCTTATTATCGCCTGTTGTCAATAACCCCGGGAGATATCCTGAATAAAATTACTCTACGCTACTCTTCAAGTAGCCAGGCAAAAACATATGCTCTGAGAAATATATCTTCATTCAGTGTTCGTTCAGCTAAACTGCCAAAGGAGTTTAAAGAAGAAGACTGCAAATAAGGCATCTTGTTACAATTTTCGCAGCACCTGTAAGTGTAAATCTAAAAGTTATTGCAAAAATTTCAAATGCAGAGTTTCAATCAAGAATTTACATAATGTATTTGACATAGGAGATCATCCAACTACGGTGAAATGTTTGCCGATAGCAGTGGAAAGTTTCAGGTGAATGTCCAGGTTCAAGTGAGTCCTGTTCAATCTTTCAAATGGACGGCAGAAAAGCCAAGCTCAGTGAATTTATATTCGCTGACCTGGACGATGCTGTTGAGCAGCAAAATCACTAACACGCTCGCAGTTGGGTTGGAGGCAGAAAGCTTTGCCAAACAAAATACTGGATAAATTTAAATCTTTCCAAAGCCTGTTGGCAGATTCGCAAGAACATCACGGCTTGCGAAGTGCAATCCCGACATTTACATTTGCATTTGCATTGCTCTGGTACCACTTCAATTTACTCCGGTTCCAAAACATTCTTGCAAGACATCACACGTATCTCGATTGTTGACAACACGTTGTCGACACTCCTAACATAAGCCAATCATATTTTTGCGTTGTGAGAGCAACGCATAATTCAAACTCTTGGGCTTAGGCGGTAGTCCCTCCTTTTGCGCACTCCTCGCGCCCAGGATTTCACATGGCCATTTTTTTCTCATGGTTTTCTTTCGCGTCACCCCTTGACGGACTAAGCGAAAGAGGGAGTACTCGTAGTCTATACATGATCTAGTGCAGTTTTTAATTGAGTGTTGAAAGTAATCAGGCAATTGCTTTGGTTTTGGTTTTACGACGGTTTGAGATTGGCTGAGTAGTCTAATTGGTAAGTAATTGGTTTGGGTTTGGTTTTACGACACTCAATTGAAAACCACTCCGATGGGATGATGAGGACGATGAGGATAAACAAGTGTGAACAAGTGTGTATGGAAAGGGGGAAAAAGTTTCCTAATTCTTTGAAAGCTCTGAGTGAAATGAAACAGTATGACGTGTTCCTTGTTCTTGGTAAACAAATTATTTTTGTGTGAGACTTTTTTTCAGTTACAGTACTGTGGTATGAGTGTTTTTTTTCTGCCTGTTGTAAAGACTTCTTAAATTTATGCCCAAATGACAAAACTAATTGACAAATGGCAACCTAACATGCATTTTTATGGTATTAAGACTTCAGGCCAAACGGACTCACAAGTACGTCTACTTGTGACTGTTTGGCCAGGCCTTGTGTGCACTTGAATTGACTTGCAATGACTTGCACTCACTTTGGTTGTGGCCAAAATTTGCACACAAGTCGACACAAGTTTTTCGCTGTTTGGCCACCCAACCCAAGTCAATGCAAATTGAGTGACTTCCATTCATTGTTATTAATAGCAACATATTAGCCAATGAAATATGGGGTATTGGCTGCGTGGGACTAAGCCCTTAGCCTTGAAATTTTTTTTTTCTGCAACTTGTGTGTACTTGCAAGGAAACTTGTGAGTCCATATGGCCATCCAAGGCAAGTCTCTAGGCAAGTTTAAGTTCAAGTTGCGACTACTTGTGAGTCCGTTTTGCCACCTGGGATATTATAATAGGATGACAACCCACACCTTAACCAAAAAATCTTGAGATGAAAACTCTATTTATATTGTACAAAGGACTTGCTATGTGCTGACTAACTCACTTTACACAAACATTGACCTAGAGCTGCTTATAAAAATTTGTTATCTGGGCATCCATTTAAGCTTGCAGCTGATTATCCTCCATGCCACAACTCATTTTCAAGTAAGAAGGGACAGGGGATTTTGGGTATAATTTTTTAATGGATTTTTCTTGCATCCTCCCATCTGATCATATTTAAAATATTATCAGTAGCAAGATAAGCCCGTTAAATGTAATGTTTTGTTCATTTCTATAGGACTACTTCTCATTAGATGGTCTTCATCTGCCACCCATTGAATCAAACTATCAGCCACAAGCCGAAAGAGATGTTTTTGACTACCAGCCTGGACCAAGGTATGAAAACAAGCCCTTTAAACTGCCTAAAGTGGACAACACGAAGCAGAGTCGTATTAATGTACCAAAAACCTACACAACAAGGAAAGGTGCATTGCTTCTGTACGCAGAGGACTTTTTCTTGCCAGGCTCTCCAAAACCCAAAAAGCGTCGTCGGAAACCAAGGAAGCAGCCTTCAGTAAAGATTAAGACAATTGGTGATTTAAGAAACTACATACTGGATTACAGGAATGGGGTATGTGTCAAGTTTAGCTTGAAAACTTATAGTCCATTTATAAACATATATGAACCTTGAATCCCTAAAAATTTACCTGCTAAAGATAACCTTGAGCAGCCACGTAGTATTTAGGTTACTGTAGACCTCCAAGGGCCAATTTTGTCCAAAATATTTTTTCACACTAAATTCAATACTTATTACTACTTAATCTAAATTTTCTAAAAAAAAATGATTTTAATTAATTTAAGACTTAAAATGTAAATGAATTATCCACAAGAATGTAATTTTTCAAAACAAGTTGACAATCTATAAACTTTGATAAGCCAATTAGAATGTGTCAACCATGAAGTTGAGCAGTAACAATTTTTGCGGCAATCTCTCAACATATTGTTTACTCCTCATGTTTTGCAAATTTCTCACACAGAAATCTTCACTTTTGTTGATTGCATTTGTCTCTTAAGCGACATACTGGTCGATTTTGCACAGTCTTCAAGTTCTCAAATTTGAAAGCAAGCGCAAGCAGAAATTGCAAGAGAATTTTGTCGCTGCCCTCTTCTGGCACACAAGGTGCCATGGAATTACCGGCAAATTTAATACATCTGACATGGCAGCCTTTTCAGATGCTCGTTTCTTCTGCTTCAAAGGGTGTTTTCCATATTCTTGTACCACAAACAGATCAATGAATTACTCGTTTAGTTTTAAATGTCAAAGGCTATTCCACTATCATTTCTCTTTTTCCATTTTCCTTCTTTTCCATTTATCTGCTGATTCATTTTATAAGGTGATGAATGTTTCACAACAGACTTCGCTTTTCCCAATGTAATATGTTCTGTTAATATAAACAATGCACCATTCCCAGGAAGCCTTCTTGTTGTGTTCTTTGCTACAAGACTTGGGGGAGTTCTAAGACTTGTTTCATCGGTTGGCAGCATGGCCATGTTGACAACTGCTTCAGTGAGGTGCGAAAACTGTGAATGTCTTTGGAGGTTGAAAACTCTAGGTTTATTTTTGCGTCAATTAACTTTATTCAAATGAATTAATAGGATATGTAGATTTATCAGATTTTTACAAAGCTTGACCAAACTGTTTGTAAGATACTAGTGCACCAAAGTGTGCAAGGCTTTTACGAAAATCAAAGTATTTTCTTTTGACATCCCATTAAGTAACAGCAGTCAGAGAATTTTATTTTGTCCAACTTTTAAAGGGGTTTTCTAAGCAACCAAAAGAAATATCAAAAAAGCCTCCCACATTTTGTTAGCCCATCATCTCCTGAGTGATATAGTCCAGTCAGTTTGCATGTCCATGTTTACACAAAGGCTGGTAATTCAGGTTAGCAAGTATGGTCAGTTTTGCATTTAAAGACTTGCAAGGGCCTACCAAAACAAGAATGCAAAATATATATTGTTGTTATTTTTGGATTCTACAGTTTATTGAGTAATTTTCTTTTGAAAAAAAAAAAACCCTTAGTCAGCGCGTCTAGTATGTTATGGACGGGTCAATGGATGAGTGAGTGAGTGAGTGAGTGAGTGAGTGACAGATGTATGTGTATGTCACACCAATCAGATTGGATCTACTATAAACAGCCAATCAAATTTCTTGTTGTAAAGGTAAATGGTATGTGAGAAAATTTGATACCAATAGAGTTCAGAGCAGCCATATTTATTCTTCTATAAAAGAGGAGGAAGTATTCATATATTGGGTTTACTTTGACATTTTCTGTGGGTTAGGCTGAGGATTTTAGTTATCAACGAGATGAGCCTTGAGGTTTGAAACAGTTCATGAGTTAGTAGTATGCAAATGAACGGAATCTTTTTATTTTTAGTTACAAATGTAACTTGATACTTTTGTTTTTCACAAGGAGTAAATTCAATTAGAGGTCACGAATCGTCTCCTCTAGTTCTTAGGACACGTTTTAGAGAAGACGAGACTATTTAGATTTGAAACAGTTCTAACGTTTACAATAGTAAGTGCGGGTGACAATTGTTTTGTTCTTGTTGCATGCAAATATAACGAGATATTTTTATTTTTTAGTTACAAAGTGTAATTTGACACTCTTGTTTTTCACAAGGGAGTAAATTCAATTAGAGCTGACGAATCGTCACCACTCTTTCCCATGAGATGTTAGCTATCTTTAGTAAGAAATGGTAACTTAACACTTTTGTTTTTTATATGGGAGTAAATTCAATTAGAGCTGACAAGTTATTGGCTATTGTTTCCAGGATATTAAACAAAAAAGAAGTTTTCATTTCTGGGCAGTTTTTACGTCTCTGCAATAGCAGTTTAATAGTTTTATTTGATGACATTCATTTCAGTCCAACATTTTTAAAGGTAAAAAGTATGAAAACTGTTCAAATCTTCTTTGAGGACTGCGTGGCACCAAGTTAAAGTGCAATTTAATTAAAGCAGACTTTCAAAGTGTCAGAGAGGTTTTTTTTCTCTTTCTTTCTATTTTCGGCGAAGTTGTGTTGTGTTGTGTAAAAAGGGTAAACTTACGACTCGTATATAATGCGAAAAAGTCTCTTAATTAACTTGAGTATTTTTGAGCAAAAATTCCTCCTGGGGGTTGGAAGGGCTATGTGATCAGTGAGTGAGGGAGTTATGCATGTGCGCGTGTCACACCAATCACAGTGTGGGTTGTATCAAAGAACGAATCAAATTGCCTGTTAGAAAATAAGATGGTATCTACATTAATCTGGAAACATGCCAGATTAATGTAGTTTGTTCAGTCAAACATTTTATGGCTTACTATTTAGCTATCTTACCATGACCGATGTAACATCACATGTACATCATAAATTCCCAGTTTCTTTCTTGCTGTACATCGCAACCAAAAACACTTGTCAAATTAACCCAATCATTGAAAGTGAACCCAATCATTACTGTAAACAGCTCCATGAATGCTCCTATCTCCGACACTTCACACAAAAAAAATAACTCTTGCACGCCTTGCGTGCCTATGTTAAGATTAGTTACTAACAATGATGTATATAGTTTACTAAGTTTTTCTTTAAAGCAGTGTGCAAAGGAAGTATTTTCTGTAAGGCACTCCTGAAGGTCTACAGTAACGGTAAGCAGACACTAGAGCATCCCAATGGTATGCACAAACCTCAAATACTCCTTGGAAAATTGCCATATCCTGAAAAATGATAAAAATATAGGACTGATTTGTTTTCTTCTTGAAAACCCAGTGAAATCTTTCCCAGTTTTCTCTATGATCTGCAATAAAAGTTACCCCAATAAGGTTCCTGCAAAAATTTTTTCCACAAAAATTTGCTTCACTAGCAAAATTATGCATACAAAAGATCACATGTAGAATCTTGTTGATGCCATTTATTTCAAGTGTCTCTTTCGTTTAGAAAGTTAACAAAATGTTCAGAAATAAAATGATAAAATTGCTCTTGGTACACTGCTGGTTTAACTGCTGAAATGTTTCAAGAAAATGATTGTCTGCACACCAGGGCAAGATGCAATTGTAATAGTGGTGTTTTACATCTCTGCAGGAAGTTTTAGTTGAAAAATTAGTACTGGGGAAGAAAAACCAGCCTGTCACAATCACAAAAATTAGTTTCCACAAAATACAAAATCCACAAAATAAAGCTCCTGCAAAAATTTCGTACCACACAGAAGAAACTAGATACACTATTTTTGGAGGGTAAAAACAAAGTTACATTGTATTCTGTAAAATTGGGGAACATAACCTGCAACGTACAGTTAACATCATAAGGCTCAGGAAAATCAAAGTCGTGTTCGTGAACAGAATAAATCATTGTCTTAGTTAAGTGACAAAAGCACATCATCTCGCACCCTGTCAAAGCCATGTTTGTGTTGATTTGCGTGGTCCAGAATAATAAATGATCGAGAAACTAAACTATCTCACATGTACATGTTTTGTGATGACATCATTTGTTTTTAACCCTGCAATGGTGAGGCTGATTTTACGTCCCAAGATCCATCCCTTGTCCCATAAAATGTCACTCCAGTCTGCATTAGGACTGCATTCCCCTTTTTTCTCAAACACAATTAATTATATATTATTCACATTTTTGACCCTTGACATATACCACTCGATATATAACCCTTACCCTTACCCTTGACCCTCAACCCTCCAACAACAAAAACAACAACAAAAACAACCACCGTTTTATTTTGCTTAATACATAGAATATCATATAGCAAAAAGATTAATTAAACTTAAATAAGCAAAAAAACTACTCGAAATAGTAAGAACTAAACAAGCTGAGTAGTTACAAGGATTATTATGCTTAAATCGGTTGTAGGAAAAATAAAGAAAAGAGGACAGAGAAAAAAAAATATAGATATAAAATATAAAAAGAAATATAACTAGTAATAGTCCCAGTTATTGACAAAGCATTGTTTAATTAAGAGCGATAGTAACTTAAAGAAAAATACTAAGCTAGCATAAAGCATAAGAACTTAGAAATTGCTTAGTCAAGTTTTGTTTAAATAAACACAGAGATAAGCTTTTTATCTCTTCATCTAAATTGTTCCGGATAGAAGGACCAGAGAACTTGCGATAATTAGTTCTAACCTGATCGATATAATATGTTGACTTAGATGCTAGCCTAGTATTATAGTTATGTTTAGATGATATGAATGTAAAGTACTTGTCAAAGACCTTAGGTAATTAATAGATTATGGTAATACTGAAACATAAAAACGGCAGTTTGCATAGTAACCAGATCCATGAATTTAATTAGGCCTAACTGTAAAAATATTACCAAAAGGTAAACTCACTGTATCCTTTCCCTTCTGTACAGTCTGGATTTTGACCTGACAGGTTGCAATATATTCATTATTGAGTAATTTATGTAGCTATAATTTAAGCTAAGTCAATAATTAGAGACAACTCTACTTACCATTTTGCAGCATACATGTACTTAATGTTGAAACTGTTTCTTGCATACCCAGACTTTGGTTTTAATGTTTTAGGGGGATCCTCTCTTTCTTGCATTGCTTCAGAAGCAGTTGAGTGGTTATAAAGACCAGTCTGTGAGACCAGGCTTTTCACCCAAACGTTACATTGCCACTCTTGGAAATTCATTGGAAGAAGACACTTGGAAACGACTAGCTGCAGCAGGATCTCTTAAGGATCCAGCATTACTGACATTTGACCCCAAAGGGGATCCATTGCACAGGGGTGATGCAGTATGTAGTCTCTTTCCTGATAAACCTCAACCATACAGTACAATGTCACTACCTCCATTTTCTCCATCAAGCTCAATGTTTGAAAGCTCTTTTCATTTCTACAAGAATGGAATGTCAACTGGAGCTGCATCAATGATCTCTTTGAATAGCGAAAGTGAAGAATATGCCCCATCTTCAAGAGCTCTTAGTCCAGAAGAACCATTGAGTAATCGTCTTTCTGAAGTTGAGTTGCTACCACAAAGAAAGGACCCCTATAGCCAGTTAAGTGCCAAACAGAAAGAAGATCTGTTATCTCAACTTCTTCTTCAAAAGACTCTAGAATCTATTAATTCTGATCTGTCAGACCTTCAGGGATGGGTGACTAACTACCCAGACAATGGCGGAGGAGTTCAACCAGATCCTGCTCCTGTAGTGACTTTGCCAAAAAGTAAAGCAAAACATCAAGGAAGCCTGAAATCAGGTTCTTTGACATCGATACCACGTTTACCTCCCATACAGTCTGCAGGTGCACGACCATCAACACCTGAGGAATTGGACGAAGAGCCAAAAAGAAAAGAGTCAAGCGAAGTAACAGTACATCAACAAAGGGAAGTAAAGTCTGGCACAGAAGAACGAACTGATGACATTCTTGATCCTGGTTCTATACAGGTGGATTTAAGCTCTTTAGATGAAAGTTCTTTCTTACTTGACAATCAAATGGAACCACAAGGTAATCTATTTTGTATAATATGATTTCAGGATAAAGTAGCTCTATGTGAGACAACTTTTTGCTTTGCAGACCTTTTAATTTGCTTTAAACTAAGGAATTACAAGTATGTAAACTTCATCATGTTGTGACAGAAAGGTTCAATAATAATTATTATTGTCATGAATAAAGGATTAAAGTGCCACTAACCCCCCAAATTTTTTTTCGCTGAAAATATAAATTTCCTTTTTCTCCTGATCACCACTGCCAAAAAATTATTGCTGTACCTATTTTCATTAATTTTGTATGAATTTTCAAAGTTTGCAAATTTGCTCTTTTCCATGTTCATGACTGAGTTGGCTTCTGATGTCAATATTTTGTTTCTGAGACAAATATATGCGAACATGCGATAGTGCATCTTAAAATCGTTGCAGAATGCAAGGAAGGTATGTTGTTGGAGGCTGTAGCAATACAGGATGCGTAGAATAGAGTATTCCTCTTCATTCAATAGCTCTTTCTTGATGAAACTCGACCAGAAATGAGAAAAAGACCAAAGAAGTGGGCTGATCTGTGCAAAGCTAAAGCTGGGGAGCCATCAAGGATTTCTTCGATCTCAGGTTCGCAGCTACTGTAACAACCTAGAGATTTTCATGGCCTGTATATTCTTCTCTATCTCTAGTGGAAAGCTTGAAATTGTCAAGGTACTGCATAAGACACGAATTTGGTATAAGCTGGAAGCCATCTGACTATTTCAAGCGCAAACGATCCTCCGAGTCCCAGACAAAACTATATGGGTGAGGAAACAAGGTAAATTAAACGCATCACATTTTTTTACTCGAAGTAGAGACTTTTTCTAAACGAATAGTAAATGAAACCTACGTTCTACAACGAGGCGAATAATATTGTTGAGGCTTCGAACTGGTGAACTTGCTATGTATTTGTGGATTTTAATTAAAACAGACAGGTCGTAATCTGGCCATGTTTCTCACTGGCCACTCCGAATACAGAATTGTTTTGTTCTGTGAGCTTTGTCTTTGAGGAATGAAATATATCTAAATAGACCAATTTCGATATATTAAAATTCAGCCTAAAACAATAGACCTCAGTATGAGGCTCTAGGGAATAACTACAGAGTTTGTGGGGTGTATTTCCCAGAGCCTCGTACTGAGGTTTATTGTGTTAGGTTAAATTTTAATATATCTAAATTGGTCTATTACAAACTTAGAATGGATCAAGCATTTATAAATATATGGAATAGTGAAACAAACAATTAAGATTTGACTCTATAGCTACCGATGGAGATTGTCATGCTGAAAGAAGAATGCGCTTGTCGGTCAACCGAAACGCAAATTAATAAGTCGAGGACTCCCAGGTTATTAGCGTAAATAAAATGAACATTTTATTCAAAATAACAGTGAAGTAGAATTTTTTTTCATTTAACTGATACTATGCTGAACCTCTTTTCAAGATCTTGTCGTAGGATTGTCCATGATTTACTAGTATATGTTCGTACACAGTAATTGACTTTATATGCATATACAACAGTTGGTCGACAATAACAAAGCCAAAAGTTACCTCACCTTCAAATATTGTTTGCCAACATCTCTGCTTATCTGTTATGTGAAAACTATTTTCAATCATTGATCTGGAGAAGTACGGAAGAGTGGACTACGACTGAATCACATTTTAACTTGTATTTCGGGGGAAATTTATGTTTGAATCTAAAAATGTTTTGACACTCCGAAATCTGCACGTTCCGTAAAGTCAAATTGCCAACTCTTCATGTTCATTGACATCTTTATAACTCTTTAAGACCTGTAAGCTAACTCTTCAGTCAATATTTGTACCTTTATAACCCAAATGGACTGGCAAATTGTCAATCCCAGCCTAAATATAATTATACAACGTGGCAATCTCAACTGGCGACCCGCACTTCGAAATGGAAAAAAATACATACATCGCAGCCATCCAAATCGTAGCTAGACTCTGCATTGTAATGCTGGATGATACACTTCTTTCACTTAAAACTCTTGTTCAGTTTTGATAAAATGTGAATCACAAATAACCTAAAAATGTTTTGACTGCCCTAGAAGCTCAGTCAAAAGTCTCTTGAGTGTTTCAGTCCGGTTCCCAAAGGGACATCACTAGTAGCCCAACCCAGATCTGGTGATGGACAAAACACTGACCCCTAGTCCATGAACTACCCTAATGGACTACCCAAATGGACTACCCTAATGGACTACCCAAATGGACTACCCTAAAATGGACTACCCTAATGGACTACCCAAATGGACTACCCTAAAATGGACTACCCAAATGGACTACCCTAATGGACTACCCAAATGGACTACCCTAATGGACTACCCAAATGGACTACCCTAAAATGGACTACCCAAATGGACTACCCTAATGGACTACCCAAATGGACTACCCTAAAATGGACTACCCAAATGGACTACCCTAATGGACTACCCAAATGGACTACCCTAAAATGGACTACCCAAATGGACTACCCTAATGGACTACCCAAATGGACTACCCTAAAATGGACTAGCCCTAAAAAATACTATTTCAGATGAGTGGTATGTTAAGAAGCTGCGATTATATACTTACACTGCACGGAGGATGCTTTTCTTTTCGTTCCGCATCACCTTCAGCCACCATTTTGAATAACTATACGAAATAAAACAACCGCTGAACAGACAATGCGTAAATTTCCACATAATTATAGTCCAGGCCAGCCAAGAATACTATTGCTTCCACTCCACTCTGAATTTTTGTAGTGTAGTCGTTGGAATTTCTTGCTGTCCCATAGCGTTATCCTCATTTCCATTTCTATTTCATTTGATACACTCAGGAAAAAACCAGAAGACTAGCTGCTTCTGTGCCATAATTTTTGGCACAAAACAAGCAAAACAAATCATGAGTAACATCCTGAAGATCATTTCGTCCGTTCGAGAAAGACTGAGCTACTGAATCACATAGGAGCATGATTGAGTTGTCCACAGAATATTTGATTTGATTTGAATGTACGCTTTTTGTGTACAGTGGTTGTTTTATTCAGTATAGTTATTCAAAATGGCGGCTGAAGGTGATGCGGAAGGAAAAGAAAAGCATCCTCCGTGCAGTGTAAGTATATAATCACAGCTTCTTAACATACCACTCATCTGAAATAGTATTTTTTAGGGGTAGTCCATTTTAGGGTAGTCCATTAGGGTAGTCCATGGACTAGGGGTCAGTGTTTTGTCCATCGCCCCCAGATCCCACTTTGCGTGGTCATGAACATAGAAATTACATGTTTAAATGCCTGTAGAAACGCAGGGATTTTATCAATTGAGATAATTTTTCTCTGAAGTAATCAGGGAAACTAGTAGATTTTGTTAAAGGAAAAAAAATTGGGGGGTTAGTGGCACTTTAAATAAAGCACTGTTGTGCTAATTGGGGACACTGTAAATAAATAAACAGATATTGCAAATAGAACATACACTATTTAGAATCCCGACTGGTAGGAGGCTGGCCAGTTGGCTATTTACACAACACAGTTGATGAGTTGAACTTGGGACTAACAAGAACAAATCCAGGGAAAGCTTGTTAACCGCATGCCATGGGCCAAGCGCAGTTCATGTTCTATGGGTGGTTTGTTTTATTTTTTTTTTTGTCAGTGACCAGACCCAAACTTCCTCTCAGCCAAATTTTGAATCATGCAACCTGTGATGTTTATTCGCCAAAAGCTGTTGAAACATTAATACACAGAAAATGTTACAGATATTGTTTTCTCTATTTGTGTGTAAAATATATTTTGTTTTGGTTTTATATGAAGCATTGGATTCAAAGGGAATAATAAATACATGTACGCTAAAAAAAGGTATTACGTCAGCCATGGAATGCGCTGACGTTGCAGCTTTCACTTTCACTAGGTGACAAATAAGATCGTGTTTACTTTGCTAGTTTATTTCACCAGAAGCGACGGTCATTAATTTATTTGCAATTTTGCGAGTATTTCTTGTGGGTTTAGGCAAATGAAGTGAACTCTTTGGCTGTTTCATCACAGCGAGTTCAGAGATCGGAAGGAAAATTAAATATTTGCAAGCCAAGCAAAAAACATGTCAGAACATGCAAGGACTACGTCATTGGTAGGGAAATAACCACCGTGCTAAAGGAATTATGAGAATTATGTGACTCATGTGACTGCTTTGCTAGCCCTTTACTCAAGGAAAAAAAACAATATTAAATTTAATCATGACTTTTGAGAAAGAAAGCGGTTGTTAATAGTATTATTGTTTCATTCATATCATTCATGCCCATACATATCCCGAGGAAAGTTCCAGATTAAGACCATTATGTCATTGGAGATTTCATAACGGCTACGACTGAAGGTGCAAGAATACAGTTTGTTTTGATCAAGTGTTGTGGTGTCTACTGACAGTAATTTAAATTAATGAATCACCAAGGACTGATTTGGAATATGCACTGCATTGCGACTGTAGTGCTATAATGAAAACAGTTAAATTTTAAAAGCACGGTTATAAGATCTAAAAGATCGTCTTGTTTGACTCTTGGTGACTAGCTTCTTCTGAGGATCAATTCTCATTGATAGTCCATTCTCTAAACATTCATACTCAATTCAAATTTAATTTTGAGGCAAAGATTTATTTCTCAATCAAAGTTTAGCAGCTTTACAGTTGTCTGATGGAAATGGCACTCACTCTGCAGTAGTAGTTTAAAACTAAATGAGTGTTACTTTAAAATTCCTCAGGGTGGCATAAGAAGCTTGCCAGCTGCACAATAAGAAGCTGAGTCGTAAGAAAAAGATAGCAAAATCAGCCACCTACCCCAACTATAAATCTGTCTACTTCTTCCTTGCAAAAATTGCATGTGATTGGTGTGATTGTAATTGATTGTTGTGCATTTCTGTGCACGCTGGAAGTTGAAGCATGTCCAAGTTGTAAGATAGATTAATTACATCTTATGGAATCACCATGTCTAGCTGGGCATGATAATGGGTAATGTTTGAACAATACAGTCTGCTTCTCATGGGCAGACTCCATTGTGCAAATTGCAGTAATAATTATAGAGAGACTGAAAATTTTTAATACTGTTGATAAATATATGCAAGATGAAGTTAAGTGTTTCTCAAATTGTTTGTTTTCTTGTGTTTAAGGTGGTGAAGATATAGTCCTTGTAAATTCAGAAAAAACTGCTAGTAAGGCTACCGATGATCATACTGAATATGAAGGTCAAACAGAAAGTGCAAGTCAATCTATCATGATTGAGAAAAGCAAAGAAGGTAACACATTTGATATTTATTGAACTTGTCAAACTCAATATAGTTCATTACAAAAATGAACAAAAAATTTATTTATTACTAGAGTAACATTTTAATTTATCTCTTGCTTTGACATCTGGTTTCAAGTCAAGTTTCAAAATTTCAATTTTGAGTATTGTTGCTTTACACCTTCAGGAACTGAACATTTGCATGGCATTCAAGGAGATGCAGTGGTGGACAACGGCATGTCCTCTGGCAGTGAAGAGATGTTAACAGAACAAAGCACAGTCAACAAGGATCAAGTTGTTGGCCTTGATGACATCATCTTAAGTGAGGAACCTGTATTGCAGGAAGATGAACAGCACAGAAATCAAGTTGAGGAGATGAAAGGTATAGAAGAAACAACTGACATGGAAGAAGAAAGAACTGCTCAAAATTACAGTGAGTTGCAGAAGCAGCTGAAAGAAGCTGAATTAGATCGTACAGGAACACAAGTTGATGATGAAGATGAAGGAATTGGTCTTGATAGAAATGACCTTGATGATATTAATAGAAGAGAAGAGCTGCAGGAGGAATTATATCCAGCTACTGATACTGCTGACAGGACAGCCATCAGAGAAGAAGGTAGCTAATTATGTAGTTATGAATGTTCTTGGATAGAAATACCTAT
Source organism: Orbicella franksi (assembly GCF_964199315.1). Lineage (NCBI taxonomy): Eukaryota > Metazoa > Cnidaria > Anthozoa > Scleractinia > Merulinidae > Orbicella > Orbicella franksi. The sequence goes on from NC_138159.1 coordinate 11,566,769, forward strand.
TCCTTTTGAGAAAATAAAATCGTTTTTTCATCAAAAAGTACACCTTGAGCAGTACACAACATTATACATATATGAACCATAGCTTCATTTTTCTACTCTACAAGAATCTCCCAAATTTGCCTTGGTTTCACATGCATGTCAGCCATAATGGTTCTTAAAATTGGCTTACATGAATTCCAAAAACTTCTTCCCAGGCTTTCCTGTTCTGTAATTTGTCAAGTACATGTACTCAGTAAATTGTGTAATACCTGGGACTAGGAACAAGATTTAGGTCTTGCCCCATTCTGTGGGTATCATCACTTTGCTTGCATGAAGTGTCACTGCAAAATCAGTGGTCCCTCAAATCACAACGTAATATGCTCCGTATTTGTTTTTCATTCATGTTCTGGCCGAAGTATTTTATTTTCAAGGCTTCTCTCAACTTTCAAAACGTTTGACGTTTTCCATCATCACATGTGAATATTGGTCGTCACTTTAACAACACAAGTTTTCTCAAGCCAATACTTGCAGTTGTAAAGTTCCAAAGAAATAACATCTTCCATGATGGAATTCTGGCAGAAAGCCAACCAAAAATTTGTGGTTCTTGCTTGGAAGGTCGAAAGGCATAGATACATGTAGCACTCACAAACCAGCACAGCTTACATTTTAATTTGTTTATTTACCGGTAATACATGTATTTTACAAGGATTAAATACTGCTAGTTACATCAGTGAAACAACTATATTTTTTTCTTTTACCTGTTGAATTTTCATGAATTCTAAGTAATTTTAGGCAATAACAAGTGGTGCTACAGGCGGTAAATTTTACTGTTTACCACCTTAAAAGGAGAACTCTGCTTTCCCACAGATATACTTTTTGACAGATAAATACTACCACTTTTAACGTATGACGATATAATATTGCTTTGATACAAAATGATAATGCCAATGATAATGTCTTATCATTGGTTAACAAGTTTTGGTGACCGTTATGCATAATTGATTACCATAGTAACATTAATTACCATAGAAACATATCTTACCATAGCAACGTTTTAAGCCTGACATTTGTCGTCAAAATTGATTACAAATTGCAAGCAGGTTGCCTGAACTGTGGGAAGGATTGGAAATGCAAAGAATCCATACACAAGAATCTTTTATTTGGCCTGTAAAGAATCCTTACTCGGGAATCTTACATTCGAAATGCAAAGAATCCTTACACAGGAAAGCAGTAAAGTCCCTACATATCTTTGTGTCCATGTGACTCTAGTCATGTGTAAAGTAATAAAAAATTTGTCATGGGCTATGTGGGTCCCCCTTTTGAGTGTCAAACCTTTCATGTCATCATTTAAGAAACGAAGGTGCTTACATTCCTGGAAGAATGTCAACACAACTCATGTCTTTCATCATCATTTTATCTGCCTCCACGTTGCTTTTCAATGCCATGTCACATTTCAGAATTTTACCCCAACAGAGTCTGAATTCTTTATAAAATACAGTCCAGCCTGCATAACACACGAAAACCAATTTGAAATCCAAGGGCTTGCAATGCTTGTCTATTGTATCATCGCAGTCATTTTGATTTCATTGATGGTTTTATTAAATCTACAATTTTCAGCCCTGAATTTGTACACCATCATTATCTTGCCCATTGCTGTTATCACTAATGTTGTCTTTGTTATTGTAAGTTCTGTTGCTCTTTTACTACATGTAGTAAGCATATCTGCATACTTTCCAGGTTCCCAATCTGCTCAGGAGGCGATATCATCCCAGCAGGTTGAGCCTCCTCCTCCCATAAGCTTAGAAGATCTACAGGGTGAGGCACGTATTGTGGCTAACAGAGTTCTTAGCCGTCCACAGTCAGGAATGGTATTTATGGAAGATGTAAAGAGTGCTATTGCAATGTGGGCTGATCGCTTAACAAACCTTCTAGGACCCCCTAAACAAGGTACAGTGCAAGTGGTAGCCAGTATTATTTTTAGCAATCTTCGAGCCTAGTTTTTCTCCAATTTTGGTTTGTACAACATGAAAGCTTTTGTATGATTTGAAACATGTCTAAAACCATTATCAAAGTTGTAGCATCAGACAATATTGTATGGTGAAAGTTGCGTGTAATTTTTGCATGACATGTTCAGCAGAAATTTGCATGCGGCAGCGTTAAGCGGCCCTAGCAAATATTTGACAGTTAAATGGAATATTTGCCAAGGAAATATCCAAGTTTCCAAATATTCACCATTATTATATGGCAAAGCAGTCTTGCGGTCTTGGTCAGTCTTGGTCGGGATTGTGACCTCGGTCAAAGTTTTTCACTATAAGGACCTCCCAGCCGGCAAATAACATATATGTTTTCCACTTCAGGACCGTATACGCAGCTCTATTAAATCTGTTGTTTGTTGCTTTATTTCATGGCTTGAAATAATGCTAATATCAGAGGAATCGAAAACCAGTCAGTGAGAATAAGTTCCGGGTAATTCGCGTATTGCTTCAAAGTTTAGACTGCCTGTGTATAGACTACTTTCATGCTAAAAATAAAACAAAGGAGTAAACAGAATGTAAGCGTTACACTTGCGGTAGCAGTACATACCTGTCTTTCGTGGACCAAAATTGATTGACCTGCAAGTTGCCTGAACTGCTGCACACAGGAATCTTACATTAGGAACGTAAAGAATGGTTACACAGGAATGTCTTACACAGAAATGCACCAAAGTCACTCCATATCCTCCTGCCCACGTGACTTTCTGCAAATAAAAAAAACGATTTTAAAGGCCTGTTTATATTTATTCATGTTACCATGGCAACGGCACATATGTCAGCTTAACTATGAAAGAACCGCAGTTTGTGTTGTTAATTTGCCTCTTGCCATTTTGGCGACCAAAGGATCAGGGGTTTTAGAGAAAATGGTGAATGAAACACAAGTATCAAAAGCTGTGTTCAGCCACCCTAAAAGGAGCTTTTTCTTAGAACACAGCATATAATGCCCTTCCGTGGCATTGATGTCAAACAAAATCGGTTAAGACCAAATTTAAGAAAAGAATGGAAAATGTTCAAATGTTTCGAGCTGTAGGTGTCATGTGGACCTGTCGAGGTTGTAATCAGATAACATTTCCGGCGACCAGTGCGGGAGCACCGCATACATGAATTAAGTTATGAATTTACGTCACAGACACGCTTTGCCGCTCACGCGCCCAACCGTCTCTTTTCATTTATAAATGGCAAAAATAAAATAAGAACAAGAACAAACAAGAACAACGTAGATCGGACACGAGAGAGTGGCGGAAATCGGACCTAGCCCTCCCTCCCCATTAAAAAAGGATGTCTTATCACGAGTTGAGTCAGTGATACGTTCCAAAGAAATGACTGCATATTATGCAGTTACAGTCACTGTGTTGAAGTAAGTGATCTATGTCGAAAGAGAAGCAAATTCTCTGACCAATTCTCTATATTGCAGAACTATTTTTAACAACTTTTAATTCCTCTAAAAACAACCATCTGGAGAATACGTTTGTGAGATGTGCTCCTGGGCGAGACACTTAACTTTCGCAGGTCGGGGTAACCCTTTGACGGATGACCATCTCATCTGAGGAAGAGATTGAAATACCCTTAGTCAAGTCATGTTTGGCAAAGAGGCGTTAAGCAACAACCTGATGAGCCTCTGACAAGACGTGCACACTCCTGCAAAGGACTCTTGTTAAAATTAGGTATGGTGGTACTCTTCAGAAGTTTGCTATTAGCTTACTGTGTTATCATGGTTACCTGCAGATGCACGTGTAAGTTCTGCCAGCCATCAAAGACCACAGTTAACAGGCTTGCAGGCTGCTCAAGGAGGGTCAAATCGCCATACACGGCATCGCAAAGTAAGCCGATCAGCGGGTCCTTCACCAGCGGCTCTAAGGAAAGCTTTGAAGATTTCTGGAGGTGAGTGAAGTAATATTGTACATTAAATATAAGAGACATAACATTTGTTAATAATCAGACAAAGATTGAATGTACAAAGCACATCAAATTCAAGGCGATTAGAAATGCATTGCAACACTGTACCATATTTTATTATTTTACTACATGGCTGTTATTGGTGTTTTATCAACCCTGGTCCGTGCTATAATAGTTCTTCTCAAAAATCATACGAGCGTAGCTGTTGGAAAAGTACTGGAAACTGTTGTCAGCCACCTTAACTTAATGCCTTGTATTTGCTACGAGGACTGCAAATGCAAAGAGCATGATAAGCGAGGATCTTTCAGGAAATTTGGATTCATTTAATCTTTCCAATGGCATTAAGGGCAACCTATGATGACTAGCACCCACCCACCTTGAATGACATTCTGCAAAGATTTTTTCTCTAACCATTTTTGTGTTTTTAAATTATTTGAAGGAGAAATTCCAGAAATAGAAACTCTGCGAAACTTGCCGCCACTTCCGGAAAGATTCTACAAGACGTCTGACCCAGCACACCCGGGCAGTGGAGATGCTAGTGTACACAAATACTACAAGAAACGTGAGTAAATTGTACTATATACTTTAAGTGTCGCAAATAAGAACTTCATAGTTCGTTATTCACGGGGGTTTCCCAAGTATGGCGCCGCGGTGCTTTTGGTGATCTCCATCTCCTGTTCCATAATTTTGGTCACTATTTTTGTAAGTATGGAGTAAATCTAATAAATCCTAAATCCTTATGTTTCTTTTGGATGTAGGAATTTCTTTCCTGTTGTTATTTAATAAACTGCATGCTTTCTTCCTCAGGAGCACAATTTTGGCTGTTATCATAGTTGTTATGAAATTTCAATTTTGCTTTTCCTGCAGTCATTCTTTTTTTTCTTTTGCTATCGGGGAAAAGGACGGACAATGTTCTGTACCCATTCTTTAGATGCCGGCGGCAGAATAGAATTTTATGATAAATGTATTGTCCTTTTGTGTGTAGTATAAATCTGAGCCATGGTGAAAAGGAGCCTTATATTCTTGAACAGTTACCTAATACACCACCAAGGTAGATGGGTAACAAGCAAATTTCCGTTGAATTGGGTTTTGTACAAAAGAAAATTGTTTCTTGGATAGAGATCTTGTTTCCTTCATGTGGGAGAAATCTGGACGAAATTGCCATATTCTAAAAATTGGTATGCTCTTATGTTTGATGTAGTAAATATATCACAGGTTATATAAACTGTGGTGACATGTAGGATATAAAGTGATCTTCGCAGTGTACAAGGAAAATAAGCAACTGCTTAGGTTGTCAAAAAGTCATATGGTGAAAAAATACTTGATTGAACACGCTTGTTTGATCCGTATCACGAAATCTGTTCTTGGGCTTTAAAAACGCACTTGTATTACCCCAGTACGGAAATAACATCTAGTTTAGTAACTTTTATTCATTGTTATCTTATTTCCTATTCTGGACATAATAATTTAACACATCTATACTCAATTGGCTGTGTTTAGGGAGACTGTGCAAAATAAACTGCTCTATAAACTCAATGCTTTGTAGGGCGTTATTGAAAATTATTTTCTTTTATGTTCTATTAAAGATGGCTCTGCATCAACCAAAGGATCTGAATCAGCTGGTCCTCATTCAATACCCTGGGAGCGTGTTTCCAATGCTGACGTGCAAGTCGATATATTTAGTTATGCCGTAAAAGACAGAGAGCCAAGCTTTCAACGAGAGCTAGCTGATGAACTAAATGATGAAGAATCAGAGGATGAAGAATTCAAAACAGCTTTGAATGCCATAGTAACAGAAGTCAAACAGGACTATACCTTAATAGAAGCAAAATCAAGAATGGAGCCGTCATCCCCGAAAAAAGAGCAAAAGCCATTTCAGTTTCCTCGGCCAGCAGCATCAAAGCCACCTGCTGGTCTTCAAAACAAACCTGCACCAGGACAAGTGAAAAAGAAAGGTCAAGCTGGGCCAACAAAAAAACCTGTTGTAGGGAAGAAAAAGGCAGGCAAGAAACCAGCAAAACAGCAATCAAAACCTTCAAATAAAACTGCAAAACCTAGTAAAGGAAAAGCAGACGCTTCGAACAAAGTCAATGAACTGGAAAAAACAGAGGACGTTAGTAAAGCAATAACAGTGGAAGTAGAGAAACCTGAACCTGAACCTGAACCTGTCAGAGTTGACTCAGAAACAGGTGAACATGAAGCAGAAGCTTCAGACAGAACTATTGTTTCTTCTACTTTGTCGAGAGTTACTTCATCCAGAGTTTCCTCTAAAGCTTCAGATGAGTTAACTGTAAGGAAGAACGATTCACCAACCGAAAGTAACACGACTTCAGTTACTGCCGATATACCAGTTCTTGTCCCTAAACCTCCCGAGCCACAACCTGTTGATAAAGAACCAGAACCAGAGCAGTCTCCAGCACCGGTGGAGCAAAAACCAGTCCAGGAGTCTAGGGCAGCTAAGAGGGCGGCAGAACGAGCTGCTGCTGCAGAACGAAGACGTCAAGAGGTGGAACGTAAGCGAAGAGAGAGAGAAGAGGCCAAGAAACGAGCCATTGAGGAGGAGGCCAGATTAGAACAGCTGCGACTTGAGGCAGAAGAAGAGATGAAGAAGAGAGAGGAGGAACGAAGGTAAAGAAATTTCCTCGATTGTAATTTGCTATATTCAAGTTATTATTTGGGATTTACAATGTTCACGTGAAGGGTTTTCTTCCACGTTTTGCTGAGACTTATTCTTTATTCTTCATTCTTTTGTTAATATCTTTCGTGTTTGTAAAATTGTAAATTTTGTGTGTAGGTCCACATCAGCCCTTTGGCTGCCAACCCCCTTTCAACCTACCTATCAAATAAAGTTTACCGTACCTTCACCTTACCTAGACGTCATCCCTTACAATATTTCTCGCCATAATTTACAGAGGTAATAGAAACCTCCATTCACTTCATTTACGTTCTCTATTTCGTTAGAATACTGATCATTGTATAAAGAGCACGAAAGACTAGACTTGTTATCAGCGCTGAAGATTTCATGTTGAATCTTTTGGATAGTAGTCTGCGTTAGCAATTATCTCTTAAGGTCCATGTACTCTTTTCCGGAAAAAGAATAAATAGCCGAATAAACCAGAATGACCATTTGATTGAGTCGCAGTACGTGAAATGTGTTCAAAGCATTCTGCTCAGGGGAGCAGAATACTCAGAACACCGCACTGCTTCTTTACAAAATAACAAATAGAGATAGCGGCTACTGGGGCTGAAAATATGCTTTAAACGTTCATGGTGTGCAATCGATAGGAAGTGCTATCAGAAGGCTGTTCAACAAATCAATGCCAGTCGATGAACCTAAATGTTATGTTGTCAGGTAAAGTTTGCATGCGAGCCAAGTGACCCATCAGGCCGGAGCTTATCCCGGTTTCTGTAGCATGAAGCGACTAGGAATATTTCTACTCCCCCCTGGATGGGATGCTAGTCCATCGCAGGGTTACCCCCAGCATTAAGTTCGCCGGTACCCATTTATACACCTGGGTGGAGAGGTGGTGGTTATGTAGTCAACAATACTTTATTTAGACACGTCACGTCTAAGAGCTGTACAAGCTCGTTCAAAAGACGTACGTGTATTCCTAAAATACAAAGATTTACGTAATTTAGCATTTTAACAGTTCATAGAATTCGATACCTACATGTGGTCTCGGTGTAAACATTAACTAAGCTATTCCCGGTAGTAAACAGCTCAACGGGTAAAGAAAGGGATCAGAAGAATCCATCGGCGCTTGGATTGTTCAGAAAATGCACTGTTGTGTTTTGACGAGCGGTCGGAATAGCTATTCTAGAGTAATTTGGAATATATTCATATTCCGGAATAACATCATAATTTATTTGTTTTTCCTTAGATGTTTTAAAATTTCATAATAATTTGGCCAAATGTGACTTACTGTGTTTTAGTCCACGGGATAATTTCACCTGTGACACAACACAAATACATGAAACAATGCTGTAGCCGACCAGGAGACTTGACCACTGGGTGCCAAACCTTGACGGCAAAGCCCTTGTGTTGGATAGTTCCTTGTTATAATAGACTGTTTTTTTTTTTAATGTTTAAAAATTATCTTCTCTAAAGTAAAGTGGCATTATATTGTTTCCCTTTCCATAGACAAAGACGAGAGGAAAAGGAAGAAGCCAAACGGCGTGAACGGGATGAAGAACTAGAGAAAGAAAGGCTGGCCAACATGAAAGCTGAACGAGAACGCCGTGCTAAAGAAGATTGGAAGAAACGGCAACAACAAGTGTTAGCGCACAGAAAACTCGAGGAGGAATTACGCAAAGAGCAAGAGAAGATTGAGGCTGAACTCGAGGCAGCGCGGCTCAGAGAGGAGGAAGAACGAATAAAAGCTATGGAAGAGTCGGAAAGGATAGCATTCCTGAAGAAAATGCGAGAGGAAGAAGATGAGTTGAGACGAAGACTTGAAATACAGAAACGAAAAGAAGAGGAGGAGAGGAGAGTTCGAGAAGAAGAACAAAGACAACGGGAAGAGGTTCTCGCATTACTACGGCAAAAGCAGTTACAAAGACATTTATTTATTGCAGGAATCTTAAAAGAAAGTCAGTATCTTGCTTTATGCCAGCGACTAACAAGAGCATTTACTTTTTCATATTTTGACCTTATTCCATGGAATCATTTGCAACACTTGAATCCGCCACCTTCGCCTGTCCGTGATCTTTTACGTTCAGTAAAGGAGAACATTCCTCCTACAATTGTGGAGGAGGATGAAGACGTAGAGGAGCAAGAAACAGATTAAAACGGCTTGAGAATTTAGTTATTTATTTCACAAACTAGTTTTTGGAGGAAAAAGCTCTAAAAAATTACGAAAATCTTGTACAGTAGCATAGTGTTTCATCTTTTTGTTGTCTTGTTGAACATAATATTTCTTATACTTACTCTTTTCGAGGAGCCGAAATCGCCATTTCATACGAGCAACAATGATTCCGTAATCTTTTTACAATCAATCAGATGTATAAATAAAAGAATAATATAGCATATTTTACTGTTTGAGTTATAAAGAGCATTTCTGTTAACTACGTCCGGACTAAGGAACTTTTGAAACTAAAATATCTGAAATCATTTCAGTGACGTCTGTAGGGTACTAATCAAGAGCTCGCTTTGCTTTAACAAGAGGTATCGGAACTCTTGTACTAGGACTTCTTTTAATCTTCAGCCTTCTTTCAGAACTTCGCTTCTCCCTTCATCTGCTTTCTCCACTCTTACTCTTCTAAATACAACTTTACGATGTACCTGCTTTTACGCTGACTCTAGCTACGACCGGGACTCAAGCCAAGGGGAATTCATCATGTGGTACAAAACAAAGAACTCGGATATAAAACCTTATTGAACGTAGCTGACTTGATAAGGCAAGAAGAGATTGACCAATTGAAAACTAGAAAAATAGGATAATAATTGTTGTCCATAATATTCGCCTTGATTTAAAAAATAGTTTCTATTTACAAGGCTAAAAAAGTGAAAAAGTGAAAAACACCGAACGTGTTCGACTCTAGGTCATCTTCAGGGTAAGTAAAGACCATCCGCTAATTGTGTATATAATATATCAGTTGCGTAATTCCCGATGCGAACAGTTTCGCAATGTAGCAATGAACATGTTTGATAAAAGATGGTTACCATCGTTGGATTCTACACTTTGTAGTGGATTGAGCCGTGCAAAGTATGCATCAACTTAAAGAATGGAGCGTTGTAGCGACTGGGCCTGCTCGTCATCTACGTGTGTGAATCCGTCGTATTCTTTTAGCTGGCCCATACTTTGCACGGCTCAATCCGCTACAAAGCGTAGAATCCTCCAAGGACAATTGCAGAAATGCCGGAGCTGAAATTTGATGTCCAGCGCACTGTAAGCCGCTGGGAAGGTAACAAGATTAGCATTATGCCATTGTTTCAGTCTCTGATCGGGTTGTAGCATCTGCATGCCGTGGTTTTCGAATCCAAATTGAACCCGGAATCATCTATGAATCTGAAGAATATTCTCCCGTATAAAAGTATTTTCAGGGGATCAGCCTGCCTGTTGATATATTCCCCTACAAAGCCTCGATCTCTAACCTCATTTTCCTTTATTTGAATGACTGGTAGACAATCTATTATTTAGTGTAGCCTAGAGAGATTGTTAAGCAACATCCCCCTTTTTACTGACTGTACTTTGCAGCTCTGCAGATTGTGTGGTGCTGAAAAACATGCAGACAATAATCGCTTATGGTTTTTATGTTGTTAAATGTTAAATATTTGTAGTGGTCAATGCCCCTAGCTACACCTATCTTGTTCTCATGCATGCCACTTAAACTGAAAGAGACAAATATTTCAAAAAAACACAATTCCCAGCAGGGAGGGAGCAGACCAGTTGGCAATTTAGATGAACTAGGGTCTACCGACAAACAACTCCAGCTTAGTGGTCAGAGCGGTACCTGAACCCGCCATCTCCCGACGTCAAGTCCGGCGCCCTGACGACTTGGCCTCGCTGCTTCTTAACAGGTGTACACTGCTAAATTTGTACGCGTGATAGTAACCAAGCGCACAAACACAGAAGTAGTAAACGGCGCACAATGTATACAGAAGTCAGTGATGACCTTTGATAATGTCTTGGCCTAGACATTGTAAAACAAACGTGAATAAAAGTAACTAAAATTGGTACAAAATGTGTGTGGGGTGAGAATTGGCAGGAGTAAAACGGGGTGAAAAAATGGGTTTGGAGTGGTGAAGCAAAATCAGTGGTCAGTGTCCTCTTGGAGGGCTTTTGTTAGCATTTTTATCATCGTTGTTGCCGTTGTTGTTGTTTGGCATTTTTTTTGTTGTTGCTGCTGTTCTTTTTGGCTGTGATCCATGACATAAAGTAAAGCTTTCTGTATGGCACCAACAAAAAATTGTTCCCTTTCCTGACTTCTAATAAATTATAATCAGCCGTTTGCTGCACTGCAGACCCATTCACCATTTTACAGTCACGACCATATTAGGAAGGACAAAAAACAAATATAAACGGTTTCCGACGCCATCTTGACGGGTAGGCAAGCGGTCAGAAATTACTATGGGAACCTGATGGCAAATAACTTTTTCAAAAACTGAATTTTACACGATTTGTGAATTGCAACGTTAAAATACTAGGCAGAAGATTGTATTTACACAGTTTTAAAGGATGTAGCTTGGCTAGAAGACGTTTTGTTCTGTCTAACTTTGCTTACATTGATTTGTCTGTAAATTTGGCTGGGTAGATGCGGTTCGCGGGAAAAACATTACACACGTATGTGTCAAATGTACGACCCGTCCCTAATTTATCATCAACAATGACCATCTCAACCGCCATCTTCAAGTCGAACTGGTCCTACACTCTCTCGGTAACTGTTCGGGGTTATGATAAATGGCCAATGCGAACGGAACTTACTATCTGAGATTTTTACTTACCATTTGGACAAGTCAAACCGTTAACAAATAACCACTTACAATCTTCCTCCTCGAGAATTTGCCCATGACGTACGCGCCAATATCGCAGGCTCAAGGACTACCATAACAACCTTTGCGCTACCGAGGCAACGATACTACTCAATTAAATAGACAATAGTAAGTTAAGTGTGAAAACAACGAAGGAAAATTGTTTGCGCCGGTGGGGTAAATCAGACAGAAAGCGAAAGTGGGAGTGTTTGTAGTGAGCCGAAACATAGTATGAAGACCAAATAATTCACAAGCTGAAATTCGTTCTGGATGACAGTTAAGTTAGTTAAGTTAAGTTAAGATATATTCATGGAAGTGCATAATTTTTGCAATTTCGGCGTTCAAGAAACTGTTGCTGGTGAGTGAATATATTCTGTATATTTATGCAAACTCAAGAGTTACAAGGCAGGCCTAGTTTTAATACGCTCGACAAATGTCGAATTCTGAATTTTCTTTTCAGGTAATCCATCTCGACAATAGCAGGGTATCACTTAAACCCCATATTGCATGCGTGTGTTCGTGGCCAAGCGATTTCAAAATTCCAATTTGGCATAACTTTGTTCGTGATACGGTCAGATGAACTTCAGCGTCTGAATTTAATATTCAAGCGAAAATAGATCGTTTTCACTGTCACGCAATAAAAATTATATCGAAAACCATTTAGTGGATAAAGTCAAGAAAAAGGGATATTATAGAAGATAAATAAAGAACATACTTCCTCAAGTTTTAGGTCTGTGCGTTATTCCAAAGTTCTGATATTCGTCGAAGTTACAACAAAAACAACAACTTTTAAACTATTCACGGGTACAAAGTCCGGCCAGAAGATACTGTAGACATCTGGAACTCGCTGTGGTTAGAGAGGCCACTGATTATCTCTACTGGACAACAAACAGTTTCATGAATACTTTTTCTACTAAACTTCTCAAATGGCTTCAAATCACGAGATAATTGTACAGATCGTAAGTAGATGTCACGCGCCGCCATAACTCTGAAATTCAAAATAGAGCTGTGGCTTCCGTTTCGTTTCCGGTTTATTTATATCCGATTTGAATGACATCACGTCATGAGAAATTTTCCCTAGAGAATCACACGTGTTTTGATTCTCGTTTTTGCGAGTTTGTAGTTTGTAGTTTGGTAGTTGTTAGTCCAAACAGTTTTTTAACGTGCACCGTTTCACGTTGGCAAGATTACTTCCTGTTTTCAGTCCTGCGCACGTTGGCAAGGTTACTTCCTGTTTTTGTAGGCCGTTTTGGAACCTTTTTTTACGTTGGCGACGGCAGTGCTTTTGGTTGTACGTTGTGGATTGTGAAATTAAATCAGCTGGCGGCAGCTATAAGAGCTGAAAAGTTATAAACTGATAATATGTAGATTTAGCCAAGCCTAAAACCGGAGCCCCTGGGCCGGGTTGTTCAAAGCTCGATTAAGCTAGCCAAGGATAACCGAGAATTTTGATTTGACTTTTGTAACTTCTGTATATTGTTTGGCCTTCTGTTTTGAGTTTGAATAATCTCAAACTACACAAAACAAAAGCAATGAAAAACATTTGTATACAAGAAAAAAATTACACCTTAGTTAACTTTTGATCCTGGGTTAGCTTTAACCGTCTTCCAAACACAACAAGTTCACTTGACACAGGTCTGCGATCCAACCGAAGACTTGCACTTGGTCAGCGGTCAACTTTAAAAAATACGAGCTCTAAACTTCAGCTCGCGATATGGTCACCTGATACTGGTCAGCGAATACTTTGTTTTGACAGGTGTCAATTGACCATAGCATGGATGTCCAATATCAAAGACGTACGCCATAAACCAAGGCTGCATGTAACTGTTAACCTAATAGATGGAGCATGGCCGCCATCTTGCGCGACTCCGCCGTCGTCGTCGCCGAGCGTATGCGCCCACGAGCAATACCGCTAGCCATAATAACCATGAGAAAATCAATTCATGGGTTTCCTTTTGTTTCCTATATAAGATAAGATAAGATAAGAACTTTATTAACGTGTCGAAGTCGCTAGCATACAATGTATACTATGTGTATGGTGCACCGCTTGGCGGCCCTTCGAGCCGCCGGCGCTCCGCTATAAATTGAGCACCTCTAATGCCTAATGAGAAAACAAGCTTTGATGGCTCTTTATATTAGTTTTTGATTTTAGAACTTGATGTAGTCACACGAAAACGATCTATCAGATCAACAAACGCAGGCCCGTAACCAGGGGGGGGGGGGGTGCACGGGGTGCGTTCGCACCTACCCACAGGCCCCAAAGGTCCGCATTTTGATACTCAATGTCCAAGTTAAGGAGTGCAGTCGGTTAAACTGAAGTCTAAAACTTAACAGTGATACTTAAACAAAATCAAAGAATGGAAAAAGCAGTAATGTATTCACTGGGAAACTAAAACAAGCTGCACTCTAGTAGCCCGAGCCATTCAGAACATTTCAGTGAGCGCACTGATGTCCGAGCTTATCTAAATGAATAATAAAATGAACGTGCGCACGCTTTGCACGGGCGTTTAGACGAGCGAACCAATGACAAGGGAGCGATCTCACGATTTTTGTCAGACACGTCTGCTAACGCGTCGGGTAGTATTCTCTATTTGTGCGAGCGCATGAACGCCCGAAGATGCAAAATGAGTTTTTTGTGTAATACGTTATGGGTAGGAGAGAACAGGAAAATAGAAAGAGGAAGGCTACAGCTAAATCTTGCCAGTCTCTCGATACATGGGTCAGTAAAGTACGCCGTCAAGAGCCATCAGACGCTGACAATGACACTAATGGCAGTGCAGTCTGCGATGACAGCCCAGCTGAAACCACGACTTCAGATCTATCTCAGTTAACTACTGTTTTTCAGCGAGATATAGAAGGTAAATCATACTTATTTTCGCAATTTCCACCAGTCTTGATCCCATTATTATGCTCTGAGATTTAGTCGCTATTCCTCGATATGAAACAAACTCGTTTAATAGAAAGCCAGAGAGGAACACAGAGGAACAATTCGGAGAGGGACTGGGGGAGGGTTAATCTAAAGCAGCAATCCACAGACATCCCAAACCATCAAAATAGAAGTTTTCTAGACACAAAGAGGGAAAATACATTTTGTTTCTCTTGGTCTCTTATCGTCATTTCCTGATGTCATGACAATATTCTATGAAAAGCCGATGTGTACTTTCCTAACAATTCAATTCGATTCGCAAGGTATGCGCCACAATCCCTGCAACGAGCTGTGAATGTGAAAGAAGTGCGAGTTCTTCAAGGCGGCTGCATACATATAACAGGGCATGCATGGGCCAGGAAAGGCTGTCGTCCCTCGCGCTAATGCACATACATTATCAAGTTAAAATTGTTTTGGATGAGGTGGTAAATCTGTTTGCCACCAAACACCCACGAAGCCTGGAGCTCGGGACTATTCTGAGGGATTAGTTCCGCAGTATTTTGATGTATCATTTTTCATCGTAAAATCAGTCCTTTATAACTTAGTTCAAACAGTCGTATTCGACAAATGTAATATTCAGTTCCTACCGTGTACTTTGCCGTTACAATTTCTGATGTATTGCTACTCTCCTAAATAAACGGATCAGACAATAAAAAATACGTTTCGGTAGTTTGGTCCACTTTGGCCTCATTAGCACCCCCCCCCCCCCCCACATAAAATCCTGGTTACGGGCCTGAGAAGTTAACAACATGACTCAATCAAAGTCTAGATTTTTTTGTTATATCTCCCAACTCAAATACGTTTTCCGATTGAAGGAAAATGTGACGTGTCGTGGGTCAAAACCCGCTAACTCCCTAGGGAAACAAAAACAACTTTCGATTCGCACGTGATCAGGTCGTGCTCCCTGAAATCGCGGGAAATTTGTAAGTCGGCCGGCGTAAAAAAAACGATTTCTTCGCAGTTTTTTTCTACTTTTGACTTGGAGGGTGTAACAAAACACTTAAGGACTGGCCCCGCGGGAAACAGTAAGTTTTGTTTCCCCGGGACCCTCAATGTTTCTCATGAAATAAGTTGACTTATCCAATAAGTACTTAAAAGTACTCAGTCGTACTCTGAACTGGGGCCTCGTTTTTACAAAACCCTTGTCTCTCAATCATGAATAGGGTTTGATTTCTGAGAACTGAGTATATTGAGAGTTGCATTGACGTGAACAACCTCTCAGTAAAATGGCGAGTCGCTTTTCTTCCTCTATATGCCATGAATGGGTCAACCTCATTCCCAGGCTCTCTCTCCTGCCTCCCTTGGTCCTCAAGGGAGGCAGAGGAGAGAGAGCCTGGGAACGAGGTTGTAAATGGGTGAGATCAGTGCAACAATGGTTCAGCAAGACTATTCCTTCCCAGATCAAATTAGCTTTCATTACACGATGGCGGTTGATTCACTTGAATGATTGTCTGTAATTGTCAGCAACAGTACAGTGTCAAATACGTCAAATACCTATTTCAAGTGTGTCAGAATGAGGATAGTCTCTTGTAGTTTTCTCTTTATTGCACTTCGAATAGCACCTTGAACGAGCCACTGAGTATTGAGAAAAATTAACGCAAATCATACACAAAGAATTCTCACTAATTCTATGTACAGGAAGCTTATGGACGTTCCGTTGATTGTGTACACAAATAAATTCCATGCTGCCGTGCGTATGTTCAGTAAGAGGTCACAGATGACGTCAAAATGTGGTAAGAACAAAAACGTGGCACGAGGCGATAGCCGAGTGTGTCACTGATGTTCTTACCACATTTTGACGCTTGTCGTGGAATAGAAAACTTACAGCGAATTAACAAATTGACGTCAGTTTTTTCATGCGTCTGTCCTGTTATTGATCATGAATTTCGTCCCAATATTGTCAAAGTAGCTGTGGATCCACGAGGCGATATCCAAGTGGATCCGCAAACTGTCCGCTCTCGCTCGTTGACGCATTGCATAAATTATAAATTCATGTATCTGTCCGCTTATTGACTATGAATTTTATCCAATGGCGCGAGAATTTCTGCAGTTATCGCAAAAAGCAGAATTGAACTGCGAAATCTACGAATCTTACGCAAAATGCTGGAAAAGAAAAGTCAGTTTTTGTCATCAGAGCGCCCTTGTCAGCCGGCGAAAAACCTAGAAGTTGCCTTGAATATGGCATGAAGTGAAAAAGACGGTCGGAAAGTTTGTTGTTGCGGTTAACATCGACACATTGGAGGCCATTCGATTCGAGTTCTGAATGAAAGGAGCGTTAGTGATGGTGAAAATTTGTGTTCTCTATGGTTAGTGATTCTCAAGTGCATTTCACACGCTAAAACAAACAAACAAACAAACAAACAAACAAACAGACGTCATTCAACCCCATTTTAAAGGATGGTAATTTTATTAAGGGATGGTAACTTCTGCTAGGCCCCAGTTCTTCTCCATTTGACTTATAATCAATTTTATTCCTTTCCGAAAAGCATCACATGCAACTACCAGCTCATTCAGGCCAAACAGGGCTCGTATTAAAATCCTACAACAAAGTCGACAGCTTTCAGACGACATACATTTTGGCCAGTCCAGAGAAAATGGACTGCATCCATGCGTGATCCAAGTCCCCTTCCATTCACTGATAATTCAGCTTGTTGTGGCTGTCGAGGATGAAGACAACGAAGAAATTTGGCTTTGTGATGCATCCCCAGTGATGGAACAGATACATCTCACTGTATGTATTACAGACATTACCATCTGACAACTTTGATGATGAAAATATTCCTTTAAGTCCATACCCATAAATTCCCTAATTTGTAGTTTGCAGTTTCGCTGGGAAAGAGGTGCAAGGGACGGGGAAAAGTACTTAGATACACAGACCTTTAAAGACAGCAATGATTTTAAGCAGTTATGTACACAGATTAAACAGTCGATAACTCAAAGAAAAAGAGGGCGAGTGGTGTAATTGTTTTAGTTGACACTCAAAAGGATTACAGCACAAAAACTACAACTTAGCATAACTTTCAATTTCAAGAGCGGCGCGCACGAGATCGTAGTTTATTAGCGAAAAGAAAACGATGAGAGGACCGATCAAATAGCCAAGTAGCTACTTACAAATAACTTTTACTGCATTTCTGTTCTATCTTTTAGAAGGATAGAATGTTCAGGATTGTTCCGGAAGTAACGCCATACGCTTGGATGTTATCACGTAAAACTGATTGTAGAAATATGCAACTTCCTCCCTACGCTGGCAACTTAGTTTTTATGTTGCCTGTGAAAGACGAAAAGCCTTCGCAGTGTAAAGGTACTCAAAAGTGGTGTGTTAATCATGTGATTGATGGCTCAGTTATGGGCATGTGCCGATTTTGCCGTTACACGTATAGCTTTTCCTAATACTGCCTGATTTTGTGATGGTATTCACGAAAAAGTAAGAGATTTAGTATACGAACCTCTAGGCGGGTTTTAAAGCAAAATACCATTAATGTTAAGTGAAATTTTGCCAGGATTCCCTCAATAAATGATATAACCATATTAATTTATAAATATAGATTCCCTACCGAAGTAATTTTTTTTAAAGCGCGTAGAGGAAATATTAAATCTTTGTGAAAAGCACGAAAGAAATCGCTATTGTGTTGACTTATGTTTTTCTTCTCTATTTGTCACAGTTCTTGACGTCGTGCACTTTTACATTAAGTCACACGAAGATAAAAACTTGTTTGCTTATCAGAGCGGAAGAACAATCACCGAGGTAGAGAAGCCCATAGCTAAAATGCAGATGACAGGTACATGATACAGAAAAGTCAGACTTGATAGAAACACAGGGGAACTACTGTATCTTGCCGCGCGCTGGTGGCCTTTAGTATCACTATATACCTTCACCTCCTGACATAAAGCTGAACGGTCTACATACTTTGAACGCGTTTTCAGCTTTGTCACTTTTTGTGGAAATTATATTTCAACCTTTGTAGACTTTATACGATTATCGCGTTGCCTAAAACGCTAAGAAAACAAAAGTGACAATCGAAAAGTAATTTCCAAGTATTATCTTCTATTTTAGGTGTCTTGGCACGCCAAAGTGGAAGAGCTATAAGGATGCACTTTCAAAACCTTGGCGATAACGGTTTGTACTTTCAGCTTAGCAGTGATTAAGTTTTTAAGTGAATGAAAGACAGTGTTTGTGTAAAAACTGATTGAAAACAGATGCACTTTCTGCTCAGTTTATGATGATAACTATTCTTATAATCATTATCACTGTAAATGTTATTGTTCTTGTTATTCGTATTTTTGGCACGGTTATTGTCATCGATACTGTCAATGCTGTTGATGCTGTTGCTATTAATGTTAGGGCTTGTTTACTAGGAGAAAATGTTTCCCTGGATCGGTTGCTTGTTCATATGAAAACGATGATCCTGCATCCTCGAAGACCCAGTGGCAGTTATTTAGTGCGAAAGAAAGTCAAAGCGGTAAGGGAAAAATCGGTGAAAACTTTCCTCGCCGATTTTTCCCCTGCCGCTTTGACTAATCTTCCCTGGGTCTGGTGTCCCTTTTGACCGAGCCAACAATTGAACCCTCCGGTTTCGTGCATATCTATATGTCCCGACTCGCCCCTGATAAGCGAGTCAAAAATGTATCTTTACGCCGAACTAAGTTGACTCGGTCCCCCTCCCCTCCCCCCTCGTCACCTTACTTAAAAGCCAGTGACCTTCCACACAGGGTACACCTGTTCCCCGAGAAAATGGTTTTGGATTTAATGACAACAGTTTGCTACTATTTATAAGAGAATGTATCAAACATTCACTCGCCCTGGAATGGCTCGCTAGAGGTTGACCTCCATATAAAATTTCCTTTACTGTTATTCTTATTACTATTACAGCCTTGTAAAAGTCCAGTGCGATACTGATAGTTCTGCTACTAAGTATTGGGTTATTCCTTCAGGTTAGTACAATCAGTTTCTGATTGATAAACGAAAGTTGATCGAACGTGTGGACGGAGTGGTGAAGTATCAAGATCTTTTGTTAGCTGTACTTCTCGAGGTAAGGCTATTTAGTACAATGCGCATTAGAGCTTTTTACACCACGCTAAGGATATTTCATTGGATTCGTGGCGAATCCGAGGAGTTTTGCACCGTTTTCGTTTTCATTTTCGTGCGGTTTACCGAAACCCAGATACAAAAACCCCTTTACAACCAAGACCCCAGTATAAAAATGCCATTCTACAACCAAAATTCAGTTTTATCAGTAAAATGCATAAAAAAGAACCGTTGTAAATGACTAACCCCCGTTACGTTGTAACGATCGTATTTTACCAGTCCCTTGCCATTTCGTTTTATCCGAGCGTACGTATCTCCCTTACGTTAATAGTGACTTTAAATATTATCATAGAATGTGGCAGTATCTCTCGTTCATGGACGAGATTTGCGTATTTTTGGTACCTTTCGTCACCAATTCTGCTTTACACCGTGAGTAACGCAAACACAAACCAAATGAGTTATATGTCACCATGCATTTTGTCGCTTTTATTTTGCAATTTGGTGAAGGAAGCAATTATGCAGTTTGGGCAAAACAAAATGGACGACTGTATGGCTACATGTCGAGGTGTCTGCGCACGTGCAACACGTCTCAACTCGGGCAACTGGCCTTTTCTGCAAACAAAGGCTTTTTACATCATGTCAGCTGTGTACCGACAAGCGAAAGATTTTGACTTGGCCAACGAATATATGGAATACTCTACTGAGGTACGATACTCTTTTTACTTCCAACCAATTAATAATCTTTAATTTCCATTCATGAACCCCTACTCGCTGCATTCGTTTGGTGAAAGAAACCAGATCTGTCGAAAATGGTTGTGTTAGAAGGATGAGAATAAATCTATAACGCACTATCTACGTTAAGACGCAATTACCTGAGTTTTTTGAAATCTGAGCAACTCGAGGATTTTTATTAGAAAACTATTAACACTAAGGATAAAATTGCTCTTGATTTATATATGCGCATGTAAGTTTCGTTTTCACACTTAGTGCCGCCGAAAGTGAGAAAGTATGAAGAGCGATCGGGGGATTGGACTACGCATGAGCAGAATATAAGTTCCATAAATATGTTGCCATAGTGTTCTTTTGCCATGGTGTTATGTTGGCTTCCCAGCGCAAGCTCCGTCACAAACCAAAAGGGCGGCGCTGGCTAAAAAACCTATAACAGATTTATTGTAATTTGAGCTGTTTCTTTCGTTGAACATATAACTGTATGTATAATGAGATATTGTAAACTCCACAGTAACACTATATTACTTACATGAGACCTTACATTTTCGACTAGGGCTTTCCACAAGTTGCCCAGCAACGTTTTGGCAACTTCTTGTATTTCAAGCAATTTCTAGTTTTCTATAAATTCTGAGAAATCGGAGCAGCTTTTAGTGCCTAAATTAGCCTTGCTTCCATATTTCACAATGTTTTAGTAGACAATTTTATTAATTTCCTGTAAACAAGAAGCCAGATCCCCCTCCCCCTTTAAGATGCATGCAGCCGGGCTGCTAGTTTAGTGAGTTTCTTTTAATTCAAAATGGCGGACGAAGATCCACACTCCATTGTCTCAGGTGAAGAATTTTTACAAGATTAATATCAATATTGATGCATAGTCTTTACTCGTACATTTTTTTGGTTTTAATTAAGGGCAAAGTTATTTAGCAACGCTGGTTACGCTGCAAAATTGCACAAAAATGCTTAGAAATCTTACTTTTGTTGTACTTTTGTTGTACTTTTGCATCAGACCAAATAAAGGAAGAGAGCAACAATTGTTTGGGGTTTTTTTTGGACAACTTGTTGGCAACTTTCGTTACAAAAAGCAACTTTTGACTTTTTTGAGCAATTTTTCAGCAAATTTTTGAGAAATTGCGGGCAACTTTTTGGGAAACCTCGAGCGACTTGTGGAAAGCTCTATTTTCGACCACATTTTTCTTTTAGTACAAAGCGAATAAGGAGAATATCGTTTGCAGTAACCGACATGGCACTCGAAAATATATAGGCAGTTATTAACGGCGAAACCAAAAGGCCACGGAGGGGCGGATCCAGGATTTTTCTATTTCTTTTGCCCTTGTTGGATACGAGATAATTATAACAAACTCGGCGCTACGTGCATCGCTGGTAATTTTGCACCTCGTATCAGGCTAATGTAATAATTAATTAGCCATGAACAATTTCTCAGTGATAGTTTGAAGTACGAAATACATTATTTTTCACGGTGACAAGTATCTATATTATTTATACGTCTGCAGAGTTTGGAACCTGCTTGTCTAGGTGAAGAAACCGCGGTGAACAAGTACAACATGGCGGCTTTGTTGGCAGAAAAATCAGCTGCTGTTGGCATAACAACCGAGGAGGCACGTGAAGTAGAGCGACTGTTCGAAGATGTTGTGAGAATTTGGGCTCATCAACAAGAGAACGGCAGTATGAGATGCATCAACAGAATGAACATTAGGAGAATCAGTTATCATTTGAAATCATCCCGCCCGAAGTTTCCTGATTTGAAGTAAGTAAAGACTAATGGTTATAGGGATCATTTGAAAATCAAACGTGTCAATAGGAAAAAAAATTCCCGACAGCCCTAAGTTGATCATTTCTGTAATTTATTTACACAATGCAATATTAGTTGTCAGATTCTTTAAATATAGTTTAAAAATGCCCGTAATTGTTTCCGTTCTGAAAAGAAAAAGAATGTTTGTGGGTAAAATAAAATGAATAAAAAACTATATATAAATCTACTACAGGAAATAATAGCTGATCACGTTGAAATTAGAAGTTGATATTTTCAGAAACGTTCCCTAACCTGGATAAATTCTTAACTGGAGAGCTATCTAATGCACACAATGAAAAACACTGACGTCACATCAAGTTATATACGCTTGCTCAATAGAGACTTTTAGATTCACGTTTTCCGGGAACAGCTAACCGCTAGGGATCACATGACCAGAGCCAGACATCACGTTTGAGGTTTTCGACTCGCGTTTTGAACATCAAGAAGTAGGTTTTCACGTAAGTTATTTGCCTCAAGTATTGTTGCCTTGAATTTTATTTTATGTCACGTAAAAATACTGAAATCGAATAAAGTGACCCTTTTTCTACAAACTGGATAAATTTTTCAGGCAAATAAGTAATTTTGCCTAGCCTTTTGTTGTTGTTTGTAGAAAGGTACTGATCCTGAGTGGAAATCCAATATGGCGGCGGCTTAAGTTGAATGTGTGTTTTATGATGCTACACACACGCTAGAAAACATTTTTTTGGCAAAAGTGGCGTTATTTTGACAATTTCCATTGCTTTGACAGGGTGCTTAAGATTTCTATTCACTCCATTTTACTCCAATCTAAATCGATTTACGTCCGAACGGCGAACGGCAAAGCTCAAAACGCAGTTAGAAGTTTGCGGTAAACGTGAATCCAAAGGTTTCTAATGTCAGTCTCGTACCCGGGCGTCCTAGTTTGATGAACATTTTAGCGTTTACTAAAAATTACTTAATCGATCGCTGGACTCGCAGTGGCGGATCTAGGGGAAGGGCCCAGGGGGCCCGCCCCCCCTCCCCTTATTGTGGGTAAAAATAATATATTTATAATAGAGTATATACTCTAATATCTCATTATACATACAGTTATATGTTCAACGAAAGAAACAGCTCAAATTACAATAAATCTGTTATAGGTTTTTTAGCCAGCGCCGCCCTTTTGGTTTGTGACGGAGCTTGCGCTGGGAAGCCAACATAACACCATGGCAAAAGAACACTATGGCAACATATTTATGGAACTTATATTCTGCTCATGCGTAGTCCAATCCGACAGGACAGGACATGTAAACCTAAACAAAATGGAATGAAATAAAAGTTCCTCTGAAAAAGTGAGCAGTTGAAATTGAGGTCAAAATTCAAAACATCGAGATACATGAATATTCATGACATTCGATCATTTTATGCTTCTGTACTGCTATATTGCAGGTTAACCTACAACATTTTATCATGCACTCAATCAGTGTCATCAGTCAATTCGCTGGAAACCACTTATACTGATGTGCCTGTGCCGTGACTCTGTCTTTTTCGTTCTTTTCTAATTGTTAGTGTCACTGTCTCGGACGAAGACATTGCTAAAGCAGGAAAAGCTATCAAAGAAGTCGAGGAAAAGCTGCTTCCGCAGTGCACCAGGAGATTCAAAGCCAACTTCCTCATCGGTAAAACGGACTATTTCATTCGCCGAGCAACAAGACCAGGGGGTGACATAAGGGAACAAGAAAGAGATTTGGAGACAGGTAATATTCACGTATATACTCTAAGAGAAATGTAAGAGGACTGGAGGTCTGGTGACACGCCATGATTCACAGTACATGCTCCTTTTGCATACACGCGAAATGAGTCTGATGCCATTCTTATTAAAGCTTCACTCTCCTGTCGATCTTGTCATACTCTTCAAATACATTTGATGTGGGGGGAAATTCGCTATTGAACGTGATCACGGAGGAATTTTGATATGATCCCGAAACATCACAATAATACCAGTGTACGGGGACTCACCCTAATCAGACCGGCTTTTATTTGGTTTGCTTGGACTCTCCAAAAAACGGAACAATTTTTCTTTGAAATAATTTTCGTCTCAAGCTAATCGAACACCTGGAAGAGCTTAAGCGAAATATGGTAATTAAGCCGTCATAACTTCGGGGTATTTTCTCGGTCATTGTTCAGTTTAGAGTGGCTTTCACAGAAGTTATTGTTATCGTTGTCAATGTGACTCTACCTCCCGAGCTCCACCTCCGTAGAGAAAACGTCTGTTCTTGTAATGTTCGGATTTTTTTCTCCTTTTCTTGCTCATTTTGTTCTCTCATTCTTTTAGTTTTTCTTGCTGCAAAGTTATTATTGCTGTTTTCAGGAAATTACCAGAAATAATCCAGAGGAGTTTCAAAGGTGAAAATATGAAAAGAAACCTGAACAGGTGTAGACAAACATTGCACGGCCCAAACCTTAAAATTCAAATTCCTTAGCCAGTCGGTCAAAAGCTAGCTGATACTGAAAATAGTGTTTTGAAAAGAAGTGAATTGAAATTACATATCTCTATTAATTCAGAGAAAGCTGAGAATTTAGCCTTGTCGAGTATGATGTTCAACT
>NC_138159.1:11596200-11658700 GCF_964199315.1 Orbicella franksi
ACTAATTAAGCTTCCACTTCCCTGGAGCTCTCTTTCAACGGAAGCAACCACTTCAGCGGGATCGCTATAGTTTTGCCGCATTGTAAGGCCTTTCCTCTGTAGAATCCTCTTTACTTGTCGATAATTGCCTGAGACTTATACTTATCAGCCATGAGTCAATAGTAGAAAGGACATGATTATCATTTCTACATAGTTCAAACCGAGATCAAAATATTGTTTTATTAATGAATCTCTACCACGATGTGTCACTCCAAGAGCTGGGATATGGAATGGAAATACTGCATTAGGCGCTCCAAAACTGAAACAAAACAACACGAAGGAAGTAAAAAAAACTGCCACCTTACGTTCCTTGAAAATCCACCCAGAGAAGTCATAGAACTGACCCAAAGATACAGATAAAAGGGTAAAAGTCGAACTTTGTCAGTTGTGACATTTCCGATCTCGTGTTGTAAGTCGAGATCTCATGTTATAAGTCGAAGTTTCGTCATAGTTACTAACTATGATTTCGTGTTGCGGTCTGTTACTAAGTTAATCGAAGAATAAACTTTTCTTGTATAGAAATGTTTTTCACTGCTTACGTTTTGTGTAGCTTGAGGTTATTTAAACTCAAAAGAGAGGGCCAAACAATATACATGTAAACGGAAAACCTCACCGCAAATTTACAAAACTCAAATCAAAATTCTCGCCAATCCTGGGTCTCAGGAGCTCCGCTCCGCTTTTAAGCTTGGCTAAATCTAGAAATAATTAATAATTACCGGATTGTTCCCAGCCCCCCAAGAGGGGCCTCAGTCGGGTGATCCGAATACTCACGAAGCTCTTTCCGAACACCAATGATATCTTTGCACGACATCGACCCGACATCTTGTTCCTGTTTGTATTTTCGCTTTGTGACGACAGGTTAAAATAATAGTTCGTTCGTTCCTACTTACCTGTTTACAGGGCTAGAACAGGAATTAAAGAAAGATTCCATATCGAGAAACCAAGATGGATAGTTTGTTTGGTAAAAGACCTTTCTCAATCGGTGCTTTGAAGGATTTTTCGAAACTGTGAGTACCACTGGTTTTGTAGCTTTCTTTGCGAAACCTATGCAGGGTTATATTCGCTAAATATTGCAGTCTTTTATATTATTATGAAGTCATGAACACATCAGCAATAAGCTTCGCATATTTTTAACATACTATAGTCGTTTTGGGGAATAAATTTGTCTGTTAATTGAGAAACCCGTCGGCGTGAAGTAGGAAATGTAGGTACATTAAGTTTGTAGGTGTTGAACAGGTGTTCAAAAAATTAGTTTTGCATTTATTTCTTTTTCGGATATCAAGACTCAATCTTGGCGCGTTACTACTTCTTGAAATGTCACAAACAGTAGCTTTTACATATCTTGGATTTGGAAATCGTCAATGATAATTCACTTGCACCAGCCCACGATGGCGGGATGGGCAACCTTTGCCATGTAAAATTGTAAATTAAACTCACATAAGTCTGCATAAGTATTTAAGCTTAAGCCCTATAATAAGAGAGAATCGGTCTGGAGCTCTGTTCAGTGAGGGTATAGGTAATAATAGACCTTATCATGGTTTTCGACATCATCCTGATGGGTAGGCAAAGCAGTCAGAAATTACAGTGTTTGTATGGTAATCTGATGGCAAAGAACTTTTTTCCAAAATTGAATTTTACACAATTTGTGAATCGCAACGTTAAAATATTAGATAGAAGATGTTATTATCCAACTGTAGCGGATACCGTCCAAATAACAGTACAAACATACAGCGATATTGTACAGTTATTTGTACAATAGAAAACCTGTTTGCCGTAAGGGTTGGTGCGAGCCTGCAAAGCTGTCACACTCTCCCTCTGTTATTGATAAATTTATTGACTACAGCAGTTGGATAATAAATCTCTTATTAGATGTTTTGGTACGTAGTATTGCTTTAAAGTGCACCTAAACCCCAATTTTTTTTTTTTGCTAAAACGAATCTACATGTTATTTGAAATACTTCTGCGAAAAAAGTTTTGGATTCGGTTCAATCTTCGATTTTCTGTGCCCTGACGAAATCTCGAAAATAGCCCCAAAACACTGCCATTTTGTTTCATGACCGAGTTTGAGGAGAATGGGTCCAGCGGCTGTTGTGACGTCTACCCAGGAAGGTCGAATATCTCATGTCCTCTCATTTCCTTCAGGATGGTGCAATACACATTCAAAAAGTGCGCAGAAACGCCTTCCAGAAGTGCAATCGGTTGTTGCAGTAATATCCCAGATCTAAAACAAGATATACTGTACAATTTACTGGCGATGATCGGTCAATGGTACAATAAAGACATAAACGATGGTTGATTCTGTCGAACCGAAACAAACGAACTCGGAGTCTGTGAGAACCATTGAAGAACTCTCACTGGAATTTGTTCTGCAGACTTTCAAACGTTATTTTCAATATTTTCTGCTGAAAGCCAACCAGCAATTTGTCGAAATACTATTGACAACCTATATCAAATATACTGACATGTAAATAGGTCGCAACTGTTCACCGCCAACCAACACTTATTTCTCTTTCAATTTAGATAAAAGTCGAAGATTAATCCTTTAGAATTACATGATAACAAAACTGTTACACTCACAGAGTTTTTTCGAAGGTTTGGAAATCAGTAGTGCGACCAACACTCTATACATTAGTGTCAAAAATATGACCGCGTAACATTATCTGTGGACCGCTTAGGGAACACATCCTTTTCGCTTATCTGACGAATTTCACTGCAAACTTTAAAAAAAATTTACACTGGTTATTTGGAGCCAGTATGACTTACAACGTGTGGCAATGTGAAATCGGTAATTGCATGAAATGTTTCCTTCCGCCTTGCTTCCCGTAGCTTCAAAAATACAGGTCTAAACAATTCTACGATTTTCAATCGATCGAAGCCAGTGTTTTGAAGGTCATGAAGTCTCGAAAACTGCAACCCTTATGTCGCTCTTACAGACATGAAGCATTCCAGAGAGTAAAACACAAACTGGATTTAATAGCACAGCCATACCTTGACAAAATACATTCTCGCTAAGGACAAATGTAAACGGGTTATAAACACGCGTGGGAGTCTTGTGTTTAGGTGACGAAATTACCATCCAAAGCAGTCCTTGAGTTTTCTTTCCTGCTTTTCGTTTGCCTGTTCCTCCACTTCGTATCTAGCTTTCCATTCCTAATATACAAGCAACTCGTCCGCAAAGAAGTCTTCCCCGTCATCGCTTGAAATATTGCAAATTGTTCTCAAAGCTCTAAGCAGTGAGTTCATAGTTGTCGAACGCGTTCGATCGAAGTTTATTTTGGTGTCTTCCGAATCGAAACCTAACTCTGACTCCAGCGACGAAAAAGAAATGATTTTGAAACAAAACTTGGACATTTTAGTCCCAAAATATCTTGGAACGATTAGTTTTGTTTTCCATTTTCTCGAGCAAAATAATACAGAGAGCTGACTGAGGTGCCATTGTGTTTGGTGCTTGGGTAGACGTCATCAGCAACCGTCACCCCAGACTCCCTGAAACGCAGTCGTGTAACACTTCAGGCGCGACTTTGAAAGGGCATAGAAAATCGAGGATTCATCCAAATTCAAATTTTTTCGCCCAAATGCTTCAAATAACAAGTGGATTCATTTTAGCGAAAAAAAATTTTGGGGTTTAGGTGCACTTTAAATATTTACTCATTTGTATTTTGACTCGCCCTACGGGCTTGTCAAAATATGTTGTTTTCTTTATTGTGCGTAAAATATATTTTCTTTTGGTTTTATCGAAGCGTTGGATTCAAAGGGAATAATAAATGGGCTAAAAAAAGGTATTATGTCGGCCATGGAATGCGCCGATGTTGCATCTTTCACTTTTGCTACATGACAAATAAGATCGCGTTTACTTTGCAAGTTTATTTCCCATGGATAACGTAATTCTTGAATTATGTGACTCATGTGACTTCTTTGCTAGCCCTTTACTCAAGGAAAAAAACAATTAAATTTAATCATGACTTTTAAGAAAGAAAGCTGTTGTTAATAGTGTTCGTATCTTCATGCCCATACATATCCCAAAGAAAG
Organism: Orbicella franksi; assembly: GCF_964199315.1. Classification (NCBI taxonomy): domain Eukaryota; kingdom Metazoa; phylum Cnidaria; class Anthozoa; order Scleractinia; family Merulinidae; genus Orbicella; species Orbicella franksi. The sequence goes on from NC_138159.1 coordinate 11,600,269, forward strand.
TTCCAGATTAAGACTAATACGTCATGGGAGATTTCACAATAGCTACGACTGATGGTGCAATAATACAGTTTGTGTTGATCAAGTGATGTGGTGTCTACAGTAATCAATTTATCATCAAGGACTGCTTTGGAATGTGCACTGCATTGCGACTGTAGAGCTAAGAAAACAGTTAAATTAATTTTTGAAAGCGTGGAACTTATAAGATCTAAAAGATCTTCTTGTTTTCCATACATTTGCATGTAAAGACGGATGTCTAGACACGGTTTGTGGGAAAAACATTACAGACAAATGTATGGAAAATGAGAAAAACTAACTGAGAGTCTTCTAGCCAAGCTATATCCTTCAAACTTTCATGCTTGCAGTCCTGGCATAACCACAGGTGGCCCAGATGTTGAATAGTATTAATACATGACATTAGTCTGTTGGCAATTGTGCTACAATTTTAGTGATTTTTAAGACAATGTATGAGAATGCTTCGCAAATTGTAAAACTGAAATATTGAAAAAAATATTGAAAGTAAAACTTGCCAAGTGGCTCAAAACCTCCGAAACAAACACAGCAACATCGCAATAACGCAATACAAACATAACATAAGCTACTTTTATTTAAATTATTTTCTACACTTAGCATTTAAGGCAATTTTCAAAGCATTCTCTTACATTGCCTTATAAATGGCTAAATCGCCAACAGTTTAATGTCGCGTATTAATAGTATTCAACTTCTGGGCGACCTGTGGCATAACCAATCAGACTAACTCTAACCATCGATTAATAATCAAGTTTATCAAACCCAGTTGCCTGATTGGGTTAATTCATATTGGGTAATTCATATGGGTAATTGTGTTTTTGAAAGTTGGAGAAATGGCCCTCATTGCTGCGCAATTGGGCAAGTCTTAATGTTATGAAGAATTATGGGATTACTTGTTTATAACATAGAGGGAAATATTTATGTCACTGGAAAGTCAAAATTGTGTGCTGTTGCATAATTTCATAGGACAGGGGTGTAGCTAGGGGGGTCCTGGGGTGCCCTTGACCTCCCTTTTGTAAGCCTTTCGTAAGCAAACAACCTACAACAGGTGGTAAAAATTACATGTTAAAGTGGTGAGTATCCCCCTCTTTGAAAAATCCTGGCTATGCCCCTGAAACCATTTCGATACAGGTTTTTAGCCAGATGGATGTCCAGGCATCCTGTGGATGCCCACTTTTTAAAGAAAATTGTTTTTATTTTAATGACATGTTGCATTTTAAATGGTTTATTTGAGCAAACCCTATAGCACATTTTGGATGCTCGCCATTCAAATCTTGGTTTAAAGTCAGTTTCAGTGTTCAGTTAGTGTCAATGAACTGAAATTTATGAATATAATTTATTGGTAAATTTATAGTTTATAATCATATAGTGTTTAAACCATTCCACTGAATAGTTCAACATTAAATAATTATAACTTACTCTAACACCTTTGGTTATGAATAATGTAATACATGTAGCACTTGTTGATATATTTTTGTTCCCTGTGTACAGTGACCAGTCTACCCGTCATCACTTGAAGAATGTGTATGCTTGCTTGTCAGCCTCTATGCTGGCTGCAGGACTGGGAAGTGGAGTCCATCTTTTTACTGATATATTGAAGGTATGAACTGTTCTTCAAGAGTCTACATAACAAGAAAGAAGACAGTGTTTAGAACTATTTATATACTAAATAAGAAGTAACATTTTGTTGTCAGCATTTTTAAAATAAGCCAGCACCCAACACAAGTCACTGGCTACTTCAAGCATTTTTGCAGGATACTTTTTGTTATAAATTACAGCGGTTATCAATCGCACGCGACCTTCAGCGCAAAAGCATCTAGACAAAACCTAAGTTTTGGGGGACGTCAATCATCTCCACCTCCTCACCAACTGTATCCAAAATTTACAACAAAGGCTTAAAGCTTGCAGCGGTCCACTCGTAAAAATTTTCGTTTTAGTTTCAGTATGCTTGGCTAGCTCACTAAACACACTGGCATTAAATATTCCTTGATATTTATAAATGAAGATGGGCGGGTTGGGTTTCTCAACAGCCATTCGCATGCATGAATGACCCCAAGATCAAGCAAATCTACACATGAACAAATTATTTCTGCACGTATTTATTATGGGGCTACGAACTGAACAAGACTTAAATTTCTTTTAAACCTTACAATTTTGTAAGGTAACGAGTTATAAGTTTTATAGGTTTAGTGTTGTTCAGTCTGTAGCCCCAAGAGAAATACGTGCAGAAATAATTTGTTTGCTCGCGTGCAGTTTGCTTGATCTCGGGGTCATTCATGCATGCAAACAGCCGTTGAAAAATCCGACAAATGTCTTCATTTATAGATTTCAAGGAATATTTATTGCCAATATATTTACTGAGCTAGCAGTAGATGCCGAAAGCAAAAATTTTACTTTAAATAATTTTTACAAGTGGACAGCTGCAAGGTTTCAGTCTTTTTTTTTCAGGTAAATCGTCAAGGAGGTGGAGATGATTGACGTCCACCAAAACTTAGGTTTTGTAAAGACGTTTTTGCACTGAAGGTGGCATGTAATTGTTAATCGCTGTAATACGCAGTTTTGTTTCACCAGCGTAATCATGATCTGATCTTTCTGAGGAAATGAATGAACAGGTGAAAAAGTAAACAGTGTGGCTATTATATTTACCTTTCAAACTTCAAAGTAAGAGCTAATTTTGGTGGGCAGTCTGCTGTCATTCAAACTGCAACATGCAGACTATGCTGTCCTTTATTGCCACTGTTGACAGGTCAGAAAGGCAAATAGCTAAATAAATATTATGGGCTGTTCCAGTTTTGAACGCAACGATAAAACAATCAGCTTGTAATATTATTATACAGAATTTACCAAAAATTGACCTAATCTACACATCCACATGCTTCTTCATCTTGAAATGTTACTCATTGAGGTCAAAAGTGCTCCAAATGTATTGAATGAATGAATGAATACCTTTATTTAAGTGTCAAACTAAAATAGCAGTAAATAACCACTAAATGGGGACACTATAATTAAATTAAAATCAATAAAACTATTTACAATTGATAAAATGAGTATGAAATTAATGAGATTATTTACATCTGCACGATTGTCGAGTGTGGCTTAGAACTATTTACAAAGTCATATAGACTTAATAAAATACTAAAGTGTCTATCATGTACGACATAAAATACAGTCAGAACAATGAGCATTAGCCAGTAAGGAATTTAAATCAAACTTTCTAATATGCTGCCTAAATACAGATAATGCAGGAAGGTTTCTTATATTTTTGGGTAATAGACTCCATAACTTTGGGCCAATGTATCTGATGGAATGCTTGCCATATGTAGTCATGTTAAATCTTGGCATGGGGAACTCCTTGTTTCTCAGTGAATACTTGGTGTCTGTCATATGGAAGAGGTCTGCAATATATTTCGCACAAATGTTGTTTTTTGTCTTGTACATAAGAACAGCCATATCCTGTAATTGACAAGTTGGCCCCATTTTCTCAAATTGTGATGTTTATTTCTGACTGTACGACAAGCCAGTGAGGTTGCTTTCCCCAATGAAAGACATCGTCACTTTGCATTTATTGAATGAAAAATCACCAGTAAGTGCAGGGAATCCCGTGACTTATTAACTCAACTCATTGCAGGCAAAAAAAAATTCAAAATAAAGGCAGCTATGTGGGTAAGAGAGCCACAGTGGGTTACCCCCTCCTGCAGGGGGGAAATGGGGTACTGGCCCTGGAAAATGTTGAAAATCTGTGTGCCTTGAGTTGCATTCTGCTGCATTTTTAGCACACAAAAGTGATTTTGTTGGAGCTCACTGAACACTTTACTCACAAGAGTTTATTGAAAACTTGTTCATTCAAGATGAGTTTCTTTGGAATTTCATGTACATGTAGGCAATGTTACCTAATGCTTTTCATTCCATTGGTACTTGTTGGATTGTAGTATCATGTTTGGCTTGCAGTTCTACTTACTTGAACTAGATAATAATCCAAATCAACTCTAATATTATTATTATTTCAATTAAGCAAGTTCAGGAAAACAAGTTTCAATATTAAGATTGTTTGAGTTTTTGTCATGAAAAAGGGCTGCAGATGAATCAGGTTCATTGTGGTGAAAGGATTGAGGTGACTTCCACTGGTATCTTTCCTATCACATACATAATAATATTGTACCATGACAAAATCAACGATCTTGATTCATTTCTGCTTTTTTTAGCATCTTTTCAGTTCTCATTTATCTTGAACTCTGAACACTTGCATTATTGAAGAGTTTTATTGTTAAAACACCTTTGAAAGTGATCATTAGAATACCTGCCTGCAATGAGTTGAGTAACCAGTTTAATAAGTCAAGGGATTCCCTGCATTTACTGGTGATTTTTCATTCAATAAATGCAAAGTGAAGATGTCTTTCATTGGGGAAAGCAACCTCACTGGCTTGTCATACAGTCAGAAATAAACATCACAATTTGAGAAAATGGGGCCAACTTGTTGTTTTGAAACAGTCTCTTTTTGTGAATCAAGTGAGTTTTTATTTTGAAATCTTTGTTTTTTACCTGCAATGAGTTGAGTAACCAGTTTGATAAATCATGGGATTGCCTGGTGTTTGCTCTACTGAGATGTGCACAAGTTTATGTCTCAACTCTAATACCGGGATGTAGCTAAGAAAAATAACTGAGCTAGATCATTATTACTTTTCCAGCATTTTCACCTTAAAAGCTACCCCAAGGCCTTGTTTTCAAGTGAAATGTAGGCCCTCTTTCAGCCAGTGAAATTAGGTGGAAACCAGCTCTTAGCTATATCACTGAATTCTAAAATGGTAATAATAACATCTGAAAATGTTACGCCAAATGGATCTTTTTGGCTTTGCATATCTCAGACAAGCACAGCTTGAGCATGTGTGGCTAGTGAAAACCAAGCTTTACGTTGTTTTGTTGTTTCTAGAAACCCATGAGCTTGAATACAAACCACAGTCCTTATTTTTGCTCAGCTTAGTTGTTGTGGGTGCTCACTGTGTCCTTGTTTAGAGTGTGCGAAAAAATCCTAATTGTATAAAATTTGCAAGAATTACTTACTAACAAAAAATGTGCAGACAATTTATAAACATCAATTTTATTGACTTTGTTACTTGTTAGTAAGAATTACTTACTAACAAAAAATGTGCAGACAATTTATAAACATTAATTTTATTGACTTTGTTACTCATTAGTAAGAATTACTTACTAACAAAAAATGTGCAGACAATTTATAAACATTAATTTTATTGACTTTGTTACTTGTTAAAGGGTGGATTTTTGTCAGCCATTGTCTCCATTGGCTTTTTCATTGCACTGGCCATGACTCGCCATGATGGAAAGAACCAGGCTAAGAGAATGGGTAAGTGTAAAAAACCCATGAACTACTTAGGTGTCTCTATTGTTCACAAATCTAAACCTTTTCTTTTCTTTTTCAGGTATCCTTATGGGATTTGCATTTTTCACAGGTGAGTATTTTTAAGAAATAAAGCCATATGTTAGTATAATGTGGTAAAACACAGCAGACAGATACATGTAGATAGAAACCTTGATAATCAAAAAGAAATGGTCTATACCAAGGTCAATGTAACTTAGTAACCAGGCCTTACTTGGAAGGATGAAAAACTAGTTTCCAGGCTGCTCATCAAAAAATGAATGGAACCCCTGGAGGTTAAAAATTCATCATGAACGAAATGGGGTGTTTTCAATGCTGTTTTAGGAGAAAAACTACTTCAAAATAATCAATCTTTGCTTGTGGGGATGTTAAGCAGCTGCTTTATCGCTAACATGAAACACTTTCCCTGTTTTGTGTGGAAAAAAAGCTCTCATTATGTGGAGGATGTTAGTGAATTATGCAGATCCACACCACCGCATCCTTTCAGGTGCCCACCCTGGTGTTTTGCATTATCCTTTGGAAATTGTTACATGAAAATGTATAGCTAGGAAAAACCTAGCCTTAATGAGTGGTTTTTATTGATACAATAGAGGGAATCTCAATTGAGTGTCGTAAAACCAAAACCAAACCAATTACTTACCAGTTAGATTACTCAGCCAATCTCAAGCCATAGTAAAACCAAAACCAAAGTAATTGCCTGATTACTTCTGATACTCAACTGAAAACCGCTCTTGGTCGAAAACTTAAGTTTGTTACGTTATTATTTCAGGGTTGGGTCTCGGCCCTATCATGGATGTTGTGATACAAATTGATGCAAGGTAAGCAATCTCTGTACTTTTTAAGGGATAAAATGTAAAAAGGATGAATAAAGTCAGCTGTTCACATGAAGTAACCATAGGTATACGCTAGGTTCTGAAATAAAGAGTAGATGGAGGGAATATATTTTTGTAATATCCACTTGCAATCTGCAGGTACAGAGATTCTTTTCTCTTACTGCCCTGTGAAAGATGAGAGGGAATCTCTGCTCACAACTGCTCGATTTCCTATCATGCATGCATGAATTACCTTGGTCAGCATGTTGCATGTGTTGTGCTTTGTCGTGCGATGTGTTTACATGCAATCAGGGGTTTCATTGAGAGCTGGGCACTGGACAAATTGACTGGCTGTGAACAGAACTTTGTCCAGCTGCTTCATTGATAATTGATATAGTACTGTTGCTGTCCCTTGCTAGTTCCCTGAGAAGAGAGAGATAAATTTGTCTTTCAAAGCAGCCATTTAACCTTCTGTGTACTTCAGTATTGTGCAAAAGTAATGCAAACGAATTTCGACAAAATTTCTGCTTTTTGGGGCTTTTCGAAGAAATTTCGCTTGAAACGATATTTCCATGAAATTTTCCCGCATTTTTGTGACACCTATTGTTTTGATCTGCACGATGTTTTGAATGCTAATTTGCTTTGTGCCATGAGTCACCGCGAATTTTCAAGTGATCATTTGCTCCTTACGAAAAGTCGCTACGATTTTGTGAACGGTAATGCGCTCCTCCCGAAAATTTGATCTATTGTTTATCAATAGGCCAAGAGCATTTTCAAAACACAGTTCGCTAAGTGAAATATACAAATGACCTTTCCAATCATTGCGTACGAAAGAAACCATTAATCTGCTGAAATAGCATCACAGCTCGACAAAATGTTAGCTATGAAACTCACCTGGTTATTTTGGAAGGAAAACCCCAAAACACCACAGTTCCGATAAATAAATGCAATTGTACGTAATCACTATGTTATACACTTGCCAACATGCCATGTAGAACAGCATGTAGAACCACGCGATTTTTCTCGCGCCAGACCCCTGTCTCCGTGCCAGTTTGCTGCCATAGTGACCGTTCGTGTTTATATAACTTAGACCTGAAATCATTCGCTCATTCGCTTTACATTTAATATTTAAAGCACCTCGATGGTCAGTCATCATGCCTTAATTTTCAAATTATACGAGAACTCGAATCAAGCTCCTTCACAAGTGAGATCTCCACCCAGCTGGAATATTCAGGTCATCGAAGAACAAAGGTTTACCAGTAAGCAGTAGTAAGCCACACTAGCATCTCTCGAATCATCAAGAAACTAAAAATTACTGGCTCCATGGTGAATCTACCACACTTGGGAAGACCAACAAAGTTGTCTGTGGATGCAAAAGCATTTATAGATCAACAGATGCGAAAAAATGATGAGACTATAAGCCAACAGATTCAGAAGACGCTAGCAAAATGTGGGATTGCTGTGAGTTCGTTTACGTTATGAAGATCTCGCCAACAGCAAGGCTGGACTCTGCAGCAGACAGCTTATTCTCAGTTCACCCAAGATCTCGCAATATTAGAAGGTCACACATCAGTTCTCTAGCAATATTTGAACTTTCATAATAAATGTTATAACTCGTAATAAATTTTGGAAACGGATTGTTGATGCAATCAGCAATATTTGTTTATCTCTATAAGTTAGAGTCCCAATGATTTTTATTAAGGTTACCGTATACCTTCAGGGGTGTCTCACATCCAAGCGATGTAGTGCGTCCGGTTTAAGCTGTAGATACCTAAGCCCCTATATCAAATTAAAGCTTACAGAGCTGGCTATCAAACCATACCAAAAATTTTGAAATAAAATGAATTGCCAATTTTTTCACGGTCACCAAATGCAAGCGTCCTAATCACCTTTTGGAAGCTACAAGTCAAAGCGCATTTTTTTTTTCGCCAATTTATTTTTTTCCTTGGTTTCAGGACAAAAAGCACTAAAAAAGCGTGTCTGCGTTTTTCCATATTCAATTGTAGTAAAAAGTTACAGAACATTTTCGAAATAGGATTAAAAAAATGTGAAGTGATCGTACAAAAATCGCTCTCGGAGAAAAAATATTTTGAAATAAACTATTCGCAGACACGTTTTTGTTTTTTATATGTTAATCTAGCTACTGTCCAAATTTGAGGGCAAACAAACAAATTCCGTTTGAGTTGTAACTCTTTAAAGTGTCTGCTTCAAGTGAAAAAATTTATCCGAGAAAACAGCGCTAAGAAAAATATCTTGCTTCGCAAACAAACTCCGCCCACAAACGCCTTCAACTGGGTTCTCAGATCACTGAGCCAATCAGCGCTTGGAAAATTTACTACCATTAACTCGCGGTGAAATTTACATGTGAATCTGCAAAAAAACCTTGCGTTTCGCAATGCGCTCAAGGCGGAGAGATAATTTTTCTGCAGCTGGGTTTTTCTTGAAGCTGGTTTGGCAAAATGGGGAAGACGAAAAAGGATACGAACATTAGAGTAGCTGGGCGACGAGAACAAACAAAAGAAAGCGCGGCAGAACAAATGTGCATGGATAATATTACAATGGATCTCAATGAGTTGGACGATTCATCGGTATCGAACTCAACAAAAGAGCCACTGTAAACATTGCTGTTATCGCTGTCGAGTTCCCAAATTTTACACAACCTTTCTCTTCTCTTGACTCGACCTTTTTGCCCGCTTGATACGTCCGTAGCTTCATCTGCAAGGCTAACTTTCGCTTCTTCACTCATTGATGTATTTTTATTCATTCTTCGCTCTTTCGAACTGGTAAACGGAGTTTTCCGTGGTCCATGTTTACTTATAACTTAATAGAATTACATCTAATACGAAAAATGCTTGGATTAACAATGCTGATTAACTGAGTAGCCAGCCAATTCGTGGTATCCATATCGGTAATATTCCCGCGAAAGTAGTCTCGGTTGATTGCATACATGTTATAGGGCTGTCAATCAAGAGGGAACTTTTACTTCCGGCCATGACGTAAAACATCCATTTCTCTGTCAATATTAGGTTTTTTCAATTTTGTTATCAGAAATTAGAGATTACTCTTCGACCATTAGTTTGAACCAAAAATCAAAATTTGAAGAAAATTGCCGATCTGAAGGTATACTGTAACCTTAAGGCAACGAAAACGAAGCGTAATAATTGTGAACTGTTTGAAGACTTAAAGCAACACCCAGTGACCTCAGTTCAGGGTTATTCGAAAGGTGGATAACGTCATCCAGCCTTCAAACAACTTGGGCCAGGGGCCTGTTTCTCGAAGGTCGGAGAAGTTTTCGCACTCGGCTGGAAAGCCATTGCAAAATCTCAAACCCTATGATTACAGCACTGTTTTATTCGCATATTCTTAATATGAACAGAGGTTCTCTTCATACGAGAAGTTTCAGGCATATACACCTCTCAGTTTTTAGGTACAGATTATCTAAAATGGCTTTGCAGGCCCGAAAAAGTGTCCAGGACTTTCGAGAAACTTTAATAAACAACTGCGAGGGGACTGGGATGGGAATAAACAACACTTGGATTCGCGAGCATGCACATGTGTTCAGGTTGAAAAACCCTCATAAATTTTTTTTTTTTTCGTTTGTGCTGACGAATTTTCTTTAGCTTAACGAAACTTTGAAGAAAAATCACCCTTTGTTCAAGTGAATTATCGCTCGATACACCGTGAAATTTCACTTGAACTTTCGTGCGAACTTTCGTCGAAAAGTCGCAGGAACAAAGAATGAAATTCGCGCATTTCACTTGCGTTACTTTTGCACAATACTGTATATAAACACCAAAATGAAAGAAATATCAAACAATTTCACTTTTGCTCAGCATCAGTGATCTTTTCACTGTGAAGATATATATGTTATTTGCCAGCTGGGAGGTCTGTATAGTGAAAAACTGTGACTGAGGTCTTGAAAATGCTGCCTGAGGCTGCAGACCAAGGGCAGCATTTTCAAGCCCAAGGTCACAGTTTTTCACTATATGGACTGACCCGAAGCTGACAAATAACAGATTTATTTTTTTTCGTGCAGTAAATTGGCTTACAAGGAGGTTTGTTTACGCAACTTTGTGATTGAATAGGCTTACGTGCCATGTACAAACCATCGCAAAAAATCTTACGAGTGAACGAGCGAGTAACTCAGATACTAGACAAAAAAAATGTATTAAAGAACAAATTAATTTTGAACTACTTTATGTTAGTTGCATCTAGTTCACCAGTTTAGTTCTCCAAAATTGTTTTCCCGGTGTGAATTTCGAGCAAAGTTTGAAGTTGTACCACAAAAACAATTTCTAACAGCTGTTGCGAATCACTTGAAATCTGACTTTTTTACCGTAAATTGAGTAGCAGAAAGCGAGGAAATTTGTTAAGTGTATTCCACAGAAGTTCTCTTAAATACATAGCAACGATCAAAGAGGTAACCTCGACTGCAATTGACTTTTTTGCTTAAAATTGTGCGGTGAGAGAAACACAGGATTACGCGCCATTACAGTGCTGAGCTACAAACAACCAAACAAACTCTCGCAACTTCAAAATTCTCAATTGAATTTACTTAAACAGTGACTTTCCTTGCCATTTAAAAGTGAATAGAGCTAAACTTTCATTGATTAATCATCTATGGAAGTGTAAAAAGGGCAAAGGTTGACCATTACCCCTAGTTCACTCATGAAAATTGACCAACACAACAATTTCACCCATGCCGTTTCCCACCATTACCGTGACCGTGGTCAGAGATAGGAAAATCTGGACCACGCTAGGAACCAATCAGTTGCAGGATTCGTTAGCATGCCCTCTTGGGAAAAAATAAACAATGTTATTTTCACATGTGAAGATATCATGTTTTAGCACAAAAGTTCACCTGGTATTTCATGGGTGTTGATATAATGAATATTAATAGCTAACCCCAATGACACACAAAACACTGTAGTAACAAATTATTGTTGTTTTATATATCATTGCTGTTACACTTAAATTTGGCAAAGATAGCACAGACAAGTTGAACTAAGTGGCCAAGAGGGAGGAGATGGAGGTATATAGTTATTGTTTGTGGAGTGATATATTTTGCTGAATGTTGTTTTTTTTCCTTATTCTGTAACAGCATCATCCCCACTGCCTTCTTTGCTACCACATTGATATTTGTGTGTTTCACTCTAAGTGCCTTGTGGGCAGAGGAAAGAAAATTTCTCTACATTGGAGGTGAGACCTCTATAGCTATGTAGTTCTTTCAATAACATTTTAAATAAATGTATTCCCAAGAAGAGTAGGTGGCTTTGCCAGTTAAAGAAGTCATTTACTAGGTTCTTTCTGAGATATAATCTAACTTTACGCAATGGTGCCACGATTAATCTGTGTTTTCAGATAGCTTTGCAAGAATATCAATCATTAGATATTTTCTGTAAGCTGGCAGCCCCAATTAAAGAAGTAGAATTTCCATTTTAGAGTTACTGTGCTTGTGTGCCTTAAAATTCTCAAAGCAGTCTTTTGAAAACAAACATATATAATTTTTACAGTTTACAACCTAAAAAGCAGTAACCCTCTAGATCAAAACACAAAATAAACAACCTGGACATCATTCTGACTTTGTACAGCAGAAGTTAGCTTCACTTTCTGAACTCATTTGGCAAAACTGTTTCACACATGCAGATCTGAACTTTTAAAATGATGTTATGATGGTCGCTAGCATTCTTCATGTAGATAAAGTAGGACTTTGTGAGTTTAACTTCTTTTTTTGTCCCTTAAGGTTGTATGATTCACATCAAGATGCTTGTCACATGAAAAATAATACATCTAGCTAGTCTTTATTGGGGGTCTGGATGGGGAGTGCAAATGCCAGTTTTCAGTTAAATTTTGTCTATTTATCAGTATTTGTCAGTTAAATGTTCAGCAATTTGATAGTTGTCAGTTAATATTTTTTGCAAATTTGTCAGTTGTCAGTTAACCCCATCCAGACCCTCTTTAATTTGTATTAGCCCTGTCTCAAATTCCTGTCAAGGTGTATTTTGTTACTTCATGAACTTTACATTTTCTTATGGATTTCTTCCATGCATGAGCCATGGAACTTGCGTTAAATTTTAATTTGCGATGTCTGTTGAAAATGTATGGCCAGAAGCATAGTTGAGGGATATAAACAATGGAAATTGTACTGTCTTGGCCAGGGCTGTTAGGCTAAGGAAATGTAAAAATAAGTTTTTATACTATTTCATTCCCCTAAGATTTTCATCCTACTGGCCCCTCACCTTGCACATTGCACACTAGCAGTCCCCAGCCTCCCGCGCTCCATTCAAGCCAACCATCCTGAAGTGTTCAAACCCACATCTGCCACCAACTGAGCATTCTTTTGGCTTGCGTGACTACTCTCCAAAGACTCTCTCCAACAGTTGAGAAAGCGTTGAACTCCAAGTCCAGTTTCTCATTTAATATTTTGCAAGGTGTAGTAGACTTAGCTTCTGATAATTCTTGACTTGAATTGGAACACACATTTTACAAAACAAGCTCTTTTATTTTATTTAGGCACTCTGATGTCATTGTTGAGTATGCTGTGTTTCCTTTCCTTGGCCAATCTGTTTATTGGAGCACAATTCATTTTCAAGGTAACTTAATTTAGCATTGCATTTTAGAAACAGTTTTAAAAGTATTAGACCTGTAGCATTCCACTCAGTCTAGATTAATAATACAGATGTGGTTCATACTTTTCCCTTTTACCATGAAACCATGTTGTTTGTCATGATTGTGGCAAACAGTAACTGTGTCTTCAACAAATACTTTAATTTGTGATATGTTATTACTGTTGTTGTTGTATTCATTCTTTTTTTCAACCCTTGATCGTTTGGAGTTAACAGCCCAGACTTATTAAGTGTTTCGATAGTTTATCTAACGTGTATGTAGTTGCCATGGCAACGAGAATGGAAACACACAGGCTTTTAAAATTGGGTTTTGTTCATTTTCATGTAATGTAGTCGGAAGATTTGTATCATCATTTATAACAATGCTCATGAGTTAACACCATTTTTATAATAGTTTGAAATAGCATTTTTAATTATCCCTTGTTGAAGGACAATTAGACTACCCACTTACATATTTTCTAAAGTATTTTCTTGTAAATTTTGTGAACTTCTAATTTGTGGTTCTCGGGAAATTGGCTTATTTCTGAGAAAGCCATTACAGCAGTATCAATTTTTTCCTAAATATGAATTTGCTGCAGTTAAGGGGGGTCCTTCTTAACTACCAATTGGTCATGAATTAGTTGCTAAGGAAGGTTTCTAACCGTCATATTGTGAAAATCCGACCTCCTAAGGATAAGCTTTTTGCACAAGTTTGTTCTATTGAAGAGTCCTGCAAAACTTTCAAATCATGGCCACATTTGACCAGTCACCTGACCAGAATAGAAAAAATCCTAAAACTTAAAAGACTGGCAACAGTTTCCAGCACTTTTCTAACAGCTATACTTTGAAGGATGGAAACTACCACCATTTAACAAGTGATGTTGCAATAATGGTATCACACAAATGCCCAATCATTGGTAAACAAGTTTCAGTCATCCTTTTTATATAACAGGTTACCATAGCAACAATACAACCTGTTAAACACACCCTTAACTTTAATTTTAAGCGCTCACAACTCAAAAACAAGCTCGGCGACCCCCATTTTGTGTTATCGAATTATGATAAGCATGATAAGATGCGACGTTTTAAAGAGTTTGAAAAAATTATCTAGAGAGGGTTCAGAGCCACCTTACTCTTTCGAAAATTCAGGGTTGCTCTGAACCCTCTCCACAGAATTTTTGTAAACTTTGTAGAATGTTGCATCTTATCATGCTTATCACAATTCGATAATCAGAAATGGGGGTCACCGTGCTTGTTTTTGGGTTACAGAGAGGTTATATCTACAGTACGTCTTGGAGAGTGCTGGAAACTATTTTGAGCCACCTTAAAAGGCATCTAAATCCGAAAATATGAATGAGTGTAAATAGATTAAGAATGTCTACGTACTTAGTGCTTCGCATGGGTTTCATGAAACTCGCATTATAATTAACGTTGTTATGAGGTAATAAACACCTGTATTAACAGACTTTCTACAGTGGCTTTGCCCGTGTTTAAAATTCTAACACGCAGTTTGGCAATAGTTTCGCTCGCGAAATCAGATTTTTTTCAGAGCAAACGTTCCCTCATATAAAATGCACCATTTAGCACTGCAAGACGCTCCGAAATAGCTTTCTTCTAAATATTGGTTTAAGCAATCCCTTAGCAACTGTTCTAAATCTGTAGTTAAGAAGGACCCCCTTAACTGGGCTATTTCTGTAACAAAGAAAAACCTGAAAAACTGCTGGGCCCTTTTCATCTTCACTTTTCTAACATACCTTTCTGACAAAAGACTAACATCTGCAACACACAGTGTCATTTATGAAGAAAAATAGCACAGATATCGCCCACACAGAGCAAATGAAAATAATGGCGGTATCTGCGCCATGTTTGTCTTTTGTTATCTTTGTGCTTAAGCTGAAATGCAATGTTGTTCTTACAAAAGCTTAATGGTAACTTTTTTGTCTTCAAATTGCTCAAATGTGCATAGTAGTCTTTTGGACAAGAAAAACATCAGTGATCATAAAACTGATGACATTGGTTGATTATTAAACAACAGCAATCCGGTCAAAACTGTTGACACCTGATACATTTTTTTATTCATGTTTGGCCGTGCAGAAGGATAAATTTTATTTCTTGGGTTTTAAAAATGAAGATTAATCATGATAGTTTATGTGTATTGTATTAATTAGGTTGAGTTGTATGGTGGTTTGGCGTTGTTCTGTGGCTTTGTGCTCTATGACACTCAGCTGATCGTGCACAAGCACAAGCAAGGAGACAAAGACTTTGTCTGGTAAGATAACTTGCCTAACACATCATCCCTCATTTCCTATGTTTCAATCTTCTTTGTTTGCTGACGCATGTTGTGCATATCAGGTAATATGATTTCTCTGTTTTAAGGCACTCGGTGGATTTGTTTTTGGACTTCATTGAGATTTTCCGCAGGCTAATGATAATCCTTGCTCAAAACAAGGTGAGTGTTTATTTCTGTGACTCTTGTTCAAGTACCACTAATGTGATACTTTAGAAACAACAACACAACAACAGCAAAACCTTAATTAAAGTGTCTGGGATAGTTAGCATTGCTGCTAATTGGGGACACAACATAGAGGAAATAGAAATGTGAAAATAAAGAAGTACGTATGTAGAAATTGTATAAATATTTTTAAAATGTATCGTACAAATTATTACAATGCAAGACCAACAACAATTTGGAATATTTGGAATTCTTCTAGAAATCAAGTTAAGATAAATATATAATAGGTGACAGTTTTTGCAGTTGTCCTCAAGGACAAAGTTGTGTTAAATAAAATTACTGAATTGAACATACCGGCTTCAAACCTGATCAACCTTAACCCTGAAGAAACTTATGCTGAAAAGGATTTTTGAACACAAACTAAAACAGTTTTTACTTACCCTTTTTTAACCTTAGTTGGTTGTAGTATTCTTAATCAGTTAATCCTAATTCTAGTTTAAAACCTCAGCTTTAGTCTCAAGTTTTTAGCTTTTATTACTTTTCTATTTTAGACATTTAATGTATATTTTACACTTTAATTTTTGAGAGGACCCTCCTGAAAACTACCTGTTGGTGATCGGAGGCTTCCTCTTAAAATATTAATTTATAATGTATTATTTTATTTATATTATTATATGAATGGTCACAACTTAAAATGGGACCACTTTGAGATATTAGCAAAAGGTCTGTCAGATACACATTGCAAGATAAAGGTGACTCTACTAATGAGGGAATTGAAACCTACCCTAAACGATAATGTTAGCAGCGAAAAGCTTTATCTTTATTAGTTTGCATCTTCAACCCTTCAAGTTGCGACCATTTTAGTCGCCATGGCGACTAGAATTTTGGAGCTGGCGACTAAAGTAGAACGTAAGTCGCCAGCTCGGCGACCAAAATTAACGTGACCTATGCGTCAGGAGCTTGAGCGGACTATCATCCGGAGCGAAAAGAAAAACGTTCTGAGCATTAAGAATTCACTTTGCAAAGCTAGTTGTTGTGGGATTTTAACCAACAGAAATGGAGACTGAATAAAATGAAATGTTACACGGTAAACAGAGATCAAGGAATTGCATTCAGTCGAGCTTGGGACGCGACGAAATTTGTTCCACTCGACTGAACTTTGGCACGTGACAATTTTACCTGGAAGCGTGAGACAACGCACGCAATGCGGTCATTTGCCATCGAAAAGAAGAGGAATTGCAAAAGCTTGGAAAGCTCGATGGTGACAGGATCCACAATATATTTGAGAAACATCCAGATGTATTTGAGAAACGTATTTTGTTTCAGTGGACACGAAAATACTTGACTTTACAGCAAACTTGATAACACAAGCACGGGCGATTCTATAAATAAAAAAAAAACTGTGATGAAAAGCGGCTCGCAGTTGTAAATAAATTTCACTTGTGAGAACGAACCTGGGTTTATTTTTAAATTGTCAAAGATTTCATCAAGAAAAAATGTCTGTCTTAGTGATTGCCCTAAAACTTGTGAAAGTATTTTCGCGTTGAGTATTCGCGTTCCGCGGTTCGCATATTAAATTCAAAACGACAAACAATTTGAGCGTGAACTTTTCTGTCCATTTCAATACAGTCTTTAATTTTCAGATGAAGTTTTATATCGTTTGCTTATTCAAACAGAAAACGAGGTTGAACATTTAAAAAAGATCATAAGCGATAAGGTAAAAATAGTGTTCACTTTATGGTCTCAGCAAGAATTTGATGCTGCCTTGATAAACATTGGAAAACTTTCCGCCATTCAGCTGCGAATGAGGCTATCTTATTTTAACTTGGTATAATCTGTGTCGTTTACACTGCTCCTGTTGTGTGAATTATAAATAATATACACAAATATTTCTGTGTTTTGTGAAGCGACTTTTGTTCTTAATTTTCATCAAATATTTTCATTGTGATCAGAAACTATTTCATTTGATCATCAATCATTCCAATAAAAGCATATTTGAATCAACATTAGGTAGTTCTTTCACTGAACGGGACTTCAATTTACTTGGTGGTTCAAGGAAAATGTTATTAACAATACAGTTAGATAATAATAAGATTATTATTTATTATTAATTAATTATTAATTTATGCATATATTTTGGCGACTTAAATTTTTCACTGGCGACCAAACCTGAACAGTCAGTGGCCAAATGGCCACTAAGGAAAAAAGTTAACTTGGAGGGTTGATCTCTTACGTAATATGCAACTTTTTCTCAGCTTCTGTCACTGTTATTGTTAATTAGTTACTTATCTTAAATGTAAAATTTAGTTGTTACTTCTATCCTAAACGGTCACTTCTGAAGATGTATGTCGAAACATACGAAACGTCAAGTTAAATGAATTTGTTTTCCAACATGCGTTTTACTGTCATGTTTATCCCCGCAGTTTGTGTGTTATTTCTTATTAAGCTACGATGGCCAAAGAAAAAGAGTATTTACGATATATGAATGAAACCTCTGTCACTGATGTTTTTACTAATTGATTTCATTCTACAGGATGGCAAGAAGAAGAAGAACTAAGGATCTCAACGACGAGATTGGCAAACATTTTAGACAATAACGCACTAAAAAGTAGAATAAAAGGAGAAGCTACTATATTTACTTAAAACAGCTGAATCAACTACAATAGGTTTTGCACAAATACTAAATAATGAGTTACTTTAGCTAATGGACCAATCATTCTGATTGTCTAAGAATCATCAATAGTTTAAGATGGCTTACCTGTCATTGATGCTAACAAAATACGTTCGTCATTATTGAGATCACTACTGAATAACATGTTGTGACAGTAACAGACGATGCTGCAGTTATAACCTGCCGTTGCTTGTAAAACTTCACGGTCAGTACCTCATGCTATATTTTCAATGCGTTGTGTGTTCTCTTTAAATTGCACTTTATCGTGTTTAGAACTTATTGACAGATTTGTCATTGTAGCGAAGTGTGAAATAATCTCTTGGTTTACAACTCTTAATGCTTATAAAGTGTGTGCATTATTCCAAAAAAGATTCTTTTCAGAAATATTAACTTTCCCACCCCCATGACAAGCCTGTCATCGAACGCCTCATTAAGTTTTCCCTGGGCAACTATTCCATTGACGAAGCTACTTGTTAGAGGTTTCCAAGAGTCTCTCACCCCTCAAAAGGTTTCTGCACAACTAGTTTGAAGACCAGGTGTTCAAGATCCTGGCCATTCTCGTTCTCGGAGGCCGCTCTCCTTTTGGTCAGCACCAAGAATCACGACCTCTGGCCGCGTCCAACACCGGAAGTCTGTGATTCACGGACTTCCCGTCACGAGAATTCACATGGCCTGCTTTTAACGGATGTGAGGTATCGATCTAATGACGAAATGTTGGGCAGGGACGTGCTGGTACTAGACTCCCTTCAAACGATACTCCCCGCGGCCCGCACGTGCCCAAAACAAACTTTAATTAATGACGATTCCCAGATATCCATCCTAGAACGCCGTTAAGGGCGTTGGTGCAACGAAA
Organism: Orbicella franksi; assembly: GCF_964199315.1. Classification (NCBI taxonomy): domain Eukaryota; kingdom Metazoa; phylum Cnidaria; class Anthozoa; order Scleractinia; family Merulinidae; genus Orbicella; species Orbicella franksi. The sequence continues at coordinate 11,619,081 of NC_138159.1, forward strand.
CTGAGTTATATATTCTTTTATTAAATGGTTGTCATTGCGATTGTTGCGCCATCGAACGAACACACTGTGCTTCAAAAACCCATCTGTATACCACATTGACTCTCACCCGTGGTACCGTTTGGTCATTTCGCCAATTCGTGTCTTAAACACGCCCATCCCGCGGGACCACACGGTCTACAGGTGGAAGTATTTTAGACCCATGCGGACGCCGAGTACGGACCGCTTCTAGATTTCACGCCTAAAAATTAGCGGTAATCGTCAATCTTTTGCCTTTTTTACACTTCACCGACGATTAATCAACGCAGGTTTGGAAAGTCAGCGCTGTAAGTAAATTCAATTGAGTGTTATGAAGTTGTGAGGGTTTGTTCAGTTTTCTTAGCTTGGCGCTGTAATGGCGCGTAGTCTCTTGTTTCTCTCGCCGTAAAATTTCAAGTAAAAAATGAGTCAATTTCGGTCGTTTACCTCTCTGAACGTTGCTATATTTAAGAGAATTTCTGTGGAATACACTCAACGAATTTCCTCGCTTTTTGCTACTCAATTTACGGTAGTAATTAACACCAATTTACTGCAGGAAAAATAAAAAATAAACGTGTTATTTTCCGGCGTGGGGTTGGTCTTGTATAGTGAAAAACTGACCTCGGGCTTGAAAATGTTGCCCGAGGCTTTGAGCAGCATTTTCAAGAACTCGGTCACAGTTTTTCACTTTAATAGACCTCCCAGCCGGTAAATAACATATGTGTATACCACTTGAAAGCGCTGCATAACTAGTTAGATGGTAAGCCTTTACAACCACGTGACTAGCAGACTGACAATGTCCTGTAAGCACAAATAGACGGTGTCGTTCTTTGTATAGTTCTGCTCTGTTGTAAACGAACATGTCAAACTGTTTTCAGTCCTTTCAGTTTCCTTTTGTTACATAGTTTTGTTCAGTGTCATTGGAAACTATTTCCTATGACTATGGAAAATTAACTGTGTCAATTCCGAGACTAACTGTTTAATTGATGAAAGTGTTGAGACAAATTTTGGAAAATTTAGTTCCTTTTAATATTTTTCTGGCCAAATCCCGAAATTTAAGTCCAGCGAAATATGCCCGTCCCATTTTCGCGAAATTTAGTTCGGCGAAAATAAGCGTGAACATTAAGGTAGTTCTTTGACCAATGCCGGGAAACCCGCATCCGTTTTCTGTGGTTCTGGAGTCTGAAAATCTCGCTTGCGATTGGTTAGAACACAATAATTCCGGAACTGCCAAAAACAAATTTAGAATTTATGGCGTATACTGGTAATGGTAGGTGCTAATCTTGAAAAAGGTTTGTCTGGCAGCTAAGATTTTTGGCGACATTAAGAAATGCGATATCAAGCCTAATGTTTTTTTCAAAGTTTTATTTTAACAAGAAAATAAAAATTCCACGAGTAGCTTTCTTTATCAGGACTACAATGGAACTGTTCTCATCAAGACAACTGAACGTCATGGTCTTCACTGGCAATTTCATGGTCAAAATTCAGTTGTTGCTGTTCTTCGGTTTTGATATCGAAGCAACTTTAAATCAATAATGATTTTACATTAAAACTCATAAAACCGCGAACAATTACGTATACTAAAAAATTCACACTAAAAAAGTAACTCTTGTATGCCTTGTGTGCCTATATTTTACCAAAGCAGGAGCACATAACGTTTCATCAACTCCTTAGATTTTCCGGTTATCTGTCCGTAAGGCCTAAGGACTGCGTACCGGTCATATCTTGTCCACCGCCAACTATCCGTTCATGTCATATTACCATGACATAGTTTCTTACTTAAAAACTAAGTTTATATTTTAAGCCTATTTTGTCACTATGTTTACACAATTATCAAGTGTGTGAAGATCTTTGCACGGCCAATAAAAACACTTTCTTTATTTGGGAAAAAAAATAAATCAGTCAAAAAATATGGACAAAGAAAACTAAAGAAAGCGGTACGTTTAAGAATGTAAAGAACGCCCCAACCTCAGGAAACTTCCACAGAAAAAACAACCCCGAGGAAATGAACCGGTTATCTGATTTCTGGTTTATCTTCGTTAATACAACAAAAGATCTTAGGAACTTTTTGTTTACTCTAGACAAGGGGTTCCCAACTGTAAACCGTAATACACCGCTCAAAGCAATTGACTCCCCGCAGAGTTTAATATCGCAGGCATCCAATTCCGTGGCCAAAAGGCGTCAAAAAGAAATGCATTCCAGATGCCCCATAGGTTATTCATAATGACAAAACAGCAAGGGGTTCGCTTGCTGATGTTTCGAAACATCTCTTTGAAAGATTTAAAGTATACCCACTTTATTGTTTTCCGCTTTTATTGTTTATTCCAAAGTGCGCGTTACTAAATATTCAAAAGCTGACTCAATGGTAAGCCGCTTTTGCGTGTAAATTCCACATTTGAAAGGTACACCATAAAGCTTTCAAAGCTATTTAGAGGAACCGATCGAATATCCGGTGGCCTTTACATGGAGCCGTTGTTTGACTCCTAATTAGATAGATCGTGTCATTGTGTCCAATCAGAACTTGTTTTATGTTCTGACTGTCGTTTTCTTCTGCCGCTAGCCAATCATAGTTTGCGCGCTGAGTATGCTAATTTCGTTGACACTTCATTTCAGTCATGCATAGTCGGCCATTACAAACCGAGGACTTGAACAGGTTGGCGTTCTTTGTGGAATTGCAGAAACTCGAATTCCTTTAGTGTTGCAGTCAGAGTCAAAATGATCACAGAAGCTTATAGTTCAAGTTTTGCTCGATTACTGTTCCCCGTCGTGATCTTTGGGGTTTGTTTATTTCCCTGCTTGTGCCAAAAGAAGTGTGAATCAGTGACAATACCTCTTTGCAGAGGTCTACAGTACAACACCACATTATTTCCTAATATGTTGAGACATAGAACACAAGAGGAAGCTGCTCTCGAAGTGCATCAGTTTTTTCCACTGGTGAAAGTTGGGTGTTCCAAGGACTTGGCGTTCTTTTTATGTTCGGTTTACGCTCCCATCTGTACTGTCCTTGCGATCCCTGTTCCTCCATGCCGTTCCCTTTGTGACAGCGCTAGAGATGGATGCGAAGATCTCATGAAGCGTTTTGGATTTACATGGCCAGAGTCCTTGTGGTGCGAAAAGTTTCCTAAATTGGGCGAAGAAATCTGTGTTGGCGAGAATATAACGAGTGGAAGTGGCCAAGGATTGCCTACAAAGAAACCAGAAAGACCAGGAGATGTGAACACTACGACGCAACCACTTGACAGGAGTTTAGTGCCGTTTCGATGTCCAGAAGAGCAAGAAATTGATAACGATCATTACACGTTTTTCGGCAAGAAGAAATGTGCGGCAACGTGTGAAAACATTTATTTCGATGACAAGGAGAGAAAAATTGCCCGTCTCTGGACTGGAATATGGGCAATTCTCTGTTGCATTTCAACCCTCTTCACGATTTTGACTTTCATTATTGACATGAGAAGATTTCGATACCCAGAAAGGCCGATTATATTCCTCTCGGGTTGTTACTTCATGATTTCTGTTTCTTTCATCATTGGCTTCGCTGCTGGAGACTCTTTATCTTGTACAGAATCCAAAACTGGCTTTTCAGTCCTTGTCCAAGGAACTAAGCACGAGGGATGTACTGTAATATTTATGCTGCTGTATTTCTTCAGCATGGCTTCCTCTATCTGGTGGGTTATTCTAACGCTCACTTGGTTCCTGGCGGCCGGACTAAAATGGGGACATGAAGCTATCGAAGCAAATGCTCAATTTTTCCACCTCGCAGCCTGGGCGATTCCTGCGGTCAAAACAATTGCGATTTTATTGATGACAAAAGTTGATGGCGACGAACTAAGCGGCGTTTGTTTTGTTGGACTTTCAGATTTAAATGCACTACGAGGATACGTTTTGGCTCCGTTGTTCGTTTACTTTTTTGTTGGGGCTACGTTTCTTCTGGCGGGATTTGTATCGCTCTTTCGAGTGAGATCCGTTTTAAAAGATGATTATAGCAAGAGGGAGAAAATCGAAAAACTAATGATTCGAATTGGAGTCTTCTCGATCCTATACACTCTTCCAGCAATCTCAGTAATCGGCTGTTTATTTTACGAGCAGGCAAATCGAGAAAAATGGCAGCAATCTTGGTTTGAAGGTTGGAAGCACCAGCAGGCCTGCATCGATGATATGAAAGACGCGAATTGTCCAAAATACCCTATAGTTCATGACAAACCGGATTTCACCGTCTTTATGGTTAAATACTTAATGTTCTTGATCGTAGGAATAACATCAGGATTTTGGATTTGGTCAAGTAAAACCATTAACGTGTGGAGAAAGTTTTACTCCTCCGTAGTACACAAAGTGTTCAGCCATGGAACAAACACGCCTGTATGAAAATCGTCTGTAAAGTTACTAGCGCCATGCAAGAGATGTAAGATTTAGGTACTTCATGCCAAAAACAGCGTCCGTAAATTAAATTTACACCAGATGATAAAGAACTCCGAGATGGCATTTTGCTTTATCACGGCATGGTGCCTTGCAAAGAACTCAATTTCCAAAGCTTTTCAGACCAAGAGTTCATGGTGGGAATTAATTTCCAAATCGCGTGATTGCTAAGGGCCATCTTAGAAAGAACGCGTCTTGCCTCGAGTAACTTTATCGTGTGTTTAGCAGCAGTGGAGATAAAGTACGCGGATTTCGTTTTATGAAATGGAAATGTACAGTAATTCGATTTGCTCGAAAAATGGGATGATGTATTCTGTTTACGGCTTTTTTTGTAAAGAACTGAAATTGTAAATTGCATGCTTAAGTGCGTATACCAGATGGGACATTTTACTTTGAAACAAAGAAACAAGTAAACTGATATGAAAGAACCGCACCTTCAAACGGATTGTAATAATGTATAGTAATGAAATACCGTAATGTGATTTTTCTCAATTTCTACTGTGGTTTTACGTTGTAAAGATAGTCCAATGTCTTAGTTGAAATGCTGACTTCGTTTAGAAAATTAGAAAATTTAGATCCAATAATATCCAATACATCTTTGATTCTTCCCTTTCTGTAGCTTATCCTAGATAACATCTCCATCTGTTGATGTAGTAGAAGTAATCCTTAACTTTGAATTTTCTAGAAAAGGAGATTTATTGCTTGTTTGTTTGTTTGCCGGGCTGACGTGCTCTTTCGTTCTTATCTATCACTTTTTCCTCCAGTTTGTGATATTTTTTCTTTTTGCTTTGTTTATTGACACTTGCATACCTAAGACTTAAAGCATGAGTACTGTCTAGAGAGGAAGGGTGTCTACTCCATTTCAGGATGTCAAATGAGAGGAATTCCATCAGTTGCCCATGTGTTTTTTCTCCTAAGCCACTTACTTATGGTAATCCAATCTGATTTGAGACTCCAACTTTTCATGTTCATAGACTTTATAGTTATTTTTTTTCATTTGTAGAAAAAGAGAGGAAAGTACATTTTTTGCTATACTCCAGATTGGACTACCTGCTCTTATATTATTACAGAAGTGTGTACTTAGCCTCTTTAGCAGGTTTCTGTAAAGCGTTGTTTAGTTTCATTTTTTACGGTCTTGATTGTAGATGAATGGAATGCTTTGATGAATATCCAGTGAGTTCAACAAAACATATGTATTATGGACAGCCATTCTGATGTTGATGTTACTTTGATTTTTGACATGTTTTGCGCTGATTAAGACCAATATTAAAGCTTTTGTTATATACATTTCACATCTGGTTTGTTTCCACAGGGTATTCCCTTGAGTATTGGTCCTTCAATTAATATGTGGTGCCAAAAAGAAACTGTTCAATTGTTAAATAGAAGTCATGGTCAAAATCATTGAGACTTTTGTGGATTTGCTGTTATTAAAAATTGACAATTTGAAAGCAATGCCCAATTTTTTTGAAGAGAAATGTGGTTTAAAATCCCCTCACAAATTTTGATGTAATTTTCACAGAGCATTTCTTTAGCAGAAGTACATACCTCATTTCCACATGGAAGTATTATCTTCCATAGATATGCAACAATTGATATTGGTGTTTTAGAATTTCTAAAAAGTGTAACCTCTTATTAGACCACTTAATAATTCTGTGATTCCAAAACATCTTTAATAAACAGAAATCCAGTTGTCCAAGGAACATTACTTCCTAGTGAAAAAAAATTTTTTTTTCAACTGTCACCTTCAGAATTAAACCTTACAAAAAAACAACAAAAAAAACCCACGAATATGGTTGCTGTTTTGAGGATAAAAGCATGCATAACACAGTCGGGCTTTAAATGATAATAATTTTAAGTCATCATCATCATCATCATCATCTTTTATCACCCCGGGAGAGCATAGGGCGTCCACCGGTACCCTCCAATGTACGTGGTCTTTGCCAATGCTTTGGTTCTCTCTTAGGAGTACCCCACTCTTCCAACTCTGCAGCATGGACTGCTTCCAATTTTGAGTCATGGTAAAGCATGGTAATAGCAAAATAAGAGCCTGCAGAAAAAGAAAGGTTAGAGTTTGGCTGCAAAGACTGGAAATGATGATGAACAGGAGTAGTGAGCGGAGTTATATTTGGTCTTTATTCATACAAGTGATAAAATTGGACGAGTGTGTAGTAGGAGTCCAATTTGTTTAATCATGAGTATGACTTCACAAAGAATTGGATGACACAGATTCTTGCTACCAATGAATTAAGATTTGATTACCATAACCTTTGGCTAGATGTCTTGATAAATAAGCAGTTTACTGTGCCTTTCAATAATGCATGAACTTTGCTCAATCAATTATTTTGTGTTTTGCTGCCCTACTGGACCTCCCAGGAAACAAAAGTTTACTTTTAATAAATGAGTGGTGGATTTTGATCCATTATCTTTGTTTCTTTTTCTCAAGGATTGTTGGTTGTTGTCATAGTTATGATTAACAGCACCCAATAGCACTTTTGCAATTTCAGAGTTTTGGTGTTATCAAAAGGCACTGTAACACTTCAGATTATTTTTTTTGGCTAAGATGCAGCATGAGTATAGCAAGCTTTTTGACTACATCAGTGGAAGAAACATGGTGTGCAGGATAGGGGACTGTCCAACTAGCCTGCTGATAATTAACCAATCATATTCATGAATTTTGTAGTCTTGGTCAAGAGAGTGCTGATGCTTGAATAATTGGCTGAGCATGCAATTTGAAATTGTCTAATTGCTCCTTGAATTGCATTCCACCTACCCAGCCGAGTTACTTTTAGTAGTTGTGAGCGGGCATCTAATGTATTTTATATCTGTTCAGTTGTGTGTGCTTGTGTAAGATATTTAAAAACGCAGTTAAAAGAAACTGAAAAATAAACTCTTTCAGTTTCTCAAAGAAATTCCTATAAAAACACCTTTGATAATTGGTTTTGATTAGTTTTTATTGTTAATTCTAAATAGACACATATGTTGAAGGAGTTTTTGGAGGTGTTTCATTTCAGATTTATAGCCTGGGGCAACAAGCCAGGTTTCAAACAGAGGGTAAATTTATGTGCTGGACATAAGCATTCAGAGTTCCTTTTTAAAAAGTTCTGCAGAGACTAGGAATCTAAACAGCAAAGGTGTTTCTTTCTTTGTGGAGTCTAGGCATGCCACCCCAGAAAATTAAAAAGAAATAATTTGAAGGTTTCTTGGAAGTTTCTCTGATTCAGAGAGACAAAGGGAACTGTTTTTAAGTATTTAAAGTGGAAATTTGTACTTTGGTGGCACTTTCTGAATTCTTTGAAGCTTACCTCATGCTAAAAAAATGGTTTGTTCAAAATATGAAAATGTGCTAGTCATAATTTGTTTCAGTGCAATGTCATGTTGCTTTGTCCCAGTCTTGTCCAGTTAATAGGTTTGAATGTACACTAAAATTAATCCTTTCCACCTTTGCTACAGAGTGAAATGGATACCAGCAATTACCATGGCATGAGTCTGTCATGGGCTGTTGCTTCTGTTTTTATTTCATTGTTTTAAAAACTAACTGAACATCCCTTCTCCTGTGGGAGGGGGGGAGGGGGCGTGGAGAAGAATTTTCTGTGTATTTGACACCCATCCCCAGGGCCAAACATGAAGTGTTCAAATTCTCAACCTAAGGGTGATACTAGGCGATCAAATGCTCCTGAGACAGTCACATGCATGGTGGACTGGAAAAGAAAGAAATTAACCCTGGAACACTCATGCGTAGTTTTGATGTATTATCAAAATAAGAATCTATCTCGTTCCCAGGGTCTCTCATCTTACTGCCCCCTGGAGCCAGCGAGGAGGGGGCGGGAGAGACTAAGAAGAGAGAATAAGAATGTGATTTTAAAATAGTGTCACCCACGTGCCCGCGAGGCGACTGGGAACGAGTCAGAAGAAAAACATGGCGGAGGAACTGTCGAGGGTTCGTCCGGAGCATAAGTTTGATGAGGGTGCCCTTCAGGAATATCTCATACGAAACTTGCCAGGTTTTCCCCGAAATCATGGAGAGTGGACTGTTCTACAGTACAGGTTTGTGTTATTTAATGTAACAGGCGCATCAGTGCTTAATGTTTAGCATCGATCTCCCAGTTTTTCGGGGATGATCGATCATCATCCTCGAAAAAACTGGGCTGCACTTGACATAAACAATATCAGTACAAAATATAGATTGCGAACTACAGACTGCAAATTGCAGAGCGGAAAAAAAATGCAGACTAAAGACTGCAGACTTTATCGAGAGCTAACTGTAAACTGGCTAATCTGACCGGAGCACTATTCAGTCTAAGTTGGCCACAGTGTACACTTTCACTCTGGTTAGCCTGAGTCCCGGGAGGGGGACTCCCATAAAAAAGGGCGGGGGTGTTTGTTGTACCTTTTAGGGGTTAAAAAAGCAGTTTTGGTATCTCTTAGGGTGGTTAGCCTCAAAAGATCCACAGCGGGAGCTTTTGCAGTACCTTTAAGGGTGTTGGGCAAAAAAATTATGACAGAAGAGAACGTATTATGTCAGAATTGGTAACTCTTGGGGGAGAAAAAAAATTTCAAGCCATGCCCACAAAACAGGATCTTGGTACCCCTCAGGGTTCTTTTCAAAATTTCCAACAAGCACCCTTTTTATACATGAATGGGAGTCCCCACCCTGGGGCCTGAGTAAATGCCCAGATTAGCCAACAGGTGTGCATTTAGTTTTCAATATTGGCAATGGTAACACGATATTATATGTTCAAAGCGTCTGCAGTCTGCATTTTACCCCTGGTCTGCAGTCAGGGGAGGGGTATTCCCATATCTACTGTAAGCTACATGGGTATGTGCCACTGTGAAGGGTATTATTTTCAGGCAATTTAGTCTGGGATAGGGTACAGAAATGAGACAATTTTGCTCCAGAACAGGGTAGAATTTATCTGGATAGTGGCCACTCTTTAAATGATTTACCGGTAGTCTAGAACAGGTTTCTTTATCTGGGTTTCTACAGGAGCTCATTACCTGGAGCCTCAATACGAATTGTACCCTTGAGTCAACCCTGTCCCATATCTTTTAATTTTTTTGATCTGTGATATCTGCGGGAGTTCTTTAATTTCCCGCGAAAACAATCTTGTTTTCGTTGACTTCGGCATAACAGCCTAAAAGAAATGGAGGCCAAAGGAGAAGGGTGATCTCTATTACTTCTCCCATTTTCCCTTCTATTTTGATCCCTTTTCCTATCTTACAACCAAGGGAAACTGGGTATCAGCTAACTGGAAGTTAGTAAAGTAATTTATTATATGGCTCTGTCTCACAAGGATTGGGAACTAACAAATTCACGAATTTGATTGGCTGAAATCGATATTGAAAGTCGTCTAGATTTTCCCATCTAGACCAGCATCTAGACTGGTGACGTTTGGCAGTGAAAAAGTTGCAAGCTAAAATGCAAAATCATTCACTATTTTCATCTAACAATATTTGTTTATGGAAGTGCCAAAAAGCCTGGTGAGAAAAAAAAAAGTAAAGAGGACATCTGCTAATGTGCTGAATAGCTGGCAGCAATATTTGAGTGAACCTTGTGGTGGAAAAACAATTTGCAAGAAGTGCGATGTCTTCACTGGCGATTGAGCCAAAGAAGTCTGACCTTTTTGTGAGAGCTGCCAAGTGCTGTAATCCAAGTACTTGGAGTAGTTAAATAAATAAACACAGTTTGTTACTGCCATTGCTCTTACCAATGATCCAGGGAACAACCCTGTTCTGCATTGATGCTTGTAATTCAAGGATAGTCATTAGGTTAAGCAGAAATTTCCTTTCCCTTGGCAGCATTTTCTACCATTTAGGTATGGTACTCAAGTACTGTAAGTGTTTTTGCCGTAAGCGTTTTTTCTCTCGCCGTGATGAAATCATCCCTGGAGACCCAGGGGCAGTTAGTGGGGGCAGGAAAAAGTCTAAACAAGCGAGAAGAAAAATTTGGGCGAAGTCGTTCTTGACTTTTCTTTTGAATCCCAAATTTTTTTCCTTGCCCGTTTAGACTTTTTCCTGTCCCCACTAACTGCCCCTGGGTCTCTGAGGATGTGATGAAATTTGAATTAAGGTATTTGTTTTTGTTTTTGCCGTGAGTGTGTGTAGTTTGCCAGGAGTAATTTGAATTTCTTTTGAATTTTATTTTGCTGTGATGAATTTGAATTTGCCCTGACAAATTTTATTTTGCTGTGGCAGTAGTGGGCCACCATAGATTTCTGTTAACTCGAGCATACTCAATAAGCTGTGGTTGTTGAATAAAGGCACTAGTGGCTTGTGGGGTGTCACGATCCTGAATCTGGGTACTCCAAGTATGTAGACTCTCAGCCTCTCCTTGGCCCATTTGATTGCCAAAGTGTCTTTCTTGGTCTGACTGTACCTTTTCTCAGTCTGTCATTGTTTAGCTGATGAATTGTACCCCTTGTGTTATGCAGCTCCTGTCTGTCTTCTGGAGCAGGGCTGCTGATAAGCCTTCATTGAAGCTTGCCTCTGTAAGGAGGATTATAGGTTTGCTTGGGTTGAAGAATGCCATAGTCTTCTCACTTGAGATGCTGTCTTTTATCTTCCTGAATGCTTCTTCTTATTGTTTTCCCCAATGAAATTTCATTTCTGTTCTGGTAAGCTGATACAGCATTGCTTCTATGGCTGCATAGTTTGATGAAGTTGTCCAGGTGGCCTATACTTACCAAGAAAGCTTCACATAGCCTCTTTGTTCTCAGGCATTCTGCAATCTTTGATTGCTTTTACTATGTGAGGTGATGGTTTTGTCCAGCTTTGGTTAAGACGTGTGTAAAAAAACTTGATTTGCTCCATCCCGAACTGGCATTTCTCCCTGTTGAATGTGATCCTGCGGTCTCTGGCTCATTGTAACAGGGTCTTCAATACTTCTCTGTGCTGAGTCTCATCTCTTCCTCCCAGGGGTATGTCATCTCCTTGGTTCAGGCAGTGGGGTATGTCTCTGTAGATTGTTCATGAACTTGGCTTCATTGAAGACATCTTGCGAGTCTTTGGGGTCTGTAGTTTCCCCAAGGCGTGCTGAATGTAACAACTTGTCTTGTGGACGTGTCTACAGCTAGCTGGTGGTAATCTTGTCTGAGATCCAGTTTTGTAAAGATCCTGCAATCATGCAGGTGATAGATGAAGTCTTCTACTCTTGGTGATTGGATGCACTGGCTTTGTTTCATGGACTGGTTTGGAATTCTCAAGTCAGTGCTTGCTCTGATCATGTGGACTCTAGTTCTTCACTCCTCACTTCTGTGAACTTGGGTTTTAGTTGAATGACCAGCAGTGAACACTACGTAATTGTCTCGCCATCTGGGACTTTCTCAAACATCTCCTCCTTCACCCCCTGATCAAGCCATTCTTTGAGTGCCTTCTGCAGGTGATATGGTACAGGGCATGGTTACTGAGCCAAAGGTTCTGCATTGGGATCCACTTCTAGCTTAACTTCTCTCTTCTTGCCTTCTTTCTTGTCCCGAAAGCAACCGATCCATTGGAATGTGTCACTGTAGTTGTTTAGTACTGCTTCAATGCTGTCCTGAGGTGTCCTCGCAGTAATTTAAATTCTCAGTTCACTGGTCTCTTTAAGTGTTCCTTGTGGATCGATTTTGAGCATTCCAAGCTTTCAACAACAGTCTACTCTTACTTAGGTGGTGAAGAGTCCATCTTCCCTTAGAACTTGCTCTCAAATACGATGTTACCATCATTACCATTATTATTAAATACATGGCCACGTAAACATTCCTGGAATGGAAGACATTTTTGCAATTTTTCCACTGTATGCCAAAACAGTTTTTGTAACTAGCCACTAAAAGTCTAAGGGGTAGATGGTTGCTTATAGGAGCTTGCCCAGCTCACATTGAACAGTGGGACAGGAAAAGATTGCATATTATGCCCTTTGTCAGCCTCCCAATCTTACAGTACTTTGTTGTCATTCCAGGCAAGTAGGGTAATGAATTGATTTTCTGTTAAGTAGTGATGTCAAATTTTGAAGGAAAAGTAACAACTACAGAAGTGTGTGTTAATAGTTTGCTCTCCTTCTGCAGGTCAGGTCAGTCTAATCCAACATTTTACCTGGCTAAAAATGGAAAAGAGTTTGTTCTCAGAAAAAAACCACCAGGCAAATTGTTGAGAGGGGCCCATCAGGTAAATATAATTCACCACAATTGCTACTAATCTCGCAATCTGATTGGCTACTTTGCTGTTGTTGATAAGAGTCCAGACAACGCTGCTCGCGTCAATGTATCACACTCTTGGTCACGCTCTGAAAGAAACATTTTCTTTGACATTGATATTGTGGTAAAAAACAAATCAAATGTGGTTCAGCGTTGTCTGTACCCTTATCAACAACAATATATGTCAAAATTTGTTGTGGACTCACTTGGCTGCACCTCGTGAGTCCACAACATTTTGACCACTGTGATGACGCATGCTCATTGTCGATAAGAGTACATACAATGTTAAACCACATTTGATTTGTTAATTACGAAGTGTCAAACAGTCTCAACTGTTAGCAAAAGTTATTAATAATTGTTTTCAGGGATATTTCGAATTTGGAATGGATGCATTATAGCAACCCTGTTTCTCTGGATAAGTTGAGAGAACCAAAAAGTCTTCAGGGAGGATAGGAAAGGCTATTGTCCCTACATGCTTTATTTTGGGCGGTTACAGGCAGCACGGGAAATTGGAGAGGTTTTTCGCATGGGCAGTTACGGGTGGCACGGGAGTCAATGGGTTAATTTGTAAGTCGATATATATGGAATTATGTCCATGAAAAGTTAATGCACGTGAAATGTGAACCAAAACTGTAATGTTGAGGCAGCTCACGGGATCAGTCATTTTCAATAAATTTTCACAAAATAAACTAACAGCTCTAAGTGTGAATAGAATTGCATCCTCATCCCATGGGTTGTTATCGTGGAGTATATATTTTCCATACAAACATGTACTGATAGCTTAAGAGTATGGAAAAGACAAAAAAGGTTAATAAATTTTCTTTGTGGTGACATGTTCCCATGCACCTGGTAAAACACATTTAATAGCAAATAATAGTTATATTATTGCATGAATATGTAATTGGTTACCTCAGCTTCCATATGAAGTGCTTAGAAGACCAAAACTTTCTCAATTTCTCTTTTGCATTACAGATTGACAGAGAATTTAGAATTCTGTCTGCCCTGCATAGTGTTTCATTTCCAGTACCCAAGCCTTATTTGTATTGTGAAGATGTTTCAGTCATTGGTACAGAATTCTACATCATGGAGCACGTCAAGGTAAAGACTGAATCTTATTCAATTCATGAAAACTGGTTGTACTTGTAGTTCTAGTAATTTAATACCAGTGAAGTAGTATATTAAAAATGCTAAAATTGCAGTCAGGGATGTACATCAGTAGGATAATGCATTACTGAACGATGACAATACAGACACCAAGATACATGATAAAACTTTAATGAAAGAAAAGCAATGCTCAACAATCCTGAGCAATGCATAGAAAATCTAAACTTGCTAGGGGTAACTGGAATTGCCCTGAGGCAAGGAATTGCAGGACCTTGCAAGGTGGCCGCATTTCCCACAAGTGAAACACACTGGAGGCTGGCGACGCGGGTATGGATGAAACTGTGAACCTTCATTCCTTGGCTGAAGAGGTGGTAGCACTTGTTTGAGGGCTTTCTGAATTTCTTTAGCTATGGGGTTGAGGGTCAAAAAAACTAGCAGGGCATGCCAAATGCTGGTGAAGGAGTGCAAGGGCAGAATCAACACTTCCTGTGTCATGCATCTGGTGAAGAGCTGCAAGCTCCTTCTTCAAAGCTGCTATGTCATCTCCAGGATTTCCCTGAAGGGACAAAAACACTTTGTACAAATACTATGTGAAAGAAGTTAAAGTACACATCCTACATCTGTGAAAACCACCAAATAAATGCAAAAGCAAATTTAAGGTCCTTTTTGGGTTTAAGTGTAATAATAAAACAAGATTGGATAACAGTGCTGTAAAACTGCATTAATTATAGAACCAAAGTGTGGCACATGTTTGGAAATAAAAAAAACTGATGGAAACAAAGGAGTTGCAAACATGTTTGTGGGAATGGGTTTGTCATAAACATGTCTTTGAAATGCGTTGAAAACGGTATAAGACTTTATCAGGTTGAACACATGATCAAACTCTTTCTTAGGTTGAACACAAGACTAAATTAGACATTCAGGTTGAAAATTTGACCAAAATAGACTCTCTTGGGACAAACACATGGCCAGATAAGGCCCTCTTAGGTCAAACACATGACCAAACTCTTTCTCAGGTCGAACACTAGACTGCAAAACAGTTGTATTTTTTGTGAATGCGGGCGACGGTCAATATTCGAACGAAAGGTCTGAAGTGAATGTAAAAACGGCGAGGGAGAATGGGGAGAGACGCTAAAAAATATGACTGTCCGCCATGCATATGTTAAATTTGTTCAAAATTACTTGTTCTTCCAGCAACAGGAAATTCCCATTGGTTTAATTCTGACACAACCTGTCATCAAATGTCACTCACGCCTGATCAAAAAGATATAGACGCTGTATCAGTTTCACTGTAAAGACAGTAATTCTTGCGGGAAAATGGATGACGTTGACTCCACGCTTGCAAGCAATTTAGCAGCGGTCCACTTGTAAAAGTTATCATTTTACTCTCAGTATGAACAGCTAGCTCACTAAATACACAGGCAATATTCCTTGAAATTTATAACTGAAGACGGGCAGGTCGGGTTTCTCAACAGCCATTCGCATGCATGAATGACCCCGAGAGCAAGCAAATATACACGCAAACAAATTATTTCTGCACATATTTGTCTTGGGGCTACGGACTGAACAAGACTTAAACGTCTTATAAACCTTATGATTTTGTAAGGTAATAAGTTATAAGTTTTAATGGATTAAGTATTGTTCAGTCTGTAGCCCCAAGAAAAACGGGAAAAATATGTGCAGAAATAATTTGTTTGCGTGTAGATTTGCTCGCTCTTGGGGTCATTCATGCATGCGAATGGCCGTTGAAAACCCCAACAAATGTCTTCATTCATAGATTTCAAGGAATATTTAATGCCAATGTATTTAGTGAGCTAGCTGTTCATACTGAAAGTAAAATGATAATTTTTGCGAGTTGACCGCTGCAAGATTTCACTTTTTCAGGTAAATTTTGCACACAGTCGGCAATGAGACGTCCACCAAAACTTGGGTTTTGTCTAGACGCTTTTGCACTGAAGGTCACCTGTGATTGAAAACCGCTGTAAGATGTGGGTGGACCTGTGAAGCAATTTCTGTCACCTTAGTGACATTATACGACCCCCACTTAGAACAAATTCATTGTATGAAAAGCTGACAGTCGTTTTCTCGCCTCTCACGCCCTATGGGCGTGTGAGGCTCGCGCGCTTCACACGCAAGGATCATTCTTACAGCACTTCATGCCTTCTGAAAACGCCCAAAAACGACTGTTTTGCAGTCTAGTCGAACACACAACCAGATTAGACTCTCTCAGGTTGAAACCAGAACCAAGCTCTTTCTTGGGTCGAACACATGACCAGATTAGACTCTCTCGGATCAAACACATGTCCAATCTCTTTCTAGGGTCTCCAAATGCAGAGAGACTGCGTGTCTGGGCTTAACTTATGTGAACAGGCAGGAACACAAAAAAATGAAAACATGGATGTAAAAACAACTTAAAAAGGAGCGTGAAATAAATACCTTAGCCATGAAAGTAGGTAGTAAAATAGGCTAGCATGACAACAAAATGATGAGGGGATGATAAAACTAAGAAAGGTGCCCCACCCAGATCCCAAGGCAAGAAGAAAGTGGCTTTGGTAACACAAGATTAAATTAACAAAAAGTCTGTAATGGTGCCAGAGCAGTGTAACTTGGCAAAGCTGACAGAAAACCTGACACAGTTTGTTAAATAGGACAAATGAGGCCTCCAGGGACTCATTTGACCCAGACCCTTGATGTCTGAGGTGTTATGAAATACCAGCATTACGTGCAGGCTAGATTCGTGGTTATTTTTAATTACCAGACTGAGTGCAAATATACATGTGCAGAAACCACTTAAAAATGATTTGATCATTGTATACTCTCCTAGGGGGATATATTTCGAAGTCCATCTCTACTAGATCACTCAGTGGCTGAGAGAAGAGCTATCTACAGTGCAATGGTCACTACTTTAGCTAAGTTGCACAGCATCAATTACAAGAATCTGGGACTTTCTGATTTTGGGCAGCAGACCAACTACCTAAGGAGGCAGGTAATTAAAATCCTACAGCACTTTGCCAACTTTAACTTAAAAAATAGGTCTACAATAGGTGCATGTGTGGGTTACAAGTTATACCAATTATTCAAGTTGGTTTATTGACTTCTGATTACATTGGAAACAACAGTAATTTGACTGTAACTTAGAGAAAAGAGTAAATTGTCCTTTAGTATTGAAAAAGATTCTGTCAACAAGAGAAAACTTCTGCAATAAGGGGTTGAAAGATGCTTATTTTCTTCAGTGGGCCGTATTTTGCTTTGATTGAGTTTAGTGTGCATTAGATCAATGAGCTTGCTAGTTCAAGTCAACCGGATCAATTCACTCACTCTCACTCTCTTTTCCAATTTCTTAAAGTGCTTGTGAGGTAAAAAATTGCTGCTTATTTCAAAGGCTTTTCAAAGTAAAGAAGAATGGCATTTTCCTTTTTGGAATATCTTTTTTCATTGTAGAGATGTTCACATTTTTGTATTATGCAAATGAGGAAAGTGATGACGTCATAGGTGGTTCCACTAAAACAGTACAACACTCAATCAAGAATATCTCTAGAAATATTAAAGCAGTGTTCTTTAAACTTAGGACCAGAAATGTACATCACAACAGAAACAAAATGACACCTGTCGTACTGTTGCCATGACAACAGTTATGCCACTGGTCCTGTTTTAATTAAGACTAAAATTTTCAGATTTTATCTTAAACAGGGATCATCCACTCCCAACAATCTAATGGGGAGAGTTCAGACAATATAGGAACCATGTGTGTTCCAAGCAAGACCCTCTGACCCACTGTAAAAGGTTGCAAATGGTAATATTTGGTTTTCCTCAGAAAGAGACTGGAGCCAAGAGTGTTGCCATGGCAACAACATAGAAGGTGTCATTCAGTTTCTTTCCTGCATTTTATTTCTCCCAGTACACTGTGACTACTTCATTAGGTAATGATAATAAGAAACATCTCAAAGAGAGTATCTTTAGTGATCATTAACAATAAATTTAATTAATGATCTATTTTTAAAACAAGGTGTCAACCTGGGGAAAGCAGTACAGAGCATCTGAAACACATCAGATTAATGCCATGGAAAGTCTACTCACCTGGTTGGAAAAGAATGTTCCCCCTATCAACACACAAAAAATAGGTTTGACAATGTTGTATTCTGCGTAATGGAATATTACAAAGCAGACACTCAGTGTGTAAGTGCGAAGACTTTCTTTGGTAGATCTTGTTATTGAATTGAAGAATAATGGTTGATTTCAGAAGATACCTTTTCCTCACAAAATTTGAAGGAAAAAACCTTGAGGCTAGGTGGCCTGTAAATTTTCAGATGTGGTCATCAGCAGAAGTGTTCTAGTCACCAAAACCTTTTGGCCCCTCACCACCTGTACTTCAACAAAGAGGAGGCTAGTACTTGCATCTATGTTCTCAAAAAGTAGTTTTCTTTTTAGGCTCAACTAAAGGTAATTAGCTTAACTGTAACTGACAGGTAACATTGAAATCTGTTCACATATTATGACAATGCATTCACTGGAGTACTTGTATATGTAACTTTATGAAAGGTCAATCCTGGTGATGAGGTTCTACAAGTAATGCGGCCTTATAGCCACTACCTAGCATGATGTACTAACAATTAAGTGTCAGAAACAACAACTACTGTAGTACAACAGTAAATTGTTACAACCAAGAGGACATAGGCTTTTTTACTTATTACATGTAAACAAGTTACAAAAATGTGTATTTACAGTGATCAGTTTGAAACAATTAGTTTCTTTCAGTCTTCTTTGCCGTAAAATAAGGAGTATTTGTCTTTAAGGGCCCATTAACCGATTTATGCGCGCACTCGCGCGCGCTGCTAAGGAGGTGAAATTTCACTTCCGGTTACTCACGTCAGCCTGAGCGCAGAAAATAAAAATAACTCAAGAACTTCCAAATTTGCTCACATTTTAGATGTTTTTCTTTGTGTTTCACAAAATGCAAAGTAAAAAAAGTACAAGCAAAGAAAAAATAAGGTAAAGATAGGGTATAAAGATAGGCGCTGATAGGGTAACTTCCCATAAATATCGGGCGCACTTCCGGTTTCTTTAAATGCTAAAGGAAACGCGCTTTTCCCTTAAATCCAGCCTTTTTTGACGGATTTCGATTAAAGCCAACGTTGGAAACATAGCTATGCATTCCTTTTTCAAAATCATGCTTTTTTCAGAAAATTATGAACTTTTTAATATTTTGAAATTTTCTCAAAATCTGACCTTTTAGAAATGAAACAAAATCTATGCATAGCGTAATGAGGATTTAAATTAAAATATTAAATCAATGAAAAAAATTCCGATAAAGTATTTTGCCTAGGAGCCTTTGCGTTTTTTCAGTATTAGTCACATGACCATGGGCGTGGCCTGATGACGTCATCACTAGTGTTGCTGATCATGAAAAAGTTAAAACACATGAAATAACTCTGAAGTAACTAGAAATGACGAGGTTACATGAGAATAAATTTTCCCTAGCAACGGCTCGAAAAGATCGGTTAATGGGCCCTTAAAGCAACATCGTTTTTGTTCCTCATGTGTATGCAGCTTTCCCTGCACACATGTCAGCAAGACTGCAGCAACTCAACAACATTGTGCTACAAAATGGCAGACTCTATGAAGGACATGGTTGGGTTCCCATGTGATGAAAGTGTCAGTTCCACTATACTACAAGAGCTACACTATACTACACTATACTACCACTTTGCTATGAGTCTCATAATCCTAACATCTAGTGTGCAATGTTCAATGTTTTTAAACAGATTAAATAGGGTAAGGTTAATTACTACAAGTGTGAAGGATGTTTTAAAGTACTGGTACTGGACGAGACAAAGTCCTTCACCCACGCCGGGGTTTGCGTGGCACGATAAGTTAACAAGATAAGTTCTGGCCAGCAGTAGTAGTTGCTTATACCACGAGGTGGTTTCTTCTGCAAATCTCTAATAGGTTGATGGGAATGTCATCTCCTTGGATTATCAGGGCATGTGGTGGATCTGGTGCGCTCTGCTTTACTTCCTGGGCTTACCAATTGACACAAATGACATGCTTTTATGAACAGTTCAATTTGCTTGTCCATGTTGGGCCACCTAATACCTTTTCCCTGAGTCTGCCATTTTTGCATTCCATTCCCTGATGGCCCACACATGCACTCATGTGCTTCCAGAGGATCTGGTAAATGATATGATTGCCTCTGAGGACAAGTTTGCCCAATACCCAAAGCTTTTCTGCCGAGGCTTTATACATGTAAAGAAAAAATGTAAATGTAATTGTAAATGTGTTAATGTAATTTGTTTACCCACGGAGCACCAAGGAGTTCACAGAACTCGTTCAGAAATGTCCGTGCATTCAAGGATCGAATTGGAATTTGAGAAATGTTGGTTTTGAGGAGAGGGGAAAATCAGAGTACCCGGAGAAAACCCTCTTGGAGCAGAGAAGAGAACCAACAACAAACTCAACCCACATATGACGCCGGGTCCGTGAATTGAACCCGGGACACACTGGTGGGAGACGAGTGCTCTCACCACTACGCCATCCCTGCTCCCCTACATACATGGTATACAAAAGTACACACCCATCAGCATGTGTTGAAAGATGGATATTGTACCTTCAGCAATTTCGATACATAGTCAAGCAAATTCCTGGCATTGAGGAGAACTCTGAAGATGCCCTATGTCCAGCTGAGCATCGCAACACAAAGTTCTGAAACCAGAAAATATACCTATAGCATAGATACTACAGCAGGACCAGCAGCCCTTACACCAAAAGAGGCATGTATACCATACATGGTATACATGGTGCAAGATGAATGTGTCCACGGGCTAAAGTGACAGATTCATGTAGCAGGTGTTGGTTGGGGTCTTTCTCTGATGCTCATTCAGCCTCTTTTGGTGTAGGGGCTGCTGGTCCTGCTGTAGTATCTATGCTATAGGTATATTTTCTGGTTTCAGAACTTTGTGTTGTGATGCTCAGCTGGACATAGGGCATCTTCAGAGTTTTCCTCAATGCCAGGAATTTGCTTGACTATGTAGCGAAATTGCTGAAGGTACAATATACATCTTTCAACACGTACTGATGAGTGTGTACTTTTGGCACTCAACAGGTTAATAGTGGCTTGTGATCTGTACATATCTCAAAGACAATCCCAGACAGATAGATGTAGAATTTCTGACAAGGCATCACACTGCTGGTGCTTGCCTTTCAAACAGGTAGTACATTTTTTTCTCAATTTTACTCAGTTTACACTGGCATGTTAGACTGGCCTGTACAAACAATCTCCTTGTTGCTGTCCTAACACTAAACCTAGGCAGGTCTTCACATCTTTGTTGAATTAGGCTATAACAATGGCATACACACCATGCATGCTCTTGTGGGGGCAATCCTTCAGTATTTGCCCTATCAACTGCTGAGACATTTCCATCGCCATATTGACTACAATGAAAAACTGCTTGTATTAATACAGGGCATCTGGGGCTCCAAAGTTTGCTATGTTTTGTGAGTCTGGGTGGAGTTCTATTTGGTGCCATGTGTGGAGTTCTATTTCGTGGCATGTTGAGGTCAAGTTTTCTGAAAACCTCTGTCTCCAAGATCTCCTGAAACATTGTTTCAAGATGACAATTTACGGGACTATGTTTCAGTATGACTTTTTTCCTGGAGCACTTTTGTGACAGCTGTGAAATTATTCAAGTGTGAAATCCCCTGCAGCCGTAAGCAAATTTTTGTACGAACCAATTTTGCACACAAGATACCTAATGTCAAAGTAATCCCTAGAGAATATACAGGTAAGTAAATCAGGAAAAGTTATTTATGCATGAACACTCATGTTATTTCAGTTATGTTATTTACAGTCTGTTCTTTCAAGCATAAATTTATTTTAATTACAGTGTGCTCAGATCACTGAGTTGTTCTACTAGAAATACCAAAGTGTTCGCTTTCGAATTGAAAGGTCTAGAAAAGATATCCACAATTCATGAAGTAGTAAGGATTAAAAATTGTTGACACTGACTAAAAACGTTTTGTGTGAACGTTTGGGTTAAAAATACTATAACCTTCTTCAGCATAAATGGTGTACGAATATAAATGAATGTTCGTGAATTGAGTACCACGCTTCTAAAAATAATCTTTTTGACCATTGGGAACAGCGGTCAATAATCTTGATGTCTTGAAAGTCAAATTCGTGTTTCCTGATTTCCTGATGTTTGCCCATAGACCCGATAGACCCGTAATGACCATTGGCTCCATTTAAAAAAAAACCTAAAAACAAACTTAAAAAAGACCTATCAACAGGAGTGATCTAATAAAATTAATAATTGTTAAGACTGCGACAAAGTTTATATCAGTCAAACATCAAGAGCCCTAAGATCAAGGACTACAGAACACAAGAGAGTGATTTTCACGGGAGATGAGAACTCTTTATTAGCCCAGCATTCCATACAAAACAATCACAAATTTGACCTTGAAGACGTCAATATTATTGACCGCTCTTCCCAATGATGTTGTGAGATAAAGGCACCAGACACTCAGACTCTCCACTGCTTTCTGAGCTTCCCCATCAAGATTTTGGAACAAGTAAGCCATTCAATCTGAGTCGGTGAGGGTTGTTTTGTTGTGAATCTGATCACGAAATCTCTCAATGAATTTAGGCCACTCATAGGTTTTCCTGTGAATTTGAAAAGCTCAAGTAATGAGTGGTAATCGCTGCTGTTCTTGAGCTTGCAGAAGCTCGTAAAGGAAGGTAGTTTCTTGACCTCTCAGTTTGTCAATAAATGCATCTACTGGTTCTTCTACTCTTGGTGAGTGACTGTTATTTCTATAAGGTCCACCAAAGTAGGGGGTTGATATACTCTGGGTAGCTGGGGCCTATTGTGTTGCATATGATGGCTGAGAGTGGTTAAATGGAGCGGTGAAGTTTGACTGGTGTGGAGTTTGGGCTAAGTGGTCAGGGGAACCACCCATAGATGGTGATGCCAATGTAACGTTGCTATCCTTACTACCAGGCCCAGGACAAGAAAACAATATAACAAAGGTTGCTGGAAGAGCAGCGGTGTTGCTGTTATCACAAAGAAATGACTCAGGTTTGGGCTGGAACACAGACACATCACCAGGTGAAGACAAGTCTTTGTGCAATGGAGGTTTTGCAGCTAGGCTAACAGGAGTAGCTTTAGTTTGAAACAAGTATTTACTTTGAGGACTGTAATACCCTTGTTGAGGTGACTGCACTGCAGTACTGAATGTCATCATATCTGATTCATTTCCTTTGTTTCTGGTGCCTGAGCAGAGCCCAAGGTGAAGCTATTGCTGTGAGCTTCATGGAACTCTCGATTCTTTACTGGCAAGGGCTTAGAAATTGTACACAATGGGGAGTAATCATATGTGACAGCTTGTGTATCCAGAGGTGAATCTGTGTAAACATTGCCTTTACAATCTTGTTAAACATATTCCTGAATAATTCAAGTTTAACTTCAATACAGGGACTAACTTTGCTTTCAACCTCAGCGATTTTTTTACGACTGGGCACTACAAAATGCTTCAAAGATGGCAAAGATTTACTGGCCTTGCTGATTTCATCATTGGAGGCCTTTCCTCCATTTAGATTCTTGACCCAGTATTTCATGCTTGAGCTGTGCCACTTCAGCTTGTTTTTGGGCAGAAATCACAGCCATTTGGTCTTCTCTTTTCCTTCATAGTAGGTTGTGTTCTTGCTCTCAACATTTCCGTTTCCTCTGTAGTTCCGTTTGAGCCATTTCCTCTTGAAACTCCAGTTGACATACTTCATTGTCTCTCTTAACTTGTTCAGGAAGCTGTTTTGCTGGAAGGCTCGTGATGGCTGCCTTTATTTAAGCGTTAGACGAAGACGACAAAGTAGTAGAGTTAGAAAGTGCTCTCTAATGACCAGAATCAACCTGGTTTACTCTGCTTACTAATCTTCAGGAGTCACTTCAAGGCTGTCGTAGAGCAGTGAAATTACACAGTTCACCAAATGCCACAATTCTTGATTGCTCATCATGAGTGGCTGATTTTCATCTGGCTCAAATAGACCAAAAAATGGTTAGATCAAGTGAAACAGATATAATATACCTTTGACTAAACGCAACATCACAATTCTTCATTCGACATATTGACCTCGTGCTGGCTGTCATGTGTGCAAGTCACCTGGTATTGCGTTACTGCAATTTTACTTTGTATGAGCACTTGCTCAAGTGTACACTGATAATCAAGTTGCTCTTGAGATATTTCAGAACATGGCACTTCAAATCACTGCATAACAGATGCATAATTTTATGCTGTTAAAGATAATTACTGATTAGAAACAATTTCGGTTTTTTTTGCTATTTTCAATTTCAGAGCTTGCATAATTAAAAAATCAAGTCCTAAGGTGGACTTGAACTTACTACTGTTCAGTTTCTGTCTGTGTTGGGCAGATTCAAACCTATGGCACCAAAGCCTATCAGATTGGAACATGAGATCCTTACTTTGAGCCTGGCTGATGTCCTTGTTCTTTGCTTGCATGACTACAAGTAAAAAGATACAACTTTGATTATACGCAAAAAGTACTTCCCTTGGGCTTTTGGGAAGATTCAAAAATTAAACCTGGTGGTCTTTAGGATTGTTTAATAGAAAAGTTTTCTAGTTACATGTATCTTGTTGCCATTATGGTTTGACTAGCAGTTAATATATTACAGTAACTTCTAACTGTTGTTGTTGTTTTTTTTCATGCAGCTTTAGTTCATGGAGATTTTAGACTGGATAACCTGATTATTCATCCCACTAAGGTACACGTATAAACTAACCTTAATGTGACTATATTGCAACGGCCCTCGAATTGAAATTTATACATAATGGTGCATAATAAACAATGATTATTTTTTTCCACTGGGGAGGTGGGCTGTGATGGATATTTACTGAGCTATGAGTGGCAAGGTAAATATCCACTAGCCACGAGTTGGTGTGAATTTGATTGATGTACTGAAGTTTGAACTTCTCAATTTAAAATTTCTTGAGACATGCGACATTTTTTTTTAAATATAGGCATCACATGTTCTTTGTTGGTCCCCATTGATGGTTCAAAATGGTGAATGAACACAACCTATGGTACCCAAGATGCAATGGGAACTGTATAATTCTACATCACCCCCAGACAAATGAAAAAACACAGTGATGATGCTGCTATTTATCGGGCTGGGGGTAGGTCTAGTATCTGCAGTCTTGATGGTGTTTGAATCAAAACCACTAAAGCAGTGATACGAGTGGCATCAGGGGATGGTATAGCTATGGACTGTTTAGTCTCAGCCACTGTGAGCCCCATGGCAGAGTGGTTTTGTCAGGGCATGCCCTTACCTGTTTTCAGAAGGCAGGATAGGGGCTTTTCTGTTTTCTCTACTACACAGCCATGACTTTTGTTAACTACAAAATATTCAAGGGTCCTCTGAGTTCTCTAATAGCAGGTGACAACATCTATGCAGTTATAATTAGATGCTGTGGTGGTCTTCAAATCCTCTGACTTGTTCTGGTGGGTTGGTCAGCTTGCAGAAGTTCATACTGCAAAAGTGTCTTGTGCTGTTTGATCCCAGCGCTAGTGTTTGATGACACAGGCTGCACTCATGTTACCAGTCACCATGAGTCTGGAGATGCATCCTCCCTGGTTACCTGAAGGTTAATACAATGCTAAGGCATCTGCATCCCATCTGGGGTTGCCACAATGTATGAATGAGGAGCCTAGAACTGTTTGACAACCACAGAGGTCATCCATTGGTGTTCCTACTGTATTCTCGTTGGTTGGCCTTCTTGTAGGGTGGACTGGGGCCCAGTACAAAAGTTACAGAATGCGTTTTGGAATTGTTGATGTGAGAGTAATTTTTGACAAATCTGGGATGTAGGACTAGGTCTAGTTTCTAGGAGGTTCTTGAAAGTTGGCAACCTTGTTCTCAGCTAGCCTGCGGTACAGGCATGTTATAGGCACTGGTGCACATTTTGTATTAGGCCTCCATCTTGGATTTGGTAACTTTGGAGGGTTGGAGCGAGGGAAAATTTGCAGAGGGAGTAGGCGTGAGGTTGAAAAATGGGCGACGGGAGAGGGGGAGGGGAAGGAAAAATATCCCTGCCTGCAAGCTTTGTTTGTTTGCAGAACCTGTACACCAGATGGACGGGGGCTATGTTTGGTGTGGTAGGTTGTAAATTGATTGATACCTGTCAATCTAAGGTACTTTTTCTTTCCAACCTTTCCAACCACTCCGCAGGTGGGAGAACTTGTGATTTGGAGAGAAAATGGCAGGCTTGCTAAGCTTTGATGCTGCACTCGAAAAAGTGCTTTTAGTTTGAGAGAGGTATGTCATGTGAATTACGCCCCAAGCAAAAGGAAGCCATTTCGATATACTTGTACATGGATGCAATTTATTACCAGTTTTTCTGACAGGCTTTGGTAAAGGCCTCATCATCCAGTTGTGGATTTGGGTATGAAAAATTTTGTT
This sequence comes from Orbicella franksi, assembly GCF_964199315.1. NCBI lineage: Eukaryota > Metazoa > Cnidaria > Anthozoa > Scleractinia > Merulinidae > Orbicella > Orbicella franksi. The sequence goes on from NC_138159.1 coordinate 11,645,245, forward strand.
GCTGGAAGCTGCGTGTGGGATTGTTGTCTGTCTGCTCAAAAGCATCATACAAGATCAGTTAAAGGAAGCATTATGAAAGGGTTTGACGTTGACATCACTTGCTAGTGCTAGATTAGGAGATGTTGAGAACAGTAAATACAAGCTCATCTTTACGTCCAAAAAGATAAGCCAGTATTTTCCGTTCCCTGAGAAAGAGCAGTTCACAATATATGCAATATATGCAGTTCACAATATTGCACCAAAACCTTGGTGCAATAATTGCCAACAGACTTGTGCATAGACAACTCTGTTTGAATGAAGGAGGTATAAACCTGCTGGTATAAACCTAAACATCGAATTTGAGTGACACGAGCTCACTCAAATTGATGCAAGAAACATAAGAACGTCTCTAAACAAATGTACAGCTTTTTCGAAGTAAAGCTACATGTACAGCAGTCTCTGAAGAAAAGCCAAAGGAAGCTAAATATGATATCTGTGATAAGGAGAAATATACTTTACTTGCAAACGATAATTAAATATATAGTATGGCTCTAAGAACATAAGGGAGATCTTGGTACTATCAAAGTGCAAAAATAGTTTTCTGAACTAAGTTGACCACAGTAGATAACTTTGCAAAGTCAAACAGCCTTTGCATTCCACCAACCTCTGGCAAAATGTTTGGGTTTTGGAATCCCAGAGACAGCCCTAAAGCTAGGAAATAGGCATAAAATTATGCTGGGGTGGGAATTTTGGAAGGTAAAAAAAGCCAGCACCGAGCTTCAAATAAACCTCAGTAAAAAGAACCAATCAACTGCACAGCAATCTTTGCCAACACAAAAGTATGCAAAGAGGTGCCTATTCCTAAAAGCAAACTGTTCCATAAGTTATGAGATTTGAGCAACAATATCTTAACCTGATTAATTGATCAAAGTACCGTGTATGGGACCCATACATGTTAGATGTTAGATTCCAGTGATTATATTCATTTTATCTTAAAATCCTGGCATAATTCAGTCAGATTAAAATCCCATTGTGATTTATGTTGGAAGGGTTTGTTCACTAGTTACACTGCATTAAGTTATTGTCTACCAGGACAATTCACACCTTTGATTTTTATTCCAAGATTTGAGTGAGATGTGGTATATAACCAGCATGATAACCAAATATTAATCCTGAGCTTGTTTTTGTTTCGCCAGTTTTGTGTGACAGCTGTGTTAGACTGGGAGTTATCAACTCTTGGTGATCCCATACTTGACCTCGCCTACAGCTGTATACCTTATCACTGGCCAAAGGAACTTGACTTTGTTTCCAAGTTTTCTCTAGGTATGATTGTGTTATTAAGTTCTCATTATTGCCCACATATTGGATAAACAATTAATGTCATGCCTACACTGTATAACTGAACTGAACAAAATAAGCAAAAACTTGTGGTTTTTGATCACTCCAGGTAGTTGGCTTAACAGATAGGTACTTGGCTCTAGAGCTCTCTCATGGCTTTTTAGGGGTATTTCCCTTTGTGCTGGTTTCAGCTTTTCTCATGGCTTGGACTGATAGAATATAATACAATAGAATAGAGGTAGAGTAGAGCAGAGCAGAGCAGAGCAGAGCAGAGCAGAGCAGAGCAGAGCAGAGCAGAGCAGAGCAGAGCAGAGCAGAGCAGAGCAGAGCAGAGCAGAGCAGAGCAGAGCAGAGCAGAGCAGAGCAGAGCAGAGCAGAGCAGAGCAGAGCAGAGCAGAGCAGAGCAGAGCAGAGCAGAGCAGAGCAGAGCAGAGCAGAGCAGAGCAGAGCAGAGCAGAGCAGAGCAGAGCAGCGCAGCGCAGAGCAGAGCAGAGCAGAGGCCAGCTTAATCACAAAACTCTAATTACATTCTAATACCAGTACATTCTGAGATGGTATAAAGTCTGGGGCTTCAGGATTGCAACTTGCAGACCACTGCTCAATTTTTTTCTTGGTCATTCATTGGTGGCATAGGAAGGAGACCTGTGTCTTCTAAAGTTTGATTGCTAGCAGTTTAACTTCAATCTTCCTCTAAAAACTCTACCACTTTCTCTGCCAATTGTATCTGTAAATTCGTTTCAAAAGCCCTTGTTTTTCTTTGAAATTCTATTTCAATTGTTCACTTTTTCTTTTCCAGTTTACAGGTAGGTAGTTCTTGCTCTTGCTTGAGCAGTAATATCCTTTTCCAATTGTTTAAGCTTGGACTGCCTGGAAGAAGGTTTTGATTTAAGGAATAAAAACTTTCACACTATTGAGTCAGATTGTACCTTGAGACTTGGTCTCAGTTTGTTCAAGGCAGTCAACAAGGCAGTCAAACTTGTGTTTGCACTTCTTTAAATCAACAAAATTCTTGGCATGGTCCTTGGGGGCTAAGCAATGCTTTTCACAGAAATGTTTGCTAATAGAGTTCTTATGTTCCTCAGTGCATTGATGAAAGTGCTGGCATGTGAAACCAACATAACCTGCATCGCAAGGTCACATTTGAATCGGTAAACAAGGCATTGTTGGTTTGCAACTGGCAGCTTATGTGTGTGTGTCATGTTACAAAAAAAGTCCTCAAAATCGTCTTGACCACCTTTGTCAAATGTATTGTATGAACATGTCTCTCTCTAATATCAGGAGTTGGCTTAAAGAGCCTTTGATTTTGTCTAGAATTGCTCAAACCTACTCTTCACTTTCATATAATCTTCATATAGTTAGATAAGTGCTCTCAAATAGGAAGGTCCTATTATTACCAAAATCCTGGAAGATAAAACTGATGATATATATTGAGAGAAACTGGGAACCACAGACATGTTGTTTCATAACTGTTGGGAAATTTATTGTCTAAAATTTCTGCGGTCTAAAGATCTAATATGTTATTGCTACTTTAGCCTGTGAACAGGCTCCCGGCGAGGACAGAAAAAATTTCGGAGAGCACGAAACAGAAAAATTTGGAGAGCAAAGCGATCAGGGCGAGGACAGGGGAGCGTGTAGACTTTGTTTTTGATGTGCCTGTCTGCCCTTGGTGATAAGCCTGTAACAAATCAGTCAATGAGGTAATTAGACCTGTCAAGAAGGTACATTTTCAGTACTTGCAAACAGTTCTAATCGAGCTAATCAAATAGCCAGGCCGGGCGTCATAATATAGAGAGCAAGTAAGCAACATGTTCACGGAATATTTCAAACTTAACTTTATCCTTCCAGAGCCAATACTTAGAGAGCTTAAAACATATTTTGCAATACTGAAATGAGCCTAAAGAAATTATAAACACATAATAGAGGTGTCAAACTCTGCAAAGCGACAAGCAGATAACAGCAGAAAGTCTGGAAACCATGCCTAAAAAAATTGCTATAGCACCGCCAAACAGCTCCACTCCACTAGCTTCTACTTAAAATTCCTCCTCGTAACAGAGCAGAAAGTACCCTTCAGAATCACTTGTGAAATAACGAGAGGTCGAGACAAGCAGCGATTTAACCAATCATATCATGATACCAGGAGCTGGTATCATAGAACGGCGGCATCAATAGAATGTCTACAGGCTCCCTCGCTTCGATCGGGCTCACCGGGAGCCTGTTTGCAGGCTATTGCTACTTCGGCCACTGCTCATGTGTAAATTTCCTTGCGGCTTTATATTTCTTGGCATTTTTTTACAATTTTCATTTCTTTACATATAAAATGTATCTAAATGTAAATAAAGAATTGAATTGAATTGAATTTTTATTGTTTACAGGCCAATGAACATTCCAGAAATATTGTAAGTGTTCACACTTTTATAACATTGACAGTAAGCTTCTTGTCTTAACAGGGAGTTCTGCAATGGGAATCCCGTCTGAAGAAGAGTTTGTTTCCACTTACTGCAAATTAAGTGGACTTGGTAATACACCTATTCAACATTGGAACTACTACCTTGCCCTGTCATTCTTTAGACTGGCAGCAATGACCCAGGTAAATAATTTTCAAATACTGTAAAATCTGACAACTAATTTTCCTTCCAAATCAGGGGTGATGTGGTTTAAATTGATGACATCACAATACATGTATAGTGTTCATGTGCACAAATACATTACCTATACAGTACTTACATTGTTGCGCTATAACCACTGTTTGTTGTGCAACCATGTGTTGTCATAAAATCCAAAATGGTGCCATAGTGAGTGGGAAATTTACAAGTGACGATAGGTGATAATCTTTTCCATTCTTTGGAGCACTTTGATGTCACTGCCATGTTTTCCAAAGAACTTTGATAATCTTGTTCATCAGGATTTTTAAGTGAACAATATATCTTTCTGATTCACAAGTTGTAACCAAAGTAACCTCAGTGTCATCAGCACTTTCCTCTTCACTGTCAGAATCCTGTGCATTGTCAAGTTCAGTGAACTCAAGTTCACCATCAAGAGATTGAGAAGAACAAGTGGTAGTTGAAACTGGGTTTTCCTGACATGTCAATGCTGAAACTGCAGTATTGTCATGAGATGACCTTGCAGTGTTTTTCTTGCAGTTAATGGATTTTCAAGTGGTCTGTTGTTTAGCATTTTCTTGTAAGCGAGAGACAGGTCAGGTGAAAAAAATTTCCACTCCGACAGGCTTCACTGTGGCACTCTGGTAATTTGTCAGATTGCTGTAGCACTGCTTGCATGGCAAATACAAACATTGTCAAGCCCAGCTATTTTTTCTGAATAATCTTTCTTTACTTTTCTCAAATGCTTGTACTGTGGCAGCCTGTATAGCAATGTGTGCAATACTTCCCCTTGGGAGGTAGGCTGATCAGTGTTTCCATCTGATGGCATTCTGCAAAAGCAAATTCCTCCACCTGCTTATGGCATCTCATTGGACATGTCGTTCTTTAATTCTTGGGTACCATCTGCCTAAAATTTCAGGCAAAATACAAGTTCTCTAGAAAATGGTAAGTTTTGGCAAAACAACTTTCCAGTGAGCATGGTCAGGGTAAATTCTTTCTTCCACAATTGTTGCATGGTGGGGACTGTCAAAGGCACAAACAACAAAGTCATAGTACTTTCGTTCTGCAGGTAATGTAAAAAGCTGTTGTTGTACTTGAAAAAAGTAGCTGTGGTTTTGTTCTAGCTGGAACTTGCCACCTACCTTTTCCAGGCAGGAATTCTTCTTTTAAACATAGCTGTCAAAGTCACATCTGTCAATACATTTTACTTCACCACATTTTATTTCACCACATCCAAGTCCACAGTATGGGCAAAATACCAAGAGTCTAGAGTAACTTGAATTCAAGGATATCTTTGGTCGATAACTAACCCACACTACGAGAGTTGAAAGTCAACAGGACTCTTTGTCGTTTCTGCTTTATAGGCTTTAATCACGTCAGCTTCGTGTTTGCACTCATGCACCACTGCCTTTGTGTTCAGTTTTTAAAACAAATTTGGATAACAAATTGATTTTTATCAGTGTTTGTGATGGCTGAGATAGGTTTGTCTGGCAGACTGCTCCACTCACTGATGCACCAATTCGACGCGCTCTATGTCAAAAGAATACTGACTCTTGTGGGTCTTTCTCAGTTTGTAAAATTGCTTCACTTGACAAACAAATTTCTACAGTAAAGCATATCTTTAGTAAGTCAGTATATGACAGGTTTAAATTCTCGATGTCAAAAAGGTCTGGAATTGTTGGGATGCTACTTAGTAACACAAATTGGTCAGAGTAGGGCTCGATGAAGCTCAAAGCCACTGGTTTAATTTTGGATTTGTTGAGACTTCGTTCCTTCTAATGCCTGTCAAGGATGTTGCATCACTGTTTTCGCCTAATTTGTCGATTTTCTCATCCGCTTTCAGTTTTCTGGCAGAGGTCAAATTTATGTGCTGCATTTTACCATGAATGCGACCTGTTTTGTACCCAATCGAGTTCACACCTGCCTAGTTCATACTCCTGAATGCATTTTAAACTGTCTATTTTGAGTTCTCCTCCACCTTTCTCGAGTTAGCTCCGAGGTCAATGAATTAAAGACGGAGAAATAAACATATTTTGTGTGATTTTGTTTCATTATGCCCACTAATCTGCGGTGAACTTGATAGCTAGTTGAGTCGATGTGAGTTCAAACTCAGTGAATGGGTCCAAAACCTCCAGCTACCTTTAGCATAGGAAAATTCTTATACAAAATTAATGAGGGTGATAATCACTAGAGTAAAGGAACTTGTCAGCTGTTCATGAACATTGCTAGCTCACGGGACATTCAGTGGATTCAAGCAAAACAAAAGTTCTAGCCATGGAAAGCAATATGTTCAAACGTCACATAAGGGTGGCAATTGAGATCCAATCACAAAAGCCTCTTTGAACAGAGACAATGGCTTTGAGTCAGTCAATATCTATGACATCATCATTGCCCCCTCAAGACCATAATGAACATCATATAACCCTTCTTAGCATTCACATTTTCATTGTGGCTGATGAAGTTTAAGGTGGAACCAAACAAAATATTCCACTTTTAGTAAGATTTTTCATTGTTCTCTGAGTACAGGATTTTTTTTTTTTATATATATATTTTGATCTCATGCAGGGTATTTATTCAAGAGCTCTTCAAGGAAATGCCAGTGCTGAAAATGCAACTTCCTTTGGAAATTATGTGGAACCACTGGCATCAGCTGGATTAAAGCTGGCCCTGCAAGACCAGTAAGTACAATCAACAGGTCTATAAAAGAGAGTGTAGATATATATATATATAAATTGCTTATAAATAAGTTAATGGTTGTGCAACAGCTTTCCTTAATCTTCCATTGTGACTTACTTGTGAGTTATGATCTGTCAAGGTTAGTTTCCCAAATTGAGAAATCGTTTTCTGTAGGATTTTCTTCACCACGATAATGTTGCTGGAAATTTGCTGTAATTGAGCCTAAATAGATCTGACTTGTTATCTGGTACTGCAAGGACGTTTAGCCAGCTGTAAGGGAAAGGTACGTTACTATCTTCAATTACAGAACAGATAGGGCAAGTAGTTTCAGTACATCTGACTTGATGGAGTCAACTTCACAGTGATTGGAATCAGCATGTGTTTGCTGATAGTATGATCCTGCTTTTAACTTTGCTTCTTGAGAACTTTTGGCAAAGTCCCCAAACGTTTGAGCACCCAGTAGTCTCCCAGTGGCAACAGTTAATGCTAGGTCCTCTATTAGTGAGCATGAGCTGCCTTGGAGCTCAATTTTACTTGGGCGTTCTAGTGTCTTTGTTATTATGTCAGCCAACACTGATTTCTGTCCAGTTCTGAGGCTACCATTCTTTAAAATTGGTCTTGTTGTGGTCTTGTTGTTCTCTTTGCTGTCCTTGACAAGTTGATGCAAATTCTGGAATGTAGGAGCATTATTTTGGTGACTTGTTTCCTGAAATCTTACTTTTTCTGTTTCATGTTGCTGTTGAGGCACAATTGGCAACCGTTGCTCTACAAAGAGCAACAGAGACACCTGAATTTCATCAGTTACAAGATCCTAAGTGTCAACATTATAGAGACAAGCTGGGTGTACCTGTGCCAATGTTACTTTGTATTGCTTGAAGGTGGTACACAGTGAAACTTCATCTTTGTTGTTGAGGTCCTTCCTTCCTTCCTGTAGTAGATTCATTGTGTGAAAACTTTTCTTGTTGCTCCTGGCAAACATTGTGTGTTTTAATGCGTCAGCAATATGTGACCTCAGGTTGTACGACAAGGCCCATCTACTTAAAGCAGATGATGTCTTGGTTATTCCAACAATTGGCCCTCCTCATTTTCCTATGCCAACCAACCATTGAAGACTTTTATCGGACTCATTTGGTTGAATTTGCTTGCAATCCAATTGACAGCAAAGTTGCCCTTTCTGAACCCTTCTTATAATTTTTGTAGAAACTCCCCCATCTCTGAAATGTACACCGATCCCTTTCTAGCATAATGGAAATGGTGGTATCTGAAAAAATATGTCAGCATGCAGCAGAAAGTGTGAAAATACAGGTCCCATATTCCCTGTGTCTGTGCCCTTGTAAACATGGGGAATGTAGCTCCACCAACAATTGCAATTGACCTTTTCCCTAGTTTTCTGGGCTGCAAATTCATCCAGCATGTTTTGATTTGTTGGCAACTCAAGGGAGGTTATTTGTGCTTTAGCGTTACTTGCAGATGAAGCATGGGTTGTTACCTCTTGGAAAAGATTTGGGTAAGATTTCGGGCAGAATTCCAGCAATAAAGGCATCACCAGCTGCCACAACAACTGCACAGTGATCTTGTGGGCACAAATTACTCTCTTAATTGTAAGCCTTTCCATTCTTTACATGTTCTGTTGCATTCCATCCAAGTCTACTCGTGACCCATGCTTCTACCAAACCAGATCGTTCCACATGATATGATAGGGTTTCCGGAAAGCACATTTATATATGAAGGCCCGCAAGCTTTATCACAATGTATTCTTGGTGCTCAGGTATTTCCCATTTCAACTCGATCAGTTTACAGTACAAAACCCCATCCACTCTCATCACTGTATACTGCTGTCCACGTGTAGTTGAAATGTGCATGCACCTTTTTCACCACGGTATTAGAAGAGTTAAGAGGCTGTCTCTGTAAAAACCGACCATTGATTTTACTTCAAAATTCGATTTTTCTCATAAGCTGGGATTTTAAGCCCTTACCTAGTCAATCACTAAAATGAGTTTTATTTGATTAAAAATTCTAATTGAATTTTTCTAGGATTAATTGAAGTTTGGTCTGCTCGACACAAGTTGCGTGGCTGCCGAAACTGGAAAAATAGCACATATTGAAGGCCCTCTAAAAAATTACTATTTGCTCAAAAGTTTGAATTCTTTTTTTCAACTATAGATACATCATAGCAGTTTGTTTAGCCATGTTGCAATTATAATTCAATCTTGCTCCTTCTACGGTTAAAAGAAGATTTCCCCTCGTTAACTCGAGTTTTGAACCAAACACGAAAATAGCCATACTTTGAAGGCACGTTTCAAAATATGTGGCACCTGTTTGAAACTGCTGAATTACATGAATAGAGAGTATAAATGGCCCTTAATTTAAAACAATAATAAAATTTGTCTGCCCACTAGGTTTTCAAAACCAACGACCGCTTGAAGTTCAGGAAATTTTGAAAATATTCCATTGAGTAACTAACACACTCCCCTTCGTAAAGTGCTCAAATAGATTCACATCTCTTACCTGGCTTCAAGATTAAACGTTTGGTCCTCTGTAGTGATCCTTGAAACCTAGGTAGCATTAAAACTGCCAGCTTTTCCTTCCAACTGTAGGTTTGTATACAAGGTACATTTATACGTTCCTCATCTGTGCCGAGCGTGACGGTCACATACTTCGATGTTCTTTGTATCACTGACCATTGTTTTCCTCAAAGCCAGTTAATCACGGAGACTCCTCTTGAAAGGTTTGTAGAAGCACTCTTGAACAACTCTCGGTGCACATACATGTATGAACAGTAAACGGTGATCCAGGGATCCAAGGAAGGATTGATAAATGCCACGGCCATTTTATGTTTACAACAGGTGTTTTAGTTCCCAATCTTCCTGTGAGTATCACGGGAATCAATGATGTTGTAAACACAAAGTGGCCAAATTTTAGTATTGTTTCAAATTAAGGGCCATTGATACTTTCTATTCGTGTAGTTCAGTAGTTTCAAACTGGTGCCACATTTTAAAAACGTGCCTTCAAAGTAGAGGTATTTTCGTGTTTGGTTCAAAACTCGATTTAACGGGTAGAAAATCTTCTTCTGACCGTTGAAGGAATAAGATTGAATTATAATTGCAACATGGCTAAACAAACTGCTATGATATATCTATAGTTGAAAAAAAGAATTGGGACTTTTGAGCGAATATTATTTTTTTTGAGCGCCGGCAATATGTGCTATTTTTCCAGTTTCGGCAGGCATGCAACTTGTGTCGAGCAGACCGAACTTCAATCAATCCTAGAAAAATCCTATTAGAATTTTTAATCAAATAAAACTCGTTTTGGTGATTGACTAGGTAAGGGCTTTGAAATCCCAGCTTATGAGAAAAATTGAATTTTCGAAGTAAAATCAGTGGTTGGTTTTTACAGAGACAGCCTCTTGAGTTTGTGAGTAGGAGATGCAGTTATGTCTTGATCATTTCTGGAGTGTGTAGCAATATCGGAGGGATATTGAAATAGGATAGGGTTGGAAGACTGTGGGCTCTTCACCAAGTGTTTTCAATTGCACCTGTAGGTGGCTCCAGATGCTTCAACTTCATATGATCATTCATCCAGCCTGTGAGTCACCTCAGCTTTCTTCCAGCTTCATAGTCTGAGGGCAAATGGTTTCATTCGGATAGTGTCCCCTACCCTTAAGGTGGGCAGGTCATGTGCAGTACGTTTGTAGTGCTTTGCCTGTCTCCTCTGATTTGATTGAAGCTGTTGCATTTCCTGAGGGGTCAGGGGGTTCTTTAGCTCCAGCAGGGACTTTGTGGTCCTGGTCCTCCTTCCCTTTAGACGATGGGCTGGACTGCTGTCCAGGCCTTGTGTCGGGGCATTCCTGATGTTAAGCAAGGCAAGCTATTGGTCTTCCCCTGACTTGGCGGTTTTCCGCAGCATGCGCATGGTCACTTTCACAGCTGATTCAACTTTGCTCTGATGAGGTGACGTGGTGGTGTGCTCAATACTCCATGTCTTGGTGAAGTTCCTATACTCACAGGAAACAAACTGAGCACCTTTGTCAGAGACAAGCTGTCTGGGGATCCTGTACCAAGGTGGACTTTCAGTTTCTTGATGACAGTTGTGGGCTTGGTATCAGTAAGGCAGTCAAGCTCCCAGGAGTTGGACTTGTAGCAGACTGCGGTAGTCTTTACCATGGTACGAGACCAGATCATAGCTGATTTTCTCCCAAGCTTGTCTAGGGTCTTCATGGCTCATGAGGGTTTCCTTGCAATGTGTCTGCTTGAACTCTCGGCAAGCTTCACCTGGTTGTATCCACTCTTTAACTTTTTGTTCATACCGGGCTCTCTGCAAGCATGTGTTGATGCCTTGATGTCCAGCGTGGACCTCTTTCTTGATCTGAGATCTCATTATTTTTTGGATGACTAATCTTTCCCCATGGAAGACCAGGCCATCAGTGACTGCCAGTTCATCGTGGACACTTGTTACAGCGTAACAAGAGGGTGAAGTTGGGACTTCTTCGTAATGTTCTCTAATGACTTGTGGTCTGAGTAGACAGTTATATGATGGCGACAAGTTTTGGCTGTGTTTACTTCCATTTTGATGGGCTCTGCGTTGGTGGCAGTGCTTCGAACCTATACTTCCAAGCAAAGATCGCAAAATCACCTTTAGGAACAAGCATTTTTGTTTTCAGCAGGTCAACTGCTGTTATTAACTTTTTCTAAATGGCCTCGTGAATTATTTCTAGTTAGCTTTATCCAAACATTAGCTAGTCTAATACAGAAAACATGGTATTGTAGAAAGATAGAGTGAAACTTAATCACCACAGCACAATTAAAGATACAAGATGCCCATTAAAAGGAAACAAGGGAATGTTTGCTTTAATGGAGCTCTCAACCTCATTGATTGTGTGACAAGTTGTAATTTTAACTAAGTGCTCTGTAATTATTCTAGGAAAAGCCCTCTTGGAAAGCTGAATTCATCTACATGTAGTAACATCTTCCAACCATCGCCGAAGGCTCAAATGTTGTATAAAAAGATGAAGGCATTCATGGAAAAGTATGTTTACCCAGCTGAGCAGGTAAGTGACACACGCTGTGCTACAATACAAACACACGGTATATTTGATTTGAAAAAGGGTTTTCCACTTCCACTGATACAATTTCATGAACAAGAGCTAATTTCGTGTTCATGTTCTTTTTATTACAAAGAATTTTGGTTTTCATTGAGCTTTCATTTAATATAAGTTTTTTTGATATCTGAAAGCACACTGGCCTAATGGCTCTTTTCATCATTAATACAGTGAAACCCCGCTCTACGGACACCCGCTTAATACGGACACCTGCTTCTAACGGACAGTTTTCTTTGTCCCGACAACTAAAAAGCTCATATATTTTCTCTTAAATTAGCCCACTTAATACAGACACCCGGATAATGCGGACACTTTATCATGTCCCTTTGGTGTCCGTATTAACAGGGTTCCACTGTAGTTACCGTGAATTGGCAGTGACGGGGAAAACTTGCAGTAGACAATCATCTCATTTAGCAAGAGAACCAAGAACGCCTAGCTTCATAATACTAATTAATTAAGTCTACTTTCTTGCATGCAACTCCTTTATTTTTGTAAAAGGAGAATGGAAGAGAAAGGAACAGGTTAAGCATTAGTTTTATAACTTACCATTGTCATGCATATTTTTTAGAGACACATTTAAAGGCTTTACCAGATGGCCCTCTCAGATAACTATTTTTTTCTAAATTTACGATCACTACTTTGTTTGCATTTTTGTGATTTTTTGAACAAGTGACAATCCACTGCTATTTAAGTCAGTTACCAGACTGAATATATTGGCAAGGCTTCCCAGTCACTCAACATTTTAAGTCTCTGATTTTGACTTCTTTTTTATACTTATGTCCTGAATTTTATTTCACAGAAATGTTTGCTTTGTTAATAGTTTGCATCTTTTCAGCCAGCACAAAGTGATTTTGATACTTTTTCTCTTACCAAACTAAATCTAGACTGTGGAATTGGAAATGGGATTTCCTATTCCATTTCTGACCAGACCACTCTTAGATTACAATCCAAACAATCCACGTGTGAAGGTAGATCATTTAGACTGGAAATCAAAGCTGTTTCCTTTGAGCAAAGTTGTTCCGGATTATATCACCTACTCATTGAGCTCACTCACATGAAAAGTCATTCCGAGACCCCTTTTGTTCCAGCTTCCAGGAACATCCAAACAATCTGGATTAATTAAATCTGAAACTGGATTGATTAAAAGGAATGATACCTTGGTACGCTAGTCACAACAAGTTTTTATTTCCAACAAAAATCACAGGCAGAGTTTTGTTTACCTGCTCCAGGCAGGTGCTGCAGACTTGCTAGCAATTTTATTCTTCTATGTTTCTTTTTATCCAGTGGTATCTTTTTTACATTGAACCACAAACAGGTCAATCAACCAAGCAATTTCAGTGTATCAGTGAATTGAGTATGACATATCCCAGCAATGTCAATAGATTCACTGGAGCTAAAGTGGCTCCATTTTGAGTTGCCAAAATGGACTTTTTTATTGGAGAAAGTCCATGTACTGTAATACTCAATATTCAGTCATTGAAAACATGTGTGAAACTTTGAGCTAACATGACTGACCGTCAGACCGTCCAATAATATGAAGTATACATTAAATGCCAGAAACTTGACATAAGGCTGTGATGTGTTGTCTGCAGAGGTTAACAAGAATTTGCTATCTGCGGCAAAGTAATTTAAAAGTGTCAGTTGTCTCTCTTATAGACGAATTGACTTCGTAGTGATTACTTGCAAAGAAAATTCAGGCGTACTTTTGATAAGATACTACTCATAATAGGGACTGTCTGTTATAGATAGAGGTGTTAGTATACAG
>NC_138159.1:11663700-11786200 GCF_964199315.1 Orbicella franksi
ATGTGGACAAAATCTCTCGGACGGAATGACGTCACGGAAATGCGGCCTGGCTGCTGAGTACTGTCAAAAATGGCGGCAACGATGTTCGAATTTTGCCCTTCTTTGGAGACGAATTCCAGAAGGAAAACTTGCACTTTAGAGGCTGAAATTTCGGTGAGCGGCTACACTTAGTGCAAGGTTGTTATAAGCGTTGACAAGAAATACGCGTTTTTTGGAGTGACCTTCTCCTTTAAATAAGGTTGTCCTAGATCATAACCAGTGAAGGTGAAAATGTTTTGCATCAAGTTTTAATGCAAACACATGTTATCAATCTTCCGAACTGGAGCTGTCTCACAAAACACATCAAACATCAGTTTGTTGACCTGACTTCTACTGGCTAACATTACAACGGGGGAATACGTAGGTGATGTGTGCGGTCAAGATCAAAAGAGTTAACAAAAACATATAACAGATAACTTAGTCGGGCGTGGTAACTATCCCCCTTTTTTGACTATGGCTAAGGGAGGAAATGAGGAAACCCATGGCACATGTGCATAGCAAATAACTATGATTGTAGCCTTAGAGAAAATGCCAGTATGGATAAAACCATCAGACAAAAGAAGTGCGAGAACTACAGCAGGGACACTGTGAAACACAAAACAAGTTGTCTAGTTGTTAAACGAACACCACAAGTCTAGGAGCATACTCTACCAGAAACTGAATAATATCAAATACACTCTGCCAACAATTTACATGTAGGTCAGAGCCTTGAAGATCAGCCACTTGTGTCACAACATATGGTTATCGATTTGTGCGTTGCAGAGTATGACAGTCAAAAATGTTCCACTCTTTTTGCTACAGATACTGGTAATATGGAGGTTCTTCATCTGTATGGTAATACAGAACAGAAAAAGGCGTGGCTGGAACCCCTTCTTAAAGGAGACATAAGGTCTGCCTTTTGTATGACAGGTAACATGGTGTATTTTGATACAGATTCGTATCTTCTGCTTGGGACAGCCTTGTACTTTATTGTTTTAACATTCTTTAGTTTGTCTATTGAGATCATTTGGGTGAGGGTGGTTAGTGGTTGGCATTTTAAGTAAATACGAGGGACTGTTGGTAGTGATTGACATTATAAGTATGTGAGCGGATTTCATCCTTCGAGTCAAATGATTTTTTTGCTAATTTGTTAGTTGATGGTGTTAAATATCCGGATTTTGGAAGACTTTAACAATTACTTTTGTCTTGATGCGGTATTGACAGTTGATGTTCATGTCACCTGTGTTAGCGGTAGTTATGTTTGAAGTCAAGGTTCGTTTGTCGCTTTTTTTGAGGTCCTCCTCTGCTTATCAAGGTCATGGTGCTCTTCAGTGTAGTTCTTTCCAGTTTTCTGTAGGTTCAATGTAAGCGAGCAATAATTACTACTAAGTTCCTGATGGCAAATTGAAATTTTATGATGTATTTTTGTCTTTAATATCCAGAACCTGATGTAGCATCATCTGATGCAACAAACATGGAGTGCAAGATAAGAAGAGAAGGAAACGAAGTTGTTATCAATGGGCGGAAGTGGTGGAGCAGTGGTAATCAAGCTATTGGTTTTAGAACATTATCGAATCGCTTGTACGACTGAATACTTGACTCTGTATTTCCTCAGGGGCAGGAGACCCTCGCTGTAAGATAGCTATTGTGATGGGATGCAGCACAGCGCAGGACATGCCAAAGTATGTTGTATCTTACGTTTCATGTACATTGTACTCTGTTGCGTAGTACCGAGACACAATGCGGGAGCAAATTAACAAATCGAAAGCGGTTTAGCGTGGTCTGTACTCTTATCGACAACGAGTACGCGTCATCACAGTGGTCAAAATGTTGTGGACTCACGAGGCTGCGTCTCGTGAGTCCACAACAATTTTTTTTACCCCAATATCAAAGATAACGAAAGAAATCTTTGTCAAAATTTGTTGACAATTGAAAGCCCCGAGTCGGACTTGAAATTGCACGCGCTACACTGTGCAAATGAGCTACTTGTACGCGTCAGACTTTCCTTTCATAAACTTTTGCAAACTCGCTCAACGCCTTCTCTAGTGTTCTTCAAATCCAAATGCAATACCCAACAATAAGCAGAAAGGGCGAGTTTTCTTAGTAAAGAATACAATACAATACAATACAATACAGTGCAGTGCAGTACAGTACAGTGCAGTACAGTACAGTACAGTACAGCACATTACAATACATTAGAATACAATGCAATGCAATGCATTGCATTGCATTGCATTACATTTGTAGCGCTCATTTCCAGAGCTCAGTGGCGCTTTACGATGTTTCCAGGCGTAGTCTAACAATCGATAACAATCGATATCAATCAAAGATTGATATCGATTGCTATCAGCAATCGAGGAAGTAATAGTAATCAGTGATAGTAATCAATAGTGATTGATTCATCGATTGGTATCGATTATTATCGATTGTTATCGGAAATTATGTTTGTCCTTTTACAGGTTACACTAGTAAATTGTTTGACAAAATTTGTCTGCAATGGTTTTGAGTCATTTAATCATAGCCTGTATCTTAAACAATCATCGACGAAATAACAAGAACAGAAACAACAACCATTTTAGGCTTTAAATCTGTCTTTGCTAGTTTACGACACCGTAAGAAACTCAGATGAGAGTAGCAGAGAAAACCCTCCAGTCTCATTGTAGCGTTGGCATTAAGATGAAGCAAATTAAAGAACAGAGTCAGTGTTCTAGTGATTTCTACTATTTGCATTAGGAAACAAAGGTGAAAATAAAACTCGGAGTAGCCCAAAAGGAAAAATTATATAATCTAGTACCATGCTGAAGATGAACGTCTCGTGTTGTTCAAGGCATTATTTTACACAATGGCAAAGCCATCTTTGAATAGTCTAGGTGGTTATTGTCGATTTTGTTTTAAATCGATAACAATCGATATTCCTGAAGACAGGAATTAATTGATTGATTTCGATTGAATCAACTGATTTTCGATATCGATTTTTATCGATTGACTACGCCTTGAATGTTTGTAATGGCATCAAGCCCAATTCTATTGCTGGGCTGAAATTACAAGTTACGTGCTCGGGGTTGGTCGTTGTCCACTGTTTAATTTTATTCAAGTTAACTGAATACCATTTGCTGACTTTTAATAGGCACAAACGTCATTCCATGGTTTTAGTACCATTAGATGCTCCAGGGATCACTAAAGTCAGGCCTCTAACAGTCTTTGGATACAATGGTCAGTCCTCTACAAGTATCTGGTCCTGCATGTAACAAAATAGGCAAATTAATATTGCAGTTATCAGCGCTTTGACATACAAGCGAAACGAAGGAGTCAATTCTCCTTTGTGTTAACCCGTTCACTTTGTTTTTATCTTTTGAAACAAGCGTGTATTTGATCACAGACTCAACGGCAATACCTTACCCTACTCAGCAATCTTGGTATTTTATGAATTCTAGATGGTCTACTATCCTAAGGTATTCAAACATTACCTGCCTCCAAAGTGGCGAATAACACATCAACAAAAAACTGGGAAAACTTCTGGCATGTAATTCGCTCGATAAAATTCAAAAGCCACACTAGTTATATACGGACATTCTAGTCAAACCAAATTCCAAATTGATTGTACATGATGTGTACATAAATGCCATGTAAGGCCCCATCCACACTAAGCTAGATGAATTTGAAAACGGAGGTTTCACTCTGAAAACGCATCAAATGTTCACCATCCACACTACACCAGAGGAATTTGAAAACGGAGGTTTCACTCTGAAAACGCATCAAATGTTCACCATCCACACTACACCAGAGGAATTTGAAAACGGAGGTTTCACTCTGAAAACGCATCAAATGTTCACCATCCACACTACACCAGAGGAATTTGAAAACGGAGGTTTCACTCTGAAAACGCATCAAATGTTCACCATCCACACTACACCAGAGGAATTTGAAAACGGAGGTTTCACTCTGAAAACGTATCAAATGTTCACCATCCACACTACACCAGAGGAATTTGAAAGTGGAGGTTTCACTCTGAAAACGCATCAAATGTTCACCATCCACACTACACCAGAGGAATTTGAAAACGGAGGTTTCACTCTGAAAACGTATCAAATCTTTTCCGTCCACACTAGGCCGGAGGAATTTGGAAACGGAACAATCACCAGTCAGTTTAGATTTGTGTTTGAGGAAAACGCGGTTACGGAAATTACATTTCAGTTCAACCCCTGTGAAGCGGCCACCCTCGGGGAAATGGATAGTGGCCTCTTAAAAGGGGTTGGCCGCTTAATGGAGGTAAAAACAATAGAAAAGCCCTCATCGGGACTTTGATTACTGGCCGCCTAATGGGGGTGGCCGTTTAATAGGTGGCCGCCTAACAGGCCCTTTGCACGATCCGGTCACATGGTACAAAATCACACATGCTGGTGTGCAAGTTGCGCAGTGGGACTTCCAAAACGAAGGCAGTTCCAGGAGGACTGGTACGAGTTGCATTGTTTTGGAAGTCCCACTGTACAACTTGCACACCGGCATGTGTGATTTTGTACCATGTGACCGGATCGTGCAATGGGCCTATAGGGATTGGACTGTATTATCGCTACTACGTCGTTTTCGGAAAGCTCTGTTTTCAAAATGCTTTCCACCCACATGAAAACGAAAAGACGGCGTTTTCAAAAAGCCCTGTTTTTGTGAGGGATTAGTGTGGACAGTAGGCCTAACTCTAGGAATAAAGCTGCGTTTTCAAATTCCTCCAGCGTAGTGTGGGCGCTGGCTGGTGCGGAGTAACTGCACAAACTTGAGTTGTGTGCGAGAGTGAGTACCTACTTAAAATGAATGCAGAATTTACTTAAGTGGTGAAAGATGCCACTGCATTTATTTCAGTACAGAACAGTCCACAAACACAAGCCGATTGGAAAGGAAAACCTCGCCCAATGCGGCAAGCTGCTGACAAGTATACAATAGAATTGCTTCCTGCAAATCAAACGTACAACGTGCTTGTTAAGTTCTAAGTTTGATTTACACGAAACAAGTGGCGTCATTCTCTTGTCGAAAGCTTACTGCATGTAAAACTTTGTACCGTTAAAATCAATCGTTTCAATAGACCATATTCGTATTCTCGGTGTTGGACTGGAAGTAGCTTGCAATGGAGGGTCATGCGGGGAATATCGTTGAAAAAAGGTGAATGTCAAGGTGAATTAATCAACATGACACGAGCGTGGGACAAAGAAAAATGAGTTCTCGTAGCTCAGTGGATAGAGCGCCCGCACGGTGTTCGGGAGGTCATGGGCTCGATTCCTGTCGGGGACTCAGAATTTTTCTTTGTCCCACGCTCGTGTCATGTTGATTAATTCACCTTCACATTTCATTACCGAGCTTAAAATTCACCATCTTTATTAACTTATCACTACTCACGATGAATTCGACAGCGTTGATCCTAGCAGTATGCAGGACACCTGTCATATATGAACTCAGTTAAATGACCTTGCTCTCCATGAGTTCTCGTAGCTCAGTGGATAGAGCGCCCGCACGGTGTTCGGGAGGTCATGGGTTCGATTCCTGTCGGGGACTCAGAATATTTCTTTGTCCCACGCTCGTGTCATGTTGATTAATTCACCTTCACATTTCATTACCGAGCTTAAAATTCACCATCTTTATTAACTTATCAAAGGTGAATGTCATTTCCATTTGAAAAGACTCACCCGCATTAGCCATAAATAAACAATTATTTTGGAATTGAGAATTTCATCACTCTATTTAATTCTCTACTCTTTTAGACGCTCCACATGGCCACTTGGAGTTAGAGTTTAAAGACGTCCGAGTTCCTGCATCAAATGTTATTTTGGGTAGGTGTAATGGAGTCTCTGCAAGATAAGTCTTTTTAAGAAATCCACTAACTCGTATTCGACACAAAATGCTTTCAGCAATGAAGAATGTATACACCATGCATTCTAATCTGGGGTATCTGTAATCTTTACATTCCCACATAAACCATCGTGAATTTGACTTTGTTTCGTGTAACTTTGAAGTCACTATGCCAGGCCGCCCCAGAGGAATATCAACCTTCTCTTGATGACTATCGTACCCAAATTTCGAATCAGCCAATGGTAAGCCCCGTCATCAGTCTTGATATTATGTGATATCAAGTCACTGATCTGATATGGCCAGATTTGTACCCGAATCAGGGTATGGTAAATACCTAATGGTGCCTTTTTTGGTGCGCTTGATGGCATATCAAGCTGCTACAAACCACAGCTGGACCAAACTTGCCCTTTATGCCACTGAAACGTACCATAAAACCACGATTAGGTATAAAAACATTAAATGCTGTATTATGCAACTATGATTGAAAATGTAGTTGAGAATTCTTCTTTGTAATCTGGTTTTGATTGACGGTAGCCCATTTCATGATTCGTCAAACTAAGATAACTATTTCCTTCAAACAAAAAAATCAGTTTTGGTTATGTGTTCCTGTGTGCATTTATTTTGCTGACCAGTCAGATCAAGTATTTATTGAACTACATTGTAAATCACGTACACGATCCAGGAAAACAAAAAAGAAAACTTTGGTGATGCCTGTTTGCATATTGGGCTGGTGGTGAATAGGGTGTTGTACGTGATGTAATTTCCTTTGTGCTTTGTTCTAGGGGAAGGACGAGGATTTGAAATAGCTCAGGGTCGTTTGGGCCCAGGACGTATTCATCATTGTATGCGTTTGATTGGCTTGGCAGAGCGATCTCTTGAGCTTATGATCCAACGTTCTTTAGATAGAGTGGCCTTTGGAAAACGTCTTGCAGAAAAGGTCAGAAAGTCCTATTTTGTTCTAATTTTTCATTTCTAGTCTTGCATCGTCGCAAACCTATTGTACTTTAACAAATTGACGTCAGTTTTTATGCGTCTGCCTGTTATTGATGATAAATTGCGTCATGACATTGTCAAAGTGGCTGTGGAACCACGAGCCGCAGGGGAGTGGTTCCGCAGTAAACTTTGACGATGTTATGACCCAATTTATCATCAATAAGAGGACAGACGCATAAAAAACTGACGTCAATTCGTTTTTTACAATAACAAGACCCCAAAATGGTCAAATGCCGGGAATAAATGACGGGAAAAGACGCCGTAAACTTGCCGTAAACAAAGATAGTGGATTTTATTCAAAATGACGTCAACATTGTCAATAGCTCAGTCTCGCTTTTTGATTGGCTACTTAAAAAAGTCCTTAGAATCTCATTGGATAAAATGTTGACAGTTTGACAGCTGAAAATTGAACTTGAAAGCTTGCATAAATGAAAATTTTATCCGTCTGTACTCTTATTGATGATAAAAATGAGCCAATCAGTGCGCGAGAAATTACTCAGTTATTGTAAGAAAGAGCTTAGATGTTTGGTAAACGTCTCTCTGAATAGTCTTAACTCAGTGACCATAAAATAGGCATTTTTAGAATTTTAGAATTTTTGACTTTGTTTTTTATTAAGTATTTGGTTTCTGTATTTTATTAGTTAGTTCATTAATTGATTGATTGACTGATTGATTGGCCGACGGACGGATCTTCGATCGATCGATCCGATTGATTGATTGATTGATTGATAGGGTTAAATCTCTTTTTGATAATGTTAAGCGTTGACGAGGAAACCAAAATACATAAATCCTGAAGATCAGAATTGAATATAACCTAGTCCATTATCCAGATTTCGTAATCTGTTACCTCTTGTGTTAGGGTATGGTTCAGCAACAAATTGCTCTTTCCAGGATAGAAATCGAGCAGGCTAGATTGTTAGTTCTTAAAGCTGCACATATCATTGATACGCTTGGCAACAAGGCTGCACGAAAACAGGTGAGGATGGTTATATAAATAGGACTATATCAGGACTAGAAGGCCATATATCAGATGAGATAAAGGCGCTGACGACTTTGATTCATACGGTTCTCTCTGATCTGAAAATCAAGAGAAGCCACGCACATAGTTTTGCGGGGCGTTTCGGTTGAAAGCTGTCGAAGCAATCATTCGGTGTATTAGGTGATTAAAATTGATCATTTGAGCGCGAGAGCTACATTTAGACACTTAAAAAAATTGAAGAATACGATTTTGGATGAATTCTGATTTTACAATATACCTTTATGATTTTTCTGACAACATTTAGGTAATAGGGTCACTCTTCATCTATCAGACAGAGTTTGGAAATAGTTAGGTTTCTCGCTTCAGTGAGAAACTTTTGATTATCATTTTTAGCTTTTCTAATTTTCCCAACAACTCGACACGATTGTGGAGACAAGTTCTCATTGTAGTGATCTCTACCTCATAATTTATTCCCTTACAGTGGATTTGTGGAGAAAATTCAGAGGCTCTCGTTAATAAAATTGTGATATTTCTAATCCCCCCCCCTACTGTTATTGTATCACAATAAGTTTCGGGAAAATTCGACAAGGGAGAGATAAAGTATTTTCCGACCAAACTGCTCGAACTCATCCATTGCTTCGCATTCACGAGATAAAAACGATTTTAATGACAGTTATCAATCAATACAATTTTTCGTCCTTTTCGGGCTTGTCCGATGGCTACCACGTGATATGCAAATAACTGCCTGCTCATGCTATTGCCGTCTGACAGTGATTTTGGTGCAATATTCTGGTCATGAGCAGCTGTGCCAACTCGTTTTGCACGGTTGTCAGGGAGCAGTTTGATTTATCAACAAAACCACTGGAAACATCAACACCAATGGAAACGCCAACCCCACAAATCAGTAAACATGCATATGATATGTATATCACGACATGTATATCACATGCATATGGTAAAATATTGGAACCTGGTTTATACGGACACCAAGGGAACACGCAAAGGTGTCCATATTACCGGGGTCTCTACATTAAGCGGGCTGTTGTCCAGAATAATTGTCAAATTCACATATTTTATTTATAGAAATACAAAAGCATAAAATTCATGGCAACTAAAACGATGTGGAACGTCTTGCTGGAACGTTAGTTCAAGAAGCCGGCTAACCCTCATTCAAATAGTCATATGTCTCATATCAAAGGCTACAAGGGTCAAACATCAGAAGAAAGACGTTGATAACCATGTCACGTTATTGCTTCTCTCGGTGTATTTAGTGATAAAAGCACGTTAACGATTAGCACGTGATCGTGGCATCTACGCTGCACAAGATAACTGATGTCCGTATTAAAGGAGCTCAGTCATGGTTTGCACAGTTTGAAAAATTTAGCCTAAATTTTTCAAATTCGTCGTTTGCAATTGGTATCAATCTTTGCCATCCTTGACCATCCTTGTTCCGTTATGGTTTATTATTATCTCTTTGATGTTTTTCTGTCTTAGTAAACTATTATTTTCAGGTTTCCCTCCATTTAAAAGATTTTTTTTACGTGGCCGAAAAAAAGACAAAACACCGTGACTGAGCTCCTTTAAGCAGATGCCCTTAAGGCCTGGTTCCTCTGTATGAGTGTTTCTAGGCAAAGAAACATTTTATAACGCGACACTGCCTGACAGCTGATTCGGACGTTGTGTAATACGGGACAACGATTAAGAAAATGTTTTTAAGAAGCGGTTAAATTGTGAGATGATCTAACATTTACCTGCCGTGATTCTTTCAGATTGCTATTGCAAAGATCGCTGTTCCTCGTATGGCTTGTAACGTAATTGACCGTGCGATCCAGGTGCATGGTGGGAAGGGCGTATGTCAAGATACTCCGCTGGCCAATTTCTACTCTCAAGCACGTTGCCTACGCATTGCGGATGGACCAGATGAGGTTCACCTGGAGGCAGTGGCTAAACTGGAGCTTAAAGAAGCACTGACATCTAAAATGTAGACCTCTTTTAAACGTCCGCCATTATTACATGTATTGTGCTTTTGCGTTCAGTGGTGTAGATAACATGCAGCTGATGGTGTTTATTTGTGAACATACCAGTTGTAAAGGAGAAGATCCCCATGTAAACTGATGTAAACCACTGTAAATGTATCACTGTGTTTTATGAGTAGTTCGACTCTCTGAATGATGGTTGAAATGGTGATTATGGAGCTTATGTATTTTATAGGGATTTCTCTTTGGAGTTAGTGGCATACTCAGAATAGCGATTTTTGTTTTGTTATGAAGTCTTTTATTTGTTTCAGATACAAATACAGCAAGAACAATAATAACTAGAAACATTATTTGCAAATTATCGTGATCTACACCGAGGAACCACATACAATATTCTAAAGCGAATCACTACCTTTCCTCACAAACATGAATTGTATTGAAAAAGGGTTATCAATGGTACGCCAAAAAAAGAGTCTATAAGAAGTAACAACGACAATGTTTTAAAAGTTCCACAACATTACAACTTCAAATATACAACATATTTCTTTCATAAGAATGCTTCTATTTTATGAAAACGTCGCGTTCATTTTCCTTTTTCCGCTAGTTCTTACATTTTGCGACGTAATAGTAATAGCTTTTCAGTATTAATGTAGTAGGATATTAGGGTGTGAGGGTATTAGGGTATTAGTGTGTTAGGGAATAAGTATATTAGGGCATTAGGGTATTTGATTATTAGAGTATCAGGGTATTAGGGTACTAAGATGTAAGGCTGTTAGGGTATAAGGGTACAAGGGTATTAGGGTATTAGGTTATTAGGGTATTGATGTACTAGGGTATCACGGTACTTGGGTCTTAGGGTGTTAGAGTATTTGGGTATTAGGGTGTTAGGGTATAACGGTATTAGTGTGTTAGGGAATAAGGGTATTAGGGCATTAGGGTATTGAGGTATTTGAGTATTAGGGTGCAAGGGTGTTAGAGTCTTAAGGTATTAAGGGTATTGGGGTGTTAGGGTGTTAAGGTCTTAGGATATAAGGGTATTAGGCTAGTAGGGTGTTAGGGTATTAGGGTGTTAGGGTATTAGGGTGTTAGGGTATAAGGGTGTTAGGGTATATGGGTATAACTGTTTTAGGGTGTTAGGTTATTAGGGTGTGAGGGTATTAGGGTTTGGGGGTATTAGGCTATTAGGCTATTAGGGTATTAGGGTAATAGACTTTTAGGGTGTTAAAGTCTTAGGGTCTTACGTCATTAGGGTATGAGGGTGTTAGGGTAATAGGGCATTATGGAATTAGGCTGTTAGGGTGTTAAGGTTTTAGGGTATTAGGGTTTTCGGGTGCTAGGGTATTAAGGGATTAGGGTATTTTAAAAATCTGCTATAAATAAACATATAATGGTTTCCGCGAGAGCTGACATTTTTCTAAAAATGACCGGTGAGCGCTGCGTTTCAAATTCCTCCGGCGTAGTGTGGACGGATGTTCTTCACCAAACCTCCTTTCTGATCATCAATTTGGTTTTCGTCCAAAACGATCTTCTGAACTAGTTGTTACATACTTTACAGACTTAATAAGGAAAGAAGCTGATAATGGCAAAGTATTGGGAGCAGTTTTTATTGATATGTCCAAGGCTTTTGATACCATTAGTCATTCAGGCCCATTTAGCAAACTGTCCCTTTCTAGGATTTGTGACAATGAGCTAAAGTGGTTCACAGATGACCTGTTTATAGGAAAGCAGACTGTTCAATACAACGGTGTTCTTTCAGACCCAACCCCGCTTTTACTGGGGTTCCACAAGGAAGCATTCTTGGGCCGTTGCTGTTCATTATTTATTTTAATGACGTTCACAAGCCTCTTCAATCATCCAGAATTATTACGTATGCCGACGACACAGTAATCTTTACTTCTTCAAGCAATCTTGACGTTATCGAAAGGAATCTAAATGATGACATCAACAATCTAGCAACTTGGTTTCGCAAGAATAACCTGCTCATAAATCTCAAGAAAGGGAAGAAAGAAACGATGATCTTCGGAACTGCAAAAAGGTTGAGTCGTCTCCAAGGTAAACAGCTCAATCTGACGGCAAATGGATTACCTATAAACAGCACAACAACCTACAAGTACTTGGGTGTCCATTTAGATCCTACATTGAATTTTGAAACCCATTTCAACAAAAACTACAAGAAAGCGGGCGGGAGAGTCACTCTACTGCGGAAAATTCGTTCTTCCATTACTTGTGCAGCTGCAGAAAGCATTTACAGGGCTATGATTATGCCTGTTTTTACCTATTGTAGTCTAATTACATTAAGCTATTCAAATACACTCAGGTAACTAATTCCCAATCTCGAACATCGTGGTTTAAGCTGCATATCTTCAGGACTGGAAAACAAGACTGATATTCGTATTCCATCAGTTGACAGTTATTTGAAGAGAAAAGTCTGTCTGAGTGTTTTTGATTGTCTAACTGGAAATGTATGTACGCCTTTTATGTTACAAGGGTTAGTCAGAGTGTCAACACAAGGAATAGATTTTCCTTAATCGATCTGCCGAAAATGAAGCTGGAGTTTGGTCGTCGGAGTCTTTCGTTTTTAGGAGCCTCAGTTTTTAACAGTTTACCGTCGGACATGGGAAATCTGAACTCAAGGCTTTTATTTAGGCAAAAGGCCAACGAACATTTTTATTCGTAATTCATATTCGTAAGCTTTTATATGTTTTTCCCTTGCACTTTTGTCTTTTAAAATTTTAAAATTTTTTGTATTTTTACCTTTTTGATTTTTAAAATCTTACAGGACCCTTATGATAACAGTACTTTCAAGTGCTGATGGGTTAGTCCTGTTTAAAATTTCGTTTGTTATTATTATTGTTATTGTTATTGTTATTGTTATTGTTATTGTTATTATTATTATTATTCATAAAAGTAACAATTTCCTCGATTATGATTGGTTTAAAAAGCTCCTATTTTCCACTAATTTACTTGCCAAGTTGTTATCGGATAGTTCAATAAGCCAATCACATTCAAAGTTGTAGTTACGTGCGTGCGCGCTTGCTTTTCTGTTTTTGGCGCCTAATTGCCAGTAGCAGGCGCGGTTGCCTTAGAATGTTTACATCTCCTTTGTAGGTATTTTAATGCAAACTTTCCCTTTCTTTCATGACTTGGCCATTCTTCTTTTCTCGGAAATTGTAATTTTATGATTAATTGGTAATGAGACTTCGTATCGTTCAATTCGGTCTGTAAACATACTCGTATTGGTCGTCCGATTTTGTTATCACTTATGATAACAGACCGAATTGGACTCCACTCAGTCCTATTACCATTACTTATTATTATTATTATCATTATCGTTATCGTTATCGTTATTGTTATTATTATTATTAAAGGGTTGAACAAGAAAAGAAAAAGACCAGTTGCTTGGAAAAAAAAAACGGAGAAAAAGATGACGAATCCCGGAATCTAACTCGGGTCCACTAGATTGGATCCTGGGTGCTAACCATAGTAAAAGTTAAATTCGCCGTACAATTGTGGCGCGAATCAACTTTTTGACGATTCAAATTCCCTTAAAATCAAACTCTACGCATGCGATCGTGTTACGATGGTTAAATCTGTTCTAAATAGACATGTAGAGCTTTTCGCATTTATGTGGCTAGTACATAGAGAACAGAGGAGTCCTATTTGTCCTTTTTTCAGTTAAATTCACCGTACAATTGTAGCGCGAATAAATTTGATTAAAATTTATTGATTAAATCTCCTACATCAGCCTATTCAAGTGTCAAAGTGTATTAGCTTGAACAAGCCCAAAAAGTTTTGTCAGTGAGAAAACTTTTAATACTCTGATATCATTTCAGTTCGTGAAGTTCTATCCATTTGTCCTCGCTTTCGCTATGCGGGATTCGTCTTCCAATGCGACTTATGTAAGTTTGTCCTCAAGACTGAGCGGGATTTTCTCGCGGTGGATTCCACGCCCGCGGTTGAAACTTAGAATCTGGCGTAATCATGAGCCTTTTAGAGACTCGTAAGACCTCGGTGTTCTTTATTAAAGACTTTTTCGACAAATGCTACAGTGGCCTCAGCGAAACTGTTCGCTTTGATTTCCGAAATTTAATTGCAGGAGCTCAACCCTCCAGTAGTAGTACCATCAATATGTAGAGAGGATTGCCTCTTGTCAATCTTTACTAAACTTCAAACTTCGGAGCAGAAGTTTACAATGGCAGCTTCCAGCAATTTCATCTTTGTCATCAAAAACGTTCCCAATGCGTATTAAACAAGCCAACATTTGGTCTTATTTAGAGTTAACTGTTAATTTAAGATTAGAATTGTATTAGAAATGTTCAATGAACTATACCCGGAAAGCAAACAAAATAAGTTTCCGTTTTTAGTGCAACAGTCGCAGCTAGACCTGGTAATGTAAAACGATACACGTGCCTGCAATGTTGACTAATATGTGATTTCAGGAGCTTTATCTACTGGTCAGCGGAATTACTCCAAAAAGTTTACAGATGATGGAAGGGCGTCATTTGCATATCATTTGCATAACCTGTTCCACCACTTAAACCCTTAGTTAAAAAGGAGATTTTCGATGAAATCGCTGCCAACTTTAATTCTAAGTCCAGTACAGTTGTAACAAGCAGAGGATCAAAGGAATAATAGACCGGGAAAATAACTTGATGAGCTGCCTTTTAATACAATGAAAACATCATACACGAAGCTGAACAGCTCCTGCTCTCAGTCCTGAGCGGGATGATTAGCACCACACTTGGAACGTCCGTTAAAACTAGTTGAATTGTTAATCATGGTAAATTTAAATAGGGCGCTAGCAAAGAAACCCGTTGGAAAGGAGGATGATTAATAATTTATTTTGTCGCTTTCCGGGCGGAGGCAAACGAATCGCATTTTTTCACTTTTGTTTTTCCACAGGCTTCCCAAGCTCAAAATACGTTGTGTATGCGACAGCTTGTGTATATAGAGAATTGTATGGGAAAATCACCGGTCGTAAAAAAAATTGTGTAAATAACTATCTCATTGGAAATAAAGTTTTCCTATCTCAATTGTGTCGCGTACTTGTCTCTTGTGTCGATTTTAAAGCCATTCTGACGCCGTTCAGAGAAGTTATTCGAAACCGTTGTCTCTCCTAAAAAAATAGAAAAATAAAGCCATTCTGACGCCGTTTAGAGAAATTATTCGAAACTCCTTCTAAAAGAATGGAACTTTCCATTCTCTTGGCGTAAATCTTTCAATAAGTTAAAACAAACCTTAACTTGCTGAACACCAGAAAAACAGGAAAATAATGACTCTAACCTTTTCCCTGGGCATGCGCGGTATTCTGTTCTCAGTTTCTCCTAGCGATGATGGAATGATAACTTACCTTATGATTTATGGCAATCGGTCTCCCGAGATCGGTTATAAATAATGTCGGCCTCCAAACAATCCCGTGACGTTTATTCAGGGCTTGGCGCAGAATCGAGAAAATATCAAGATGATTTGACTGCCATTTTGACCAAAATCACAGAAATGAGAGCAAATAAGGGCTCGTACTGCCCCCCTCCGCTGGGAAAAAAAACCGGCCGAAAGCTGATCTGTAGCTTTCTAAAGGCCTGAATCGTTCTAAATGGACTGAACAAGAGCTGAGCTGGAGCTGAGTGAGGACCAGTAAGCGGAAACTCCCCATGTTGTTTACGTGAATTATCGACCGGTAAACGACGCATCGAATTTCTTCCGCACTAGCGTGTCACAGAAAAACAAAAAAAAGTGTCAAAACAATGCTACTCACATGAACACATACAGCCTCATACGTAGACGCTATTTTGAGCTCGTCACCAAATCTCACATCAGCCAATGTTTTTTTCCTCGCAAATAACAATGTCCCGGATTTTCTTGCTTCATCGAGCGGCAAAGTAGCATTTCAACACTACAACAGATTCTTTTAAGTCTTTAGCCACATCAAACGTCGGGCCAAATATCGACAACGGCTAGAAATGGCTAGTCCATTGCACTTCTAAGTCCTGATTGATGTAGCTAAAGCTCTCTGCTGTCGAAAACAAGCACAGCATTATTGCCACAATGCAAACGGCCTAATAAGGGGACTAAATGGCGACCCGTTTATACATCTCAGGGCCGTTTCATGTACGATAATGGACGACGCTTGCAAGCAAATCGTTAGACTTGCACCTTCATTGGACTTAATGATGTCCTCAGGCAGACATAGAGCGCGAATCGATCAGCTCTTTTTCCGAGTCACCACGCGAACTAAAATTCACACAGAATGTAGCCTGGGCTAAACCTAACAGTAAATTGAAAAGGGTAGGGGAGGTGAGTAGCTATAAATAAATAACTAACTAAACAGGTAAATAAATAAATAAATAAATAAATAAATAAATAGATTATTTAAAAATAAATTAAGATTAAATTAGTTAAAAATAAATAATTTTTTAAGTGTCGCGAAAATGGCATTGACCGTTTACGAAACACGCTTCGCCGACGAAGCGCAACAACATCTGTCAACAGTGCATAGAAACAAGGCAAGGTATACAGTTCGTTTCAAATGACTTGCATCAGTAAGAATTGAATCAGGCAAAGGCCTTGCATTCAGAAGTAGGCTCTAAGGGCTCTTTGATTACACATTAACGTATTGTTTCTTGTTTGTATTGTATTTAATGAAAAAGACGAATTTCGTTACGTTGCACGTGTTAAAATACTCTTATGACTCTTCGATTCACCGTAACAATTACAGTAAATTATAAACAAGAGGTTCAACAAAAGCGATTAGTAACGTCCTCAGTAATTCATAATAAGGGGGGAGGGGGTGAATGCAAGCATTCGCACCAAAGCAAATTTTCAGCGCGAGGCCACAAATCATTCAGACTGAAGTACCTCATTATTGCATCAATTTTTTCTGATTTCATTCCCTTTATTTCCAGATTTAACTCTCCCAGCCAGTATACAAGTCATCTTTCCGGACCTATTTTTTTTATTTCTGAACGTTTTGTCTCTCATTTCATCGTTTTGTTTCAGTGAAGTAAATTTTTGCGGGAATTTTTTTTTCGCGGGAATGTTTTTTTTTTGCCAATCGTGAAAAAATCACAAAAATCGCAAAAATTAGAACCCGCAAAAATTTAGTGCACACAGTAATATGCAGAAGTGTAGTAGCTGTCCTGAGCTTGTAATGCTATTTGCCTTCACAGTGTAGCAGCTGTTATTGTTTTGGGGCTAGGGGCATTGATTCTATTGTTTTTGTTGTCTCAAAGGGTATCAAACCATTTATGTGAGACCTTGCGAGAGGGCTGCTACCCGATCCATAGTATGCACTAAAAGACTTAAAGAATAGTACGCCAGGTATCTAGGGTTTCAAATTTTATGGTGGCTTTTCAAAGGAGAGAGTAGCTGAGTTAACATAACAATGAAGCAACGTTGATCACTGCGTAGAAAGCTAATGGGACAACGACATGATAGAGTCCAACCTGAAAGTCAAGAATTGCAACCTTGGACAGCTGTTTCGACCTGGTTGGGTTTCGACTGTTTCTCCTTTTGTCTGATCAGATCTTTAACAGATCCTACGGTCACAGGTGGCATTTTCGGGTACGGTCCCTTCCATCATTGCAGGTAGAGTTAAGGTGGCTGAACACAGTTTTTAATACCTGTGTTCATTCACCTTTTTCTCTAAAACCCTTGGTCCTTTGGTCGCCAAAAATGGTAGTAAGCAAGTTAACAAGGCAAACTTTGGTTTTTTGATAGTTAAGCAACATGGCAAGATGAATAAATATAAACAGGCCTTTAAAATCGGTTTTGTTTATTTGCAGAAAGGTTCACTGGAATATCTAAAGTGTCCTTCGTTTAAGTTCAATATTTTTTCAATACTCCAGTTACTTATTTTTTAAAGTATTTTCGTGCCAAATTTCGTGAAATTCTAATGAGTGGTTCTCGAGAAATAGGCGTATTTCCGAGAAAGCCATTTCGCATTCAATCATAATTTTTTGACTTACTACGTATGCGCTGCATTTAACTGGGTTCTTTCGATAACAACGAAAAATCTGAGAATTGCTGGGTTCTTTGCATCGTTACCTTTTCTAACATACCTTTGTAATAAAAGACTAAAACCATCTACACACGGCGTTCAGTTATGAAGAAAAATAGCACAGATAGTGTGGGCATTGAGCAAATAAAACAATCTTATCAACGGCATGTTTTACAATAACTGTCTAATTTCTCGCACGCTGATTGGCTCATTTTTATCATCAATAAGAGTACAGAATGTTAAAATTTTAATTTATGCAAGCTTTCAAGTTTAACTTTCAACTGTCTAACTTTCAAATTTTTAACCAATGAGATTTTATGGACTTTTTTAAGTAGCCAATCAAAAAGCGAGAAAAGCTATTGACAATGTTCGCGTCATTTTGAATACAATTTACTTGTTTACGGCAAGGTTACGACGTCTTTTCCCCACATTTATTCCCGGCATTTGACATTTTGGGGTCTTGTTATTGTAAAAAACGAATTGACGTCAGTTTTTTAAGCGTCTGTCCTCTTACTGATGATAAATTTCGTCATAACATTGTCAAAGTTTACTGCGGAACCAATCGCCTGCGGCTCGTGGTTCCACAACCACTTTGACAATGTTATGATACAATTTATCATCAATGACAGGACAGACGCATAAAAAACTGACGTCAATTTGTTAAATTTGTTTTTGTGATCCTTGTACGCGCGCTGAATCGCATTAGCAAGAGCGCGCGCGAAAACTGTGTTCGGCACCCAAGAGTGGTCACCAGTGCCCAGGGGCCCGTTTCTCGAAGGTCCCGAAAAGTTTTCGCACCCGAAAAGCTGGAGCAAAATCTCAAACCTTAAGACTACAAAGCTGATTTATGCACATATTCTCAATGTGAACAGAGGTTCACTTCATACAAGACGTTTCAGGCGTATACAACTTTAATTTCTGTCTTTAAATACCGATTAACTAAAGTAGCTTTGCGGGCCCCAAAAGTTTCGAGAACCAGAGAGAGACTAGTCACGCAGCGGTGCACTGTGGGTAGTCTGTGTTATCATGGCGGATTAATTAGCTGTGCGGGTGGGAAGTGAAGCGAAGTGTAAATGTTTTGGTTTTTGTGCAAAAACAATAGAAAGTTATTACACGCTATATTATATGAAAATGGCTACTTAGAAAGACAAGGCTGAATGAAATAAGGGCGGATGTTCAATAAGAAAGGTTGTTGGTTGTGCTGCGGTAAACACAAGAGCAATAGATCATCGAGCGGATTTGTAGAGCTTTTCCCGGGAGAGTTCAAGCTAAGATGGCGTCCGCTGCAGAGAATAACGAGACGAGGGAAGAGGACGAAGAGAAAATGGATAAGAGCGGTGAAACTACCGCGACTTTAAAAGACGGTTTGTGTCTAAAACGTTATTATGGACATCCAGGTTAAGCTTATTAGCTTAACTTACTCATTCACAATAGCTTTTACCACTTTGGTTTGACTTTTAATCCGTTTATTTAGTAAATTACGACGTTAATTTGCTGCTTTTTTTTCCAGGGTTGAAAAAATCTTCGTCTGACTCGAAAATCAAGAAACTACGAAGGAAAATTTCTCAAGGACTGAGATTGTGTGAGTAAGCTTACGTCAGCTGATTTATGCTGAAGAACTGAGCAGTCGAATTAATGCAGATAAGGTGTTGAGAGTAACTAAAATGAGTCTAATAAAATAGTTGCTTTCTTTATCATGTATTGATATAATACGTGGATTACAGGAGAGAACGATTAGAGGTAATTCTTTTTACGTTCAGGGCAATTTCATTATTCAAGTGCCAATTTGACTGTGTTTTTTTTGACTAATTTTGTGGCTATGTTCAAACATGGCTCAAGATTCACTATTCAAGGTTAAACTGTTTTTTTTTTCTTTAAGAGAAATACATGATTATACATCGGTTACTTTTGTCATGCTGATGTCTTTCCATGATTGACATACAGTCAACAGTACTGAAAGTGGCAGTGTCTGAGGATCATGTGTACTAAAGGCATCTGCAGTCGAGTGTCAATCGATACCCTCGGTTGATACCCTTGATCGACTCTTGATCGACTCTCTATCGACACCTCAGTTGACACTCAATCGACACTCCATTGACATCTCGGTTGACAGTCAGTCGAGAGTCAACTAATTTTCGATCGATTTACATGAGTTGGCCAACACTCAGCCAACTATTGACTCACTGTTGATTAAGTGTCGACAGAGTGTTGACCGAGTATGGATTGGCATGTCGATCGAGGGTACTGATCGTAAGTATCGATTGACACTTGACTGCTGCCTTTACTGCACATGATGGGTGTCTCTCACACAAAGGCTGGTTGGTTATCTTGCAAATACAAGATCACCAATTCCTGAATTTAAATAAGAATGAAAAACATGAAATGTGGAATCACCTAAAACCACTTACAACCACCTACCTACAACCATTTACAACCACCCACAATCCACTTAGAATTTTGTTTTGTGCTTCTGATCGCCTGTGTACGCAGCAGAAATGGGTGTCTCATTTCATGTAAGCAAAATAAATACTTGGCAAGAGCGGTCCAATATATTAATCTTAGTTATCTTACTTACAGTGCAAAGAACTACAAATTGATAGGTATACTACCAGAATATAGTAATAGTTGCCTTGCTTTGAAGCACGACAGGGTTACTTTCGCGATATCCCTAATTTTTGAATGGGCTCATGTCGCAGACAATGACTTATGTTTCAAGGGTATTAATTTCGCTTTTGATAGGAACCCGTGAAACAAAAGACAATGTTTCTGGTGTGTAGTTATTGAAGTTGCTCACGGTGTGAGCAAAAATTTGTCCACAAAATTGTCACTAAAATGCCTTAAAATTATAAAAATAGTATTCTGAAGGTGGTTGTATGTAGTTTTTGGTGGTTGTAGGTGGTTGTAGGTCATTCCATGTTTTAATATTTACTATTCCTTAACTTCCTCACAGCCTACTGATGGGCTCTTATAATTTTTTCTTAGGTTTCTTTGTTGTTTGGTTGTAGATGTACTTGGAGGGTTGTACAGGGGGGTCTCTGGCACGGTTCATGAACAGAAAAAATAGAGGATCACAGATCACGGATATAAAAATTTTGTTTTCTCGAATCACGAAAATAAGCAAGCAAGATACTCTTTTCAGTAACCTGTTCTTACACTAGAAAGAGTGTTTGAAGAAAGAAAAATTGTAAAAGGCTAAGTCAAGGCTCCATATTGCAAATCGCATGTCTAAATCACTCTCGATAGATGACTCTAACCTTTCAGAGGACTTGCGTCTCAAAATCACGGAGAATAGAGTGGTGAAATTATGAATATCAGTTAATATTCAAGTTCTTCACTGGTCACGCAAAACCTTCAGGTCATGGATCACAAAGAATAATTTCCTAAATTCACGTTTCACGGAAAATAAAATCAGCTAATCACACATCACGAG
This sequence comes from Orbicella franksi, assembly GCF_964199315.1. Taxonomy (NCBI): domain Eukaryota; kingdom Metazoa; phylum Cnidaria; class Anthozoa; order Scleractinia; family Merulinidae; genus Orbicella; species Orbicella franksi. The sequence goes on from NC_138159.1 coordinate 11,684,928, forward strand.
AATACCCCTGTACGACCCCTCTACTTAGGAAGAAACTGCTGGATACCCTACTGCTTGAACAGTATTCCATAAACAATTTTTTGCATAGCTGTTGCATACAAATTAGGCTAATTCTGAAGAACACTTCCCAAAACAACCTGTTGGCCGTCTGTCGGCTGACTGTCAGCTGTCTGTTGGCCATCTGTCTGCCGACTATTGGCCGACTATTTGCTAACTGTTGGCTGTTTGTCGGCAGAAAGATGGCTGACTGTTGGCTGACAGGTTTAGGCTAAAACACAGACCAACAGTCAGCTGATAGTCGGCCTACTGTCAGTGATCTGTCAGTATTTGAATAATCAGCCAAGAAGTCATAGTGTGTGGCATATAACTAAATGTACATGATCAAGGTTGTACGTTTTCACATTAGATGAGCTTTTGAATGAAATGAGTTTTAGCCACTTGACACTAGGTTTAATTTGTAAATGGCAGACAGAGGTTGATGTGGCTTGTAGGACAGGATCAATAATTAATGTAAGAGCAGAATGCTCTATCCAGAAGGCAAGAGAGCTGTAATCCATGACAGTCTTCTCCAGGTTTCAATCTTTTGCATCATCACAAAAAAATGGAAGAAGTCTAAGCCATTTATGTCTGCATAAAATTGCTCAGAGTTTGTGGCAGGTCAATCTTCCAAATGTTGCTGCAGACTTCACAGTGAGTCTGTAGATAACTTGTTGATTTCATCATTAGTACAGGATGGTTCGTAATCAAATAGCACCTTTTGCATTTAATACTATCTTCCTTATCCTCTCTTGAAGTTGAAACAAATTTGAAGTGGTTTTTACTGTCAAAGTGGAAGAAACTAGAATGTATAGTGGCATTAGAATAATTATATATATTTTCTTATTTTGTTTATTTTGTTTATTTTATTTTTTATTTGTCATGTTAAAATGAATAATTCATTTTCTATAAGTAAACTTCCATGTTGGTAATACAGGTACATATATGTTCAAATACAGGTACAAGTATGTTGAGGTATAACAAATCTATGTGATCAGGGATTAAAACCTTATCATGGAGTCTACCAAAGAAATGCATTTGCTTAAAACTGTGAATGAATATGCCAAGGTGTGATATTTATAAGTAATATAAAGTTTAATTCTTTTCTCTCTCAATTGCACTTTTCAGCATTGACAAAAGATGAGAATGGCAGAGCGGATGTCTCTTTGGAAGAAAGCGATAGAAATACAGAGGTGCTTAGTTAAAAGTCCCTAGTCAGCCACACCTTTGTTTTTGTTTACATGCAAGAGTTTGGCTATTTTATTTTATTTGGAGCATGTCAAATTGAAGGAAATAATTGTAAAACTACATAAGATAATTAAACATACTTTCAGGAACACAACTTGCCATAAAGCAACAAGATTTTGCTTCCCCATGCAATATCAATAATTTTGATGTCATTGAAAATGGTGAAGGCTGACTAGGATTCTTTAATGTTTCATTCAAGAAAACTGTTAGTGTCATCATTTGATTTTTTTTGGAACTCTACCGGCATTTTGAGATTTGATATGCTAGTAACACGCCTTATATACAGTGCTCAGTTTCTTTAATTGGTGGTCCTGGGTGATGCAGGAATGCATTATTATTGTGTTATTCATAATTCTCTGGAAAATCAGAACTTTAAATTTCCCACTCAGAAATAGAAAAAAAGTCTTGTATTGCAATTGCATTACCATGTTGCTTATCACAGTGTGAACCAAACAACATTCTACATGTAGGCTGCACGTACAAAAATTCCAAAAAAGCAGTCAGGTACACCAAGAGAACAACAGGTGGCAAAAACCCAAACAAAACCCTAGGGCCGCAGTACTGACCCTGAAGATGACAACAAACTAATGTTCTTATCCTTACCCAAACAATCACACTATATGAATTACTTCTTATGCTTTTTTTGTATTATACATGTACTGGATAAGATCATTCCTATAAGGACATTGAGGTTGAAAAAGGGCTAGAAGTTAACAACAAGTTAAGAACATACCCGGGGTTGAAATTTAGATACTAAAGAACATTTTACTTTGACTTTGCTCACAAGTGACCCAAGCTCACTGATCAGACAAGTCTGAACGTGACTCTTGAGCTACATGTATTGACACTTTTGTATGCCAACATATTGATTGATTTACAATAAATCAATTGAAATGCAACTGACAGTTGACTGACATGTGACTGACAGTTGATTGATGAGCCACCAATAATATCATGGTTGACACATTGACTGACACCAGCTGTTAACTCTTGGTTTATAGTCGACTAGGGGATCTTTCTTTTTGATCAACAATTCTGGGTTGAATTTATGGAAATTTCTATTGACGAATGGAGCAACATTTTACCAAATGTCCACGAAAGAGGACATTAATAGAGAGGTATACTGTCCCATATTTTCAGAAATTTCTCACTAGGAATTTTTGTTCCATTAATTTTCCTCCCAGAATTGACAAAATTTTTGGCTGAATGGTTTGCTTTGCAGGAATACAACAATTTCAATATTTTCTGGAAACTTTTCCTTGAAATTTTTGTACTATTTGTTTGAGTTTCGAAGATTTGGAATTTTTCATCAATTATTAGTTGTCTGTCAATCCCTCATTGCCCAAGTATTCATCCACTATCGGTCCGCAATCATTCAAGTGTCAGTCTGACTCTCTATATAATGGCCAGTATAGGGACTGACATCGACCAATGTACAGGTTAGATCTAGATCACTTCAAGATCTTGAGGACACCCACATTCATGTTAATAGGTGTATATGAAATATTTACATCATGCCCCAGAAAATACAGCCAATCAGAATACAGGAAAGCTATTGCATATTCCATGGTATGACACCCAACCTTCCCGTTGTGAGCTGTGCATTTGTCACATTGTAAAATGTGTTAGGCAAAATAGTTAAGTAATGCTCTCTTGTGGTATACCATGGAATATCCTACTTGTCGCTTGTGATTTCTTTGTATACACACTCGTTTAAAGGCTTGTGTGTATACTGTGGAAATACAAGGGTCACTCTTGGGAAATTCCATGGTATACCACTCAAAAGCATTGCATAACTAATATAAATCCTTCTACCTCAAAGCTTGGTGTGTTACAAAAAGCTAGTTGGAATTCTTTATCTTACATTTGAGACCTAAGGCGACTAATGCTCAGCCTTAAGCTCCATAGTGCAGTGTTCTCCTTTTCAGGTGGTAACTGGTAAAATTTACTGCCTGTAGCACCACTTATTACTGCCTAAAATTGCTTAGAATTCTGGAAAATTCAACAGCTAAAAGAAAAAAATGTATAGCTGTTTCACCAATGTAACCGGTATTTGATCCTTGTAAAAAAAATAATAAATAAACAGATTAAAAAGTAAATTGCACTATTTATGCCTTGCTAACCTCAGAGCAAGGCCCGTGAATGTTTCAATTTAGCAAGTTTCCTGCAACAATTCCATTGTGGCTGATATCATGTATTTGCAAGTTCACCTGTTGTTCGTGTTATGTTCTGTTTCTTAATGAAGTGGCAGAAAATAATGTTCTCCTTTCTGCCCATCAGCGAGGGCAAGAATTCGTGAATGGAAGTTGAATGGAAGTTGAGTCAGGAATTTTGGATATGCAAAGTTTAATTTTATGTAAACATTATGTACAAGTTTGGTGATATTTTGGGGATCTAATGTTAATATTTTGGCAATATTTTGCAGACCTAGAAGGAAAAGGGCTGATTTAAAAGCATTCAAACATTCAATAAAAGTAGAAAAATTAATTGCCTTCCTGAGTGAAAAAAAAAATTACAAGTGAAACTTTGTCTTTTGAGAAAGTTGTAGCAAAGTCTATAGCAAAGCTGTCTTTTTACTTTACCAAGGAAAAATCCAAACAAAGATATATCCCGCAATTAGCATAGATTTTTACGATTTTAATTCTCTGTTTTCTCCTCAGTTTTAATTTTGATTGAGAAGATACTTCTCAAACTCATTAATTAGCTCTTATTAACCAAGCAGGAGGTCTGTGTGAGAGAATCTTGACCGAGGTCGTGAGTACAGACCGAACGCAGTGAGGTCTGTACACACGACTGAGGTCAAGATTCTCCCATATAGACCAACTTAGCTCGGTTAATAAGATGTTTATTATATGGCAAAGAAGAAAACTTTTATTCGTTTAATGTAACTGGTTTGCTTGCAAGCGGAGATGAGCTTAACTTAAACCTGCCGAAATTTGCTCGTCATCTTTACTTCTTTTTTTGTCATCAGGCTTTTTGGCACTTCCATAAATGATTGAGAAGAAAATAAAAGAAAACGGTGAACATTTTTGTATTTTAGTTTGCTACAATTTCAAGGCAAAATGAAACCGGTCTAGATGCTGGTCTAGATGGGAAAATCTAGACTGTGGTCAATATTGATTTCAGCCAATCAAATGCGTGAATTCGGTAGTTCGCAGTCCTTGTGAGACACAGCCATATAATAATAATTCATCAAGTTTAGACAAAGGAAGTCATGACCGTGACGGTGTTTGGATATCTGATCTTAATTAGCACAGATTTTTACGCTTTTATTTCTCCATTTTCTCCTCAGTTTTAGGTTCGATTGAGAAGATAATTATATCAAACACTCAAGACAGTATTTGACCACATTTCCAACACCTCGAAGTTGGTTAAAAATACTCCGCTGCACATCGTATTTTCAACTCTCTTCTTGGTGTTTGGAAATGTGGTCAAACACTGTCTTTCCTGTTTGATATATTATGTGAAAATTTAGTTGTTTTTATTGCTTGTGGTTTCAGTCTCTTGTTTTTATAAAGCTAAAAATATGCATGTGTCATTTAAAAAGCATAAGTGAATACGATTTGCAATAAGCAAGTAAATGCAATGCACAATGCAGTACTGGGCAAAAGTAATGCAAACAAATTTCTTCAAATTCTGCTCTTTGTTACCACGAAATTTCAATAAGATTTTGCCAAAATTTCATGGATGGAAGGACAATTTCATAGTGGCAAAATTCTTTGAAAATAATTTTTTGCAGTCATTTAGCAGTATTAAAACAAAAATTTTGAAGAAAAGAAAATTGGAAGTAATGAAAATTCAAAGAAACATTGCACCACCTGACGTATTTATACATTTATGTAAAGGCATCTTGACATGCGTCATATGCAGTGAATATTGAACTACTCTTTCTTTTTTTTGTGGGAAAAGCATGAAGTCCCTGTATTCTAACAAGATGAGTCAACATGCTTATTGTAATTTTTCCTTGTTAAAACTTTTAATGTTTGTTATGAAAAGAGTAATTCATCTTTCACTGGGAAAATCACGGGTTTGTTCTTAGAGCACTTTAATTGTCTTGGGTTTCATTTATAAGAGTTTTGCACATTGCTGTATTGTTAAATCATGCTAAGTTTGCCACGTGTCATTTGATGAACACAAAGTCTTGGCAAGTCTGTTTGAATTTTTGCGTTTGTAAAAACGCATCAGTGATGTTTGTTTGACATGCAGGGGCATCATAACCATCCATGACAAAATTTCCAGCATATATCCCCAAAATATTGCAAGACCAAACTTTAATTTTGCATAGTGCTGTTTGAACATAATTATGCTAAAATAGCCCATGTAATATAATTAAATTAGGTAGGTAAAACTTTATTTATGCAGGGTGGCCCATTCAGCACAGTGGCTGGTATCCAGAGGGGCCCTGCTAAATACAATTCCTAAAAATATAAAACGTCTAATAGTATAAAATAGTTATAAAAATAGAGTTAAATTCTAGCTAGTAAATTCTTACATAGACGTGTACCAACCAATAACTTCTTATTTAGAATAGGTCTAGAGGGCGATGAAAAGTGCAGTTTTTGTCACACCTCCTTTGAGTCAATAATTCATCTTTTTTGGTCATGCCGCCAAACATCTCACTTTTGGAATAAACTTACTGAATGGCTGAAAAACTTAAATTTACTTCCTAGAGATTATGCTTTGACAAATATTACTGCTTTGGATCTTAGGCCGGATATCTCTCAATTCGTGCTTCTTATCAATTGCTGCTTTCTCTTAGCACGATATCACATATGGCTCACTAAAACAAAAGATGATCATCCAAATCTTACGTATTTCAAATGCACACTAAAATCACAATATGAGATAGAAACAAAAAGTGGAGACACAAAGAAATGGGAACCTCTTACAGGATATGTGAGGATTTAATTAATATTTTAGATTATATTTTCTATAGGGTTATCTATCTCCTACCCATTAATCTATTTCTAATCTCCTGTCAGATGCATAACTCATTTTACTTTTAATGTACCACATGCCTTTGGTCTGTTTTTTATGTTTCTATACTACAACCTCAAGCTGTAATGATAACTAGCTATTTTTCTTCTTTTTTTTTGCCCCTTGTATTTCACTGTATTTCTTAGTAACTTGTGTAAGTTGTGTAACTGTATTTGTTAGTAGTGTAAGCCATTTAGATATTGCAATTTAAATAGGGTAAATTATTAGAGTAATATAATGTAAATAGAGTTAGTGTTGTAAGTGAGCATTGGTTTCCCATGTGTTATTGCAAACAAAAAAAAATAGCCCATGAATACGTCCGTTGTAATCTGCTTGTGTGATGATCATCAGTCAAATAATTACACTGTATAATTGAAACCATTACTATACATGTACATGTACAAAGTGGTCCATTTATTAAAATTGTGCTTTTTTTCATGCAGGCTGATGTTTTTGATAACTCCAGTACATGTCCAAATACAAGCAACCTTGCAGTAAGACCAGCTGTGAGAAGGACAGTGTCAGACTCAATAGGTGCACGGCTTAGAAAGATCAGCTTCGAGATTGGGAATGACAGGAGACACTCAGATGAATTTACACCTGAAGAATTTAAAAACGTACCTCAGGTGTGTTGAGGTTCTTGATAAGTATTGCATACAATGTAACCACTAAACCAAACAAAACATTTATGAGGAAAAAATGTAATGTTTTGTTTACATTGATGGTCAGCCATGATAACACCTCTTTCCAAAAGACCTCAGTTACTTTACAGAAAAAACAATAAATACTTGAGGGACTCTTAGTCAATCTTACAAAAGGTTGATGATGGTAAATCTACAATCTCAACTTTACAAAGTTTATTTTTTTGCAGAAATAATAAGATTCAGCAATTTGTATTGGTAAACTCTCGACATTGTGTCCAAAGCAACATTTAAGGGTAATGAATAGATTTTCTTCCAGTTGATAGAAAGGTTTGGGTACACATGTTTTAATTTAGCATGGGGAGTTGCTGGAATTTCTTGACAAGAACAGAACTCTCATGAAGCATTTTGGAGGAGATGCTTGGCATATCTATCGTCTTGCCTCTTGTGGGAACATGAAAGGAATTTTCAGTTTAAGGATGGGGTTTGACGTAAACACTTTTTGCCTTGATGGAGAAACACCATTCATTCGGTATGGCACTAACCACTCCCAATAAGGTTACTGTAGACCTTCAGGGGTGCCTTCCGGAAAATGCTGTCTATATGCGCTGCTTTAAAGAAAACCACGGCAAACTACATATCAATGTAAAGCTAATAAACTGTAGAATCCGAAAATAACAATATATTTTGCTATTTTTGTTTTGATAGGCACGCGTAAGCCTAAAAACGCAAAAATGACCGTACTTGCTAAACTGAATTACCAGCCTTTGTATTACCACGGACATTTAAACTGACTGGACATTATCAATCAGGAGATGACGGGCTAACAAAGGGTGTGAGGCTTTTTCGATATATCTATTGGTTGCTTAGAAAATCTCTTTCAAAGTTGGACAATAGCAAATTTTCTGACTGCTGTTACTCAATGGGATGTCACAGGAAAAATATTTCGATTTTCGCAAAAGCCTCACACCGTTTGGTGCGCTAATATCTGACGAACATTTTGGCCAAGTTTCGTTGAAATCCGATAAATCTACATACCCTATTAATTCATTTGAATAGAAGTAATTCACGCAAAAATAAACCTTAAGTTTTTGGCCTCAAAAGAAATTCACAGTTTTCGCACCTCACTGAAGCGGTTGTCAATGTGGCCATGTCACCAACCAATGAAACGCAGCTTTAAATAGTAATTTTACTTGTAAAATAGAGTTAACAACTTTAAGTGTTACATGGATATCACACATGTATCGTTCCTTTAGTCATGCTATACTGCAAATCAATGTTTTACTAGGTTTAACAACTGTCAACACCTGTGGTTAAGTCATGAAAGACATCTACATAAGCAGACATCGCTCTTCGATGTGCATGAGATAAACATTACTTTGTCCTTGGAACTACAATAACAATTACGTTCAACAAGAAGAATTGTGATCTTTTCATTTCTTTGCTTTATATGCTTGATTTGCGTGGTGGGATGCAGGCAGCCTAAACAAAACTCTGTTATTATGTGTAATGGATACAAGATAAACGATATCAACTTATCATTTATAATTACTGCTGGCCTGTTCTCATACCGAACAACGCCTTGTGTTGTTGTGATTCTCACTGGTGTAAGTAGCTAGTTTGCGATTTGTCTGTATTTTCTAGAGCCTATTTTCATCATGCGTCGCCACTCCAGTTACCGCAATCGTCCAAAAAGCTTCGACCCAAAGGCCATGTCATTCCAGGACTTGGACAAGCCTTGCCCAAGAAATCACTACTGTTGTTGGCCTTGGCACGTAATCTAGTAACAACTGGCAGCAAGGCTCAATTGGCCCAGCGGATCTTCGAAAATGACGACAATAATCTCCCTTGACATCCCGCCGCAACAGTTGATCAGGCAAACATCTCCCTTCAGCCACACAATGTCATCGACGTAGCTAACACCAAACAAATGTTCATGAACGGCCAACTTGACCAGCTTTGTGTTCTCATAGCTGAAGCCATAGGCATTGAGTCCTGTTGACCCACTGGGGAAAATACTACTACTCTCCTCTCTCCGGTCAGCACGTCAAGTCAACCAGGAGCACATGATGGTCTTCAACAAGATGGTGTCCTACCTTCCTGCAATCCACTAGGCACCAGGCCCCTTGAAGTGAACACTTTCATGCCTGGCTTACTTCCGCCGAGCTTACTTCCGGTAGCACAACCGCAAAGCAATCCAACGGATCCCCACTTGCCGCCTCTTCCACAGAAGCTTAAAAACAAGATCCTAAAATGTGAGTACGTTGACTTTACTGATCGTCTCTCCTCCAACATGTATCCTGTCCATACTTCTTCATCATCTGATAATTTTACCCTGGCCATCAACCCTGATGATACTTCCACGCTCTCATTTGTCCCCTCCCAACAAAAGAAGAGTCGCATCAATGGCCTTTCTTCATGGCTTGAGGCTTGGAACCTCTACTTTCGTACCCTCCTCTCCGGCTTCCCTTAGCTAGCCCCTGATCTTTTAGCATATCAGGATCAGATCTGCAAGTTTAGCCACAAATTCAAGTCTTCTGCCTGGCTCACATGGCTGCCTCCAATCTCTCCACATCGTGGTCTACAATCAATGAGCAGCTTTACAGTGACATTCTGAAGGAAGAAACTCTTCATTTTTGCATTACATGCCACTCCTATGGCCATCGCACTGTTGCCTGTCTTGCCCAGCCCTTTCGTCCCTCAGCAGGAGGACCCTTTGCGAACGCCTCCTTTACCTCGACCATGCCTGACCCCATTAAATTGAGTGCAAGCACTGTCAACCCGCCTTCGCAATCCTTTCAGCCTCAGCCAAATGAAAGATGATCAATCTGCCACGACTTCAACCGTCACCTCTACCGGAGACCTAATTGCCAGTTCCAGCGCATCTGTAATAAGCCCGAATGCAGTGGAAATCACCCTGGCTTCCAGTGTCCTAAACCAGTCTGATTCGTCTTTCACACCACCTTTGCTCAGTCCCCCTACTACCCCCATTGTTATCCCTAACCTCTCTACAGAACTAAAAAATCATCCTAACCAGAAGTTTGCTTCAGATGTCCTCCATGACCTTCAGTGGGGGTGCCGCCTGGGTTGCGCCGGTCCTCGTGCCCCCAGAGTCACTCCTAACCTTAAGTCGGCTACACTCCAACCTCAAGCAGTCTCTAATGTACTGGCTAAAGAAGTATTTTGTGGTCACACTGCCGGTCCTTTTCAAGAGCCTCCGATTCAAAATCTACAATGCTCCCCAATAGGGATTGTACCAAAGAAAGATGGAACATGGCACATCATCATGAATCTCTCCTCCCCTCATGGCTCCTCTTTGAATGACTACATATCTAAGGACACCTACACATTCCACTATGCCACCTTTGATCAAGCTCTTGCTCTTGTTGCCCGGCACAACCAAAACGCTATGTTGGCTAAACTTGATATCAAACACACCTTTTGCCTCTGTCCAGTTCACCTGGCTGACTTGGAACTTGTTGGCACTCATTGGGAAGGCCAATACTACATCGACCTTCATTTACCCTTTGGCTTGCGCTCCTCTCCATACCTTTTTAATCGTCGTGCCGATGCTTTGGAATGGATTCTTAAAAACAATTACATGATTACAGATCTCATGCACTATCTAGATGATTACTTCACTGTGGGGCCATCAAACTCCAAGACCTGTGCCGACAATGTCAATGTTATAATCCACATGGCCTCACACCTGAGGATTCCTCTGGCTCCTGAGAAGCTGGAAGGACCGACCACATCACTGGTCTTCCTTGGCATCTTGATTGACATCACTTACATGGAAACTGCCCTACCAGATGATAAACTTAAGGAGCTTCTTGCTGAACTCAGTCTTGGTCGTCTTGTAAAAAGTGCCTTAAGCGCAAGTTGCTGTCCCTCATCGGCAAACTTAACTTTGCTTGTCACGTCATCCCTGCGGGGCACATATTCCTGCGTCGCCTTATTGACCTAAGTCAACTGCTAGGCTCCCCCACCATCACATTTCCATGAATCTTGAGGCTCGCCACGATATTGCCTGGTGGCAAAGATTCCTTCCCACTTGGAATGGCCGAGCGATTATTCCTGACCCACACTGGTCAAGATCCCCAGACTTGGTCCTCTTTACAGATGCATCTGGGACCCTTGGATATTGTATTTACTATTCTGGTAATTGGATTGCTGACACCTGGCCACCTCCTCTTCAAGGTCGTTCTATCCAATGGAAGGAGCTCTATCCTGTTGCTCTTGCCTACCTCTTGTGGGGTCATTCATGGTTGGGAAAGAAAACGTTTTTCACTGCAACAATCAGGCAGTAGTTGATATCTGGGCTTTTGGCACTTCCCGAGACCCCAACATCATGCACCTTGTCTGCTTCATATTTTTCAGTGGTGCTACTCACCATTTCACAATCCTAGTCTCACATGTTGCTGGTACCGATAACTCAATTGCTGATTCTTTATCCCGTTTGCAGATGGTGCGGTTCCATCAGCTCGCACTTACTCAGCTGGCGTGCAGAGGTACATCACTTTTTGCACCTCTCGGCAATGGCAGAGTTTTCCAGCTACAGAACCTACACTGCGTTATTTTGCTGCCTTCTTGGCCGACCAAGTTTCTTACAGAACTGTCAAGTTGTACATGGCCAGCATTCATTTCGTTCACATTGAGAACAACCTCCCTGACCCATTCCAGGATACCCCATTACTCCATCTACTTCTGCGGGGCATCAAATGCAGTGTGGGCCTTTCCTCTAAATGCTGCCTTCCCATCACCATGTCCCTCCTTTGGAAACTCAAGACTGAGCTGGCACAAGCACCTGACATCCTTCCGTGTGACAAACTCATGCTATGGTCTGCCTTCACATTGGCCTTCTTTGCTTTCCTACGTTCAAGTGAGTTTACTTTACCATCCACCTCTCACTTCAATGCACTGTCACACCTCAGCGGCAATGATATATCCTTTAACTCTGATGGCTCCTTAAGTCTACACCTGAAGTCTTCCAAAACAGACCCTTATCGCCAAGGTTGCTCCCTCCTGATTGCTCCATCAGGCCACTCCGTCTGCGCAGTTCGTGTGATTAAAAAATACATGGCTCATCATCCCTTCAATTCAGATGGCCCCTTCTATACTTTCCAGTCTGACCTCTACCTCACCAGAGCCCAAGTCACCTCAACATTTCATAGTCTTCTCAAACACCTACACATTCCAACAGAACTCTATGCCTCCCACAGCTTTCAAATCAGGGCAGCTACAACAGCAGCCGAGGCTGGCTTACCTCCGTGGCTCATTCAGACTCTTGGTAGATGGTCCAGCAATTGCTTTGCTCTTTACATCCGGACTCCCTCGTCTATTCTTCAGAAAGTACCAGGCCTGTTAGCCAATGCTGCTGCAGGAACACAGTCTGTCTGGAACCCTCAGGAAGGACGTTGTACTCATTTAACATAATAGTATTAGTTATTTTCTTTTAGGCAGTATTTGGGAATTAATTTGGGTGCACACCTGCCACTTAGCTTCCCACGTAGCAGGCCGGGTGGGACCCTGACCCCACCTCGGGCTTATATCTATGCGGGTGTGGCATGCGCCACCCCTTTTTTCCAGGTGTGGCACGCGCCACACTTGTTGGCTCATCCATCACTTGCGGGGTGTGTTGCTACCACCCTATTATCATGTACCTATTTACAAGGTGTGTTGCTGCCACCCTTAGATTTACCAGGGAGCACCCAACAACCTTAGTCCCATTTACTGCCAAATGGTTGTCAACTTTATTGCGTACTTATGTGAGCGGCCGAAGTTGTTAACTTCCCAGCGGGCTACAGTAACACTTCCCGGGAATGAATGTGCAATGTTTACCTTTATAGTATATCTTTATATCTTACATCATCTGCTCTGAAACATTTAGCATCTAAACTGAATCAGCAGATAAATGGTAAACAAGGAAAAGGGAAAAAAGAGGAATGCTAGCGGAATAGCCTTGAACAGGCCTACTCGGCGAGCTGAGTCGAGTGCGGATATTTACACATTTACGAAAAAAACTAAACGCGCAATTCATCAGCCTGTTTGTTTTAGTAGAATATGGAAAAACACTCTATAAAGCAGGGGAAAGGAGTGTTTGGAGCTGTCTTGTTAGATATCAGCGATTAAATTCATCGGTAATTCCGCGGCAATCAACTTTTGTACCAGAAGAAGCTAGAGCAGGGCATCAACGAGACATTTGCTTGTGATTTGCGCTCGCGTTTAAATGTGGGAACGTGAAGTGCCTAGTCTATCAGTTAAGAAACGAAAACAATCAACAAAAGTGAAGATTTCTCTGCGAGAAATTGCAAGACGTAAATAAAAGAAGCGAAATACAACTCCGCGGATGAGATCAGTTGCTGCAAAACTTGTTACTGCTCAACTCAAAAGTTGACACATTTTAATTGGCTTATCACAGTTTGTGGTTCATTGACCCGTTTTAAGAATTTACGTTTTTGTGGATAACTCGTTTGCATTTTAAGTTTTTGAAATAATTTTTTTTGGAAAATTCAGATAAAGTAAAAGTCTTGAATTTGGTGTAAAAAAAAATTTTGGACAGAATAGGCCCTTGAAGGTCTACAGTAACCTTAAGAGGAAATTTTTGACTTCTTCTTGGGGTGACATGAAGTTCTGCACTGAGGATTTTTCCCCTTTCTAGAAAAGTATTATCCTTAGAAGACCAAATCTCTGACTTTACCCATCCCACATGACTGTATTCTGAAAGAAGATGTGATACAATAAACTATTTGCTTTTCTATAGAAGAATAGGAGAGATAAGATCAAGCGACAGGTTCTGTTCCGTCCCATGTCTAAGGGTGGGCTAAGCTTTCCTAACTTCAGGACTGTTATAAAAGCACTGTCTCAGTTGCATAAGTAGACTCTTAGATAACACTCATGACACCTGCACGGCAATCCCTAATTACTACTTCAATAAACATGGTGGAATCCTTTTTCTTCTAAACTGCAGCTACAGTGTTGAGAAACTGGACAGAAATATCCCCCTCTTGTATCGAGAACTCCTTGATTACTTTCAAGCGTGATCCACTGAGACACGAATTCATTTTGTGGAACAACAGAGATATAAATACTGAAAACAAATTGGTCTTTTTGAAGGCCTGGTGGGATAAAAATGTTCTCTTTGTGCAACACTTGCTGAACAATCAAGGTAATTCTTTTTCACCGTAAGAATTCAGTAATAAACATAACATCAAAGTTAACTTTCTGCAATACTACCAAATCACCACAGCTATTCCTGCTTATCTTAAACGTAACGCATTAGCTCATGTGGACCTTGGTGATCTGAACTCAATTTGCAAAAACTTTGATTTCCAACTATGTAAAGATATCACTCTCAATTTAAAGAAAACGTTCTGCAAGCAGAGTTATAAACTTTTCGTAGAGGGAATTAATACAGAACCTACAGCAACTAAATCATGGCGGAAAAATTGTCCTGAAGCTGCTGACAATTGGGTGAACTACATCCAAAACAATTATGAAATCACTTGGGGATAATACACTGACAATTCTGTTTCAAGTTGTTGCGCAGAATACTGAGTCACAAATAAAGAACTCAGATGATTTGGGATAACTGATTGTGTCAAATGTGTTACAGTATGTGCGGCAAAAATAACTCTATTGAACATGCATTCTTTGAATTTCTCAAACTCACTAATAATTCATCAAGTTTAAACAAAGGAAATCACGACCATGACAGTGTTTTGAAATATGATCTTAATTAGCGTAGATTTTTTATGATGTTATTTCTCTGTTTTCTCCTTAGTTTTAGTTTTGATTGAGAAGATATATCAAACACTCAAGACAGTGTTTGACCACATTTCCAAACACCTCGAAGTTTGTCAAAAATACTCCGCTGGGCATTGTATTTTCAACTCTCTTCTCAGTGTTTGGAAATGTGGTCAAACATAGTCTTTCATGTTGGATATATTACGTCAATCTTTCTTGAAATTATGTGAGGAGTCACATAATCTCTTTGATGGTTCAATAGCTTACAAAAAAATTGATGTCAGCCCCACCTTGCTACAATACTTTCTCAATTTACCAACACCAACCACCAATCTTTCCGATAAACAGGATAAAAGGATTTGCGTCTTCTTCTGTTATATGCAAAGTGGTACAATTATGCTTGCAAAACAATGGAAAAGAAACAAGATACTTCTGAATTCATATCCAAATTTATTATCCAGCTTGAAACAGACATCATACTTGACGTGACTATGTTGCCCTCTCCCCCAGTTATATACACTTATACAAAGCTAGAAACACAAAAATATTTGTTTTTTCATGCACTACTTTCATAATTTGTTGCAATATTGTATGATGTTTGTATCAATAAATAAACTATTAAAACAACAACAACAAAAAAACATAACAAACAAAACAAGTGCGGAGCTCTTACTGACATGTCTGTACCGCCATCTTGCCCTTAGCAATCTCATTTTTGTAATCCATGTTATACAAGACAAGTCTTAATGCAACTTTGTTGCTGCAATGGTCAGCAACAATATGTTGTGTTAAACACCACCCTGTGTGCCATGTTACAAGATACTGATTTTTAACGCAACAATGTTGCATTTTAAATTGGCATTAAAAATGGTTGTCTAACATCACTTTGTATTACAATCATACTACATTTGCTGCAGTGACTAAAATAGAACTAGGAAGTTTAAGAAAAACTGGTTCAAAAAGACTTGAAACGACTTGTCACTTACCTGAGCCCAGAGGGATGTACTGTTTCTAATTTGTAACTTCTTAATGTGATAATTTCATTGACAAGAATAAAATAATTCTTTTTTGCTGTGTGGGTACTTTTTGTAGATTATTGAGGTGACCTAAAAAAACTATTTGTCAGCGATGTAAATGACTGCGTAGACACAAGCTTTAAGTAATTTTTTTGGATTCCAGCAAAATGAAATTTCAGCCTTTTAATGTCCTGACCATTTGCCACTTTCTGCCATTATGTGAGATGTTTTAAACTAGTGAGACAATCTCAGATAGTGCAGAGTGTAATTCACGGCTCTGATACGGTAGTCACACAGGTCCTCACTCTCTCTGTTCTCTCCTTTGGTAGTCAGCTAGGCCTTTTCCCCTTTGCAGAATATGAGCAGGCAAAAACTTGATAAGACATAATCTTAGCAGTGTGTGTGTTTCATGTTTGTGTTTTGCCCAAAAATAACTTACAATTACCGTTTGTCAAGACGGTTTTAAATTCATTGTGGTATTTTATCTTGAGTTTCGTTTATTTCGTAGCATTACTTTTCACGCCAACGTTTGTAATTTGATACTTTTGTTTCCTTGCTTATGTATGCAACAAGATACCTTTGTTTCCACGAAAATATAAGAAAGATGTGTATTTTTTTAACTCACTGCTGGAGATAAATGAAATATAAAAGTTACATTACTGCTGAAAAGTCGAAGAGGAACGATTTTGTTTTATTCAAAACGTAAATTTTTATTTTACCGATAAAAAGATCTAATCTACAGTTTCTGATCTGGAGCGTGCCATTGCGGGATCGGCGCAATTCTATAGAAGATGTCCCCTAAATATTCGTCTTGTGGGTCACTTTGGCGCAGCAAACATCTGCAGCTACTGACTTGTAATTTTCCTTCGTTTCCTAAGTTTTTCAAAAACATTGTGTGATTTAAAGTTTCATGGAATTGACAATAGAAAACAGCATGTGTTTTACAAATGTTTATGACATGGACAAATAAAAATGGCTGATGAAATTCCTGGGAACAAGTAAAATAATTCTTCTAGAGAGGTCAGTTTATAAAAATTCACATGCTCATTGCGAACCCCTTACTTTTCACGCTTGATTGATGAAACATGACATGTAATTTCGGTTGTTTTCTTTGTCGTTCTGCTATATTATTGTTACGTCAAAGCAGAAAAGAATGTTATCATTCTTTGGTCGAGAGAACAAAAGAGAAGAACACAGACCGCAAACAGAAACCAGCAGAATCGACAACATTGACGAAGATAAATTGAATGACACTGATGAACTTGAATCTTTTGTCGAACCGAAAGCCAAAGCAGCAAGGAGAAACTTTCAATCTACCTGGCTGGAAAAATTCAAGTGGTTGCGATATGACAACACAAAGAGTATGTTGTGTTCGATTTGCATTGGGTCTAGCAAAGCAAATCCCTTCACTTCTGGCTGCATTAATTTCAGAACTTCGACACTGACTCGCCATGTAGAAAGTCATTATGCTGACTTGACTTTTTTTTTTAGTTTCTCACAAGCAAAAAACAGTGTGTCCCCCCAAAAACTGGAATGTCCCCTTGAATTGTTGACTGGGACACAATGGCCCCCTAAGGTGAAACCCTAGATCAGACACTGATCTTGTTATCAAATAGTCACGCCAATCACGGAATAGTGCGTTCTAATTCTGTTACCAGCCAAGTTGGTGTAAACAATAAAAGCACATCAAACTAATACACAATGCCATCGAGTAATACAACTAAGGAGCGTTGCTACGTTTTACAGACATGTTAAGTGTTGTAGATACTGTAAGGTACTTTTACATTGTACATAGTCCCTCAAAGGTAGTGACAGCTTCAAAAGGATCCTTCACAGTTTTAATTTTCTTTGTAGCCCCTGCTATCCCCTCCTTTTGGTCAACTTGATGCTTATCAGAAGTTTGAGCAACTTGGAGAAGGTTCCTATGCAACAGTATTTAAAGGTGTTTGCAGGTAATTCTAACATCTATTTTTCTTGATACTGTAAACCCTATTTCCATGTGTAAACTTACTGTACTGTAGTTATCACTGACCTGATGTCATTACCATCAAAAGGAGGTATCATAGGTGTCCCACATAAAGAAAGCATTTAATATAATTGTAGTTTGGTATAATAAGTTTGTGCTCACCACTAAATCTCAGTGGAACTGAAGGCTGGCAATGTGGTCTCAGTTAACTTTAAACTTTCAGTGTGTAAGTTGATAAAGCGAAGAAAGGTACATTGACCAGGGCCCAGTTGTTTGGAAGACAGTTGAATCCTAACCTAGAGTTAAGTCAATCTAACCTGCCCTTTGGTTGATTTTTTTCTCCATGCTTGTTCTCTTGTTCAAAGTTATGTATTGCTAACCTTGGGTCAAAGAGTGGGCTAAATTTATCCTACCTAGCTATAGATGGTTTTAATTGATAACATCCTTTTTCCAGCTACCAACTGCATTGGAGAGAAAATATATCATGAAGGCAATCATTTCGTTTTTTCTTTTGAATATTCTTGAGGTACCCAAAAAGTGGTCCATTGAATTATTTTCATGTTGACTTGTTCCTAATCCTGTTTGAATCATTTTAACAAGATTAATCAAAATGGGTTGCTGAGATCTCTTTGTCGCTTCAATTATAGCTACTTGCCATCAAATGTTTATATCAAGACATTTTAATCCTGCATCTACAAAACGATTTGAAGCTAGACGTCAATTGCACACAAACTACTGTATAATTTAATCAGCAATTTGGTTCACAGGCATGTAATCTCGCTTTTCAGGAACCCTAAACTATTTGATAGTAACAGTTTTAAACTAAGAAGAAACAATGAACACTTATGTAGGCTACACTTCTGCAACATTGAAAGGGTTTTCTGGAGGACATTTTCTTGTGATTTAGCGGGGAGCATAAATTATATTTAAGGTTGAAGATAACTACAACACATATTTGCAGTGGTAAAACGTATGTTTGTTTAGATTAGGTCTGATGGCAGGTTTCCTTATTGTCAACACATGCAGTTTGACCCACCTCATGTCTCTTTCTTGAGCAATATTACATTATTACATGTAGTTGGAATGCAGAAACTTCATAGAATGGGCGCCAGTTGGTGGGCCTAATTCAGAGTTCCATGCTAACAGCATTTATTGCGATAGATTTCCCCTGCTATGCCTTTGTTTTCTGTCTTGGTAGATACTGTTTGTTAGTTTGCTTTGGAAAATGCTAAAATTTCCTTGTATTTTGGGCATTGAAATAGCAATTTTCAGACAGGGTAAGGTTTTTTTCCCTTGCCTTTGCATGGTGTCAGCCGCTCAGTTTAAGAAGTTTTGCCAAACAAAAACAGGTACATTAGTATGCTATCCCTAGGTTTGCTGCATGTAATTGGCCCGGTAGTCGTGCTTTGCACCATGTATTTAAACCATGGCCTAACATCCTGCCAGTTGGTCTCCACTCAAGGACATCTAGAGCTCGCTAACAATACGGACAGGAAACAGATTCTGGTTGCTTTATTTGCCCTTGTTATCTAGAGAACAGTGGAAGAGTGAAAGATGTTCTAGCTGGGAATACAGAAGGAAGGTGCATTTTTTTTTCAAGGCATCCTTATAATTTACAGGTAGTTTTGGCTGGTATGTGCTTTTTGGGGGGATTGTTTTTCATGCCACTGGTTTTGGACAGCACAACCATCAATGGATTAATTTTGAGATATTCAGACAATACCCTTACAGAGTAAAAAAGTTATTAAGTTATTTTATTCCAGTGCAAACAAGAAAGTTGTGGCTCTGAAAGAGATCAGATTGCAGGAAGAGGAAGGAGCACCATTCACAGCAATCAGAGAAGGTTAGAAGACTAATTTTATACAATTTGATTCACCTCTTAAATGTTTATATTAAGCTAGGAAACATCATACTGTACTTTGCAACTGCAATGTAAGTCAAATTCATTGAAGTTTGGCCAATGCAGATGGATATTAAGTTTTTCTGTAGTTCTGAAGTGTTCTTAACCCTATAAATAACTATGAAGGCAGTCAAAAGAGAGATCCTTGGAGGATTATAAATATCTTACAACTCACCCATGCCTGATGGGGAAATTACTCCATCTGCAATGCTGCTCTTTGTACTTATGCTCCAGACCATTTTGTCTCCATAATGAATTGTAGTTAAGGTGGCTCAAAACAGTTTCCAGCAGTTAGATTTTGATGGGTCATTATTAACCACTCTTTATCACTTGATGCAACAATCATGGTATCAACAAACTGCCCAGTCATTGGTGAACACGCTGTTATCATTTTTGTGACACAATTGGTTACCATAGCAATAAAATGAAAAATTCTGCACTTAGGGTTCAGAGCCACCTTAAATTTTCAAAACTTTAAGGTTGTGCTGAACCCTATGTAGAGATTGTTTTAAAACTTTCCCAAAAGTTGCATCTGAACATGCTCATTAAAATTTGGTAATAAAAAAATTTTATTGGGCCGGTTTTGAATTATAAGCCCAGAAAGCTGTTATTAAGGGTGTTTTTAGTAGGTCATACTGTTGCTATGGTAACCTATTGCATCACGAAAATACAAACACTGTGTTAACCAATGATTGGGTAGTTTTTTGATACCATGATTGTAGCCAGTGTTAAGGAGTGTTCATAATGACCCATCAAAATCTAAGTGCTGACAACTGTTTTGAGCCACCTTAAGTAATCCTTTTAGTCTGGGTCTCAAATCTGGCCTAATTGGATCAATAGAAAACTGCAGATTCCTTTCCTTTCTCCTCTTTTTCCTCGCTGAGTAAATATCCACCTCTCTACCCTCTTATTTCAAATTTTCTGTTCTGAATTGCAAACATCCTAAGGATGCCTATTTTCAAGTCATGTTATCCATTCTGTTGATTGTTATTTTGAGATGTTAATGATGGTGTTGTCAAATTTATTCTGTAACCAACCAAATGAAAGCAGGGTCTGAGAAAAGTATACCCTGCTTCCAAAATGAATTTTTTGAATTGCAGCATGATTTTTGTCATCTCAGGAAAGAAACAGCTTTAAGATGGTTCATTAGGATTCTCAGTAATTGAGTTAATAACTAGAAGAATTACATTGTTCCAGTAGCTTCATACATAAAAACAAGAACTATATTTTTCATGCTGTTAAATGTGCATAATATTCTCTACAGTAGTGCAAGCCTGCAAATAACAGTCGGTCATCGGACAATTGTCCGGGAAATTTGGGGTTTTGACGGGTAAAAGCTTAGTCTGGTCGGACACTCTGACCGGGCATTTCTGCTAAACGAAAAACATTTTAACTAGAAATTTGTGACTTATTTTATTATACTGCCACACAATACTATGCAAAAAAGTTCTGTTATCAGTTTTGTTTTTATTCCATTGCTGAGAAATAATTCTATCACACACAATGCGTCGTCTCAAATGTCATGTCAATTATTCAAGCTACATGTTAATCTATGCATTTTGCAGTGGTGTCGTGAAAGATTGTGAAGCCCCATTTAGTCTGAATTTATGTTCGTCTGAAAAACTACAAAAATCTGAGTTCTTATGTCATTCCTCGTAGTTTAATATCAAGCAAGTGTTGTGGAATTAATGTTTAGTCGTAATTTGACCCGATTGAAATATGATGCAAATTGGATACACAGCCCAAATTCTCATGTTTCGTTTATCGGAATGCAATCACTTTCAAAAACTTTAAAATCTCTAAAACATAACCAAATGTTTTTCTAGTCTGTGTGATCAAAAATCAGTTTTATAGCTCTTATAGGTTTTTATACTTCTGTGGTTCAATATACTTTGAATTAGTTTCCGTATCGCAGACAAGTTTTTGTGAAAAGCGTGAATGTACAAATTAGTCACGCTTTGTAGTCACGACCACTTGCAATTCGAATTTCATCTACTTACGCAAATTTTTTATTCAATTGACCCCGAAACTTTTCAGGGGAAAGTTGCCTTCAGAAAAAGTCGAAGAATTCATTTCAGCCAATTTTGAAGTCTCTGAATGTTATTGTCAGTTTTTATACTGATGAGCTGTCTAAGTGGGATATTTCCCTGTGGTTTTCTGAGAAACTTGATATGCGGGAAAGTATGGAATACACGTGTGAGCAAGTGAGTGGAGGCAAACTAGGGGTACAATTGATAAGTTAATAAAGATGGTGAGTTTTAAGCTCAGTAATGAAATGTGAAGATGAATTAATCAACATGACTCGAGGGTGGGACAAAGAAACATTCTGAGTACCTGACAGGAATCAAACCCATGACCTCCCGAACATCGGGCAGGCGCTCTATCCACTGAGCCATGAGAACTCATGGAGAGTGAGGTCATTTAACTGAGTTCATATATGACAGGTGTTCTGCATACTGCTAGGATTAACGCTATCGAAGTCATCGTGAGTAGTGATAAGTTAATAAAGATGGAGAGTTTTAAGCTCGGTAATGAAACATGAAGATGAATGAATGAATGAATTCATCGTCACATTTCATTACCAAGCTTAAAACTCACCATCTTTATTAACTTATCACTACTCACGATGACTTCAATAGCGTTGATCCTAGCAGTATGCAGGACACCTATCATATATGAACTCAGTTAAATGACCTTGCTCTCCATGAGTTCTCATGGCTCAGTGGATAGAGCGCCTGCCCGGTGTTCGGGAGGTCATGGGTTCGATTCCTGTCGGGAACTCAGAATGTTTCTTTGTCCCACACTTCTGTCATGTTGATTAATTCATCTTCACATAGGGGTACAATTGTTTGTAAATTTGTCGATTTTTAACTGTAAAATAATACCTGACTTGATGTAAAGGTTCCCTTTCTGTTTCTAGTATCAATTGATTTATTTACACTCAATTGATTTTACTTTTAAGCCATTTGAATTTGCAACCAACATTTTGGCAAAGGGTCTAAACTGAAATACCAAACTGCCTCAAATGTCTCTTATTTTTAATTTCTAACGACAAAAAAAATTGTCCGACCAGACTGGCTTTTTGTCAGGTCAAAACTTGTCTTTGGCCTGACAAATGACCTGCTTATAGACAAAAATTATTTGCAGGCTTGGTAGTGTGAAATTTTTTAAAAAACACCTAAAACAAATTAATCTGTCTTAATACCAGGCTGGTGACCAAGTCTGAACAACAACGACGACATCTACAACATCTTTTATTTTCTCAATACAAATGTAAATGTGATAACAATTTTAGTTTACTTGATATATGTAGGGTGTTTTAGATAAGGTAACTGTTGTAATATTGTTTTAATGAGACTGCAGGCTAAATTAATGTTAGGTTTTGAGTTAGTCCACAGCCTAGTTACCAGGTATGTCTAATTGTACGACAGGAGAGATGAAGGAAGAATTTACAGTCTACAGTTTGGTTAATGGGAGAACAAAAAACAAACATTAACTAATTTGTTTACTGCTCTGACAGTAAATAATGTTTTATTGTTATTGAAAAAGCAAATGCCCTTAGTTACCTCTTAATCATGGAGCCCTGCCCAGTAAAATGTACTTTACATCTGATAAATATATGGGCTCATATTTTGAGCCAAATGTCAGGCACAATTATTGCTGTTTCATGTAGTATTGTCTATTACTGCTTATGTCCATGTCTGGACTATACATGTATGAACTGAAACGATTGCCACCTATACATATTCTCACAAATTTTGCTACTTTAAAGTGATACCATTATTAATGTCATCCTTATAATTTTACTTTGTCCACTCTTTTTAGCTTCTTTGTTAAAGCAGCTGAAACATGCCAACATTGTAACACTTCATGACATTATTCACACCAAAGATACTCTGATGTTTGTCTTTGAGTTTGTGGTAAGTTTGAGTTTTTTTAGTATAGCAGAATTATAGATCACTAAGGTTGATGTTAAACATTGTTAGGATTGTTTTTCCTTTGTGACCTTTTGCCATGTGTGTTAATTGTGTGGCATACTATGTTAGCCCACGAATTCATTGAAAATCTTAAGATGTCAGTAAATGATCTAAGAGATCGATCAACATTCAACCTGAGTATGGTTGAACAAAACCCTATCTACCCTGGAAAGGTAGATAAGGAAAAGAAACGCATGAATGTCCTGGGTGATTGTGAAAGTGCTAATCTCGATGTGCTCTGGATTTCTTCTTGCAAAAAGAAAGTTGAAGAATCTGAAAGCGAATGGATCAACTACGTTCAGATGACACTAAACAATGTCTGTTGATCATCCAAAGCCTGCATTCATCACCATCAAAGATGTTGAGAGTGGACGATTTGACAGATGCAATTGGAATCCAATCATACAGCAAAGCATATACATTCCGTAAACATCTTAAAAGTTTGTTCTTGACTGGGAAAAATGCCTCGCCCGTTTATATTAAAGATCCCCCCAAGGAACTGCACTGTCCATGAAAAGGGACTTAACGATCGTGATTTTGAATGAATGTTCCAAAATATGTGCTATTTAGACAGCAGTGAAGAAGCAACAATAGATAGAGCTGAAGTATTCTTGACACGAGGTACAGCCCAACTTCCCTGAGTTGAAAGAAAGATTAAAGTTATTTGAAGACGAAAAAAGCAAACTAATTGGAAAATCTCTGCTTAAAAGTGCTGAATATGCCAACACCCATCTTCTATGTCACCAAAATTTTGGGAAAGATTCACTGGAAAGGGCTGTGAAGAAAGTGTCTGGGGCGAAATCTGCACTTCTAGGTATGTGGAAAACTATGTTTGATATGGTTCGCTCCCACTATCCAGACAGACCAGACAAGTGTCTGTTCTGAAAGGCCAAATTTGTCTTAAAGAAAAACCTTGGCATGACTAAGCTGTTCTCAAGGGAAAGATCAGAACTGGCCCATAGACCAAGGAAGGACATTGACCCTAATATTTTGGAAACCAGTGTTGAAGTTTTGGCAACGTGTTCAGACTCTGCTAATCTAATGCACACTAAGAGACATTATAACACGAAATATATTGCCTCTGTGAGAGAATCTGTCAACAGTAACAAGAAACATTGTGCTGGTAGGTTGTGCGAGCACTACAATGCAATTGCTCAATGATTTGGATTGCCAACAGCAAGTGTTTCAACCCTTAAATGGAAATGTATTGCTCTGCATTCTGGGCATAAAAACAGCAGAAATTACACCAGTGAAGCAAATATTAAGTTTGGTAAAGTTTCCAATACTGGCACAAGGATTCCCTCCATTAATGTTCAGTATTGCAGAGCATTTGTTAAAATGGAGTGGTGAATGATTCCCTCACCTAAGAGATTATTCTACCATCAATAGCACGTATGCAAAGGCCCCCTTTTAATTTGGGATATATCTGGCTGAGCTACATCAATGAAGACGATCATTTGAGTCCTGTAGAGGAAGAAACAGAACAGTTGCTTGTAGAAAGGAAGTCGGAGAAAGAAAGTGACAACAAACTTGTCAAACCAAAAGCCTTGCCTTGTCATGACTATCACTGAAATGTTATAGTACTGAACACTAACCTATTCCTTGAGAAATCTTTCAGTGTTGATAAAGAGAGTGGATGTGAGCACTGGACAGGAACAAAACTGGCTGTTGTAGTTTCTTCGAAATTTGAATACTCAAATGGAGCCTCAACTCATGTGAATGAGCGCTACCAACTGAGACGGCCAAAAGCAGAAGTGATGACCCATTTAAGATAAATGAGAGCATCTTTGATGTTAGAAGTTGTGGAAAGTCTTTAGTGGGGTGAAGATGTTGCACTCAATGGGGAAACCGCCTTAGTGGCCCTGATGTTCCATCTTTTAAAATACTGGAAATTCTTCCATCTTATGGTCCTCTTGTTGTTGGAAGAGTAATTATTGCATTGGACTGTGAGCCAAGGCCTTTTAACTATCATTTGGTAGATGGAGGGCCAGATTAGAAACACTCCCATGTTTATTAACAGTAATAGCGGCATCCATAGAGTTTTGAATGGAGATGAATGTCCATGCTTGTATTCAAAGAAAAGCAGAAAGAGATAGTATAGCAAACGAGGCAGAGAGAGGTAATTTCATTTTGGGTCGTGCAGCAACGCTTTCAAGAATGTCAACGATTGGTTGGAGAAATTGGAGAGCTATTTGGAAGACAGATCAGTTAGTTCTAAAAAGATCAAGAGTATTGCACTTTCCTTGGGAGATGAGTTGTTAGCAGAAATGAATATGTGGTAGGTGTGAAGGAACTTGCCGAAAGATGGAATGGGTTTCCACACTTCGGGCAAACTCTTTTTGCAAAGACTCCTTTGGGTTTTGTCAGCAACCACTATATATCTCATCTCCTGGAGGCTGATATTCAAACTTATAGTAATGTCGAGCAGACAAGAAAAAGAAACCTCTGAAAGATTTGATTGGATTCATCTCAATCTTAAGTGGTATGATGACCATGGAAAACTGTTTCCCAGTGGCTACTATGAGGAATGATGAGTTTGTAGTGATGCAAAATGTTGTGGAACAAGAATATTGCCTCTTGACACTTAACACAGATACCAAATCCATTGCTTACAAGCATTGGTCATTATGAAGAGCTGAAGGTTGTTGAGAATCTGATGAAAGATGCATTGGCTGAGCAAAAGATTAAGGAGTAGAATCTGTTGTCAGAACTGCAGGTAGGCATAGAGCGATATGGACAAATGGAATATTTCTTGCCCTCAAAAGCACTTTAAACTATTAATTTGCTCAGACATGGTCTCAGTTATGAAGATTTAATCCATTTCAGAAAGGTGTTCCCTGTTCCAAAATAGTTTGAAGGAAGAAATAAAGAAAATGCATGGAAAAAGAGAAACAGAAAGGAAGAGAAAATTTGCCAATTTCCGTAGACCAACAAATTTTCTCTGGTAAGCTTCTCGCGGAAAAAGTAACAGGGTTGATGGAAACCCTCAGAGAAATTTGTAACTGCACTGCTCCCACCTGTCAATGCAGAGTGACTGGTGTAAAATATGATCTGGTGTCATGCATTATGGAACACACCAACAAAATGAAGATAACTTTGGGTAAAGAAATTAAAGCAATGAATCAGAATACCTTGGAAAAAGGGCTAAGAGAGGTGCATGGAGTGTCAACAAGTTGGGCCATACTCAGCGTGAGGGAGAGATTAGCAAGGGCACACAACAAAAAGTGGCTTCCACCATCCCAGACCACCAAGGAGACACCCCAAGACAAGGCAGTACTAAATGAAGACTTCCTTTTTATTTTTTGTATTATCAACAACATCATGGACTCTTAGTAGAGGGATGCATAAAGACTACTTTCTTACCTTTCCTGCTATTGATTTCTTCATCGTTGTTAGTTCTTCATTACCAAGATCGTCCAATGACTGTGCCTTCTCTGGCATTTGATTTCTTCATCATCTCTACTTCTTCATTATCGAGATTGTACTCTATTAATTGGGTTAAAATTACCCTACAGATGATACCAGCGGCTGGGGGGGGGGGGGGGAGGGCATTGCTACCAAAGTTGCCATAGGTTTTTTTTTGCAGGGGCTGGGGTTTGAAGGGGGGCTATAGGAGATACCATGGGTTTGTAAAAGGGAGCGGTGGAGCTGTAGGAGATACCATGGCTTTGTAACAGGGAGTGGTGGAGCTATAGGAGATATCATTGGTCATATGGGGCTATAGAATATGCCATGGGTTTGCAACAGGGGGGTGGTGGTGGGACTATACAGGATACAGTGGATCTCAAATTAAGGGTGGCGGTCAAAGGAAGAGGCAGTCATTTCCATCACTTATGGTGGGTCCTAAGTATGTATAGTAGTTTTTACCAGTTCCTTTTGTACAAGAACATGTCCATCTTTTGTGTGTTTGGATCATTTTCCATGTTTGACAGTCAGACAATAACACGAAAATGACATTGGACATGAAAATCTTGATCTTGGTCTTGCTGGTAGACCGACAGATGGTTTTTTCGAACTTACCTAGCCTAGGATATGCAGTGCTATCCTTTCCTGATCTTTCGCTAGTGTCTTCCTCTGTGCTGCCTGGCATGCTGACATGTGCACCCAATGACACATAGCTTTGTCTCTTCAGAATTAATCTTCAACCCAGTTGCCTTACTGTTGGTGCTGAGACTTCTCACTTTCCATTGGATCTGGCCTTTTGTGCTGCATGTAAGTGTGATGTCATCGGGACTGACAAACATTTATGTTGTTTGATTTATAGGACACAGATCTAAATAACTACCTTGAAAAGTATCCAAGAGGAATCCATCCCTATAATGTCAAGGTAAGCAGAAATATTGTTAACTTCTTAAATTATTATAGTGGACGGAGGAACAAGAAGTGAAATTTGTGTGGTTCAACCAGGTCAGGTTCATTCTTACTATCTCCACCTTAGGTAGAAAATAGATTGCATGTTAGCCGATAAGCTTCCATGGACTTGTATGTAATACATAATATTATAGGAACAGCCAGGATATACATTTACCTGCAGCAACCTAGCTGCAAAACCCAGTCCTAAGAATAAGGTCTATACTTGTGAAGTCATGCCTTCCTTTTTAGTGCAGAGTGCAATATTGGGATGGTTTAGGGGGATGCTGTTTGCTAAGTCACTAACACGATAAGGTGTAAACTTAAATGTTTGTTTAATTAATTAATTTCAATTAATCAATTAGCCTTGCAGGAAGGGGACGCAAAACGTGTCATACTTACGTTGGTTTCTTGAAAACATGACAAAACTATAGGTGATATGTTTTTTGCAAATCTCTTGCTATCCTTGTGGTGCTATTTTCTTAAGAACAAAAGCAATGTATGCGAAACGCATGCACAGATAAGTTAGTGGCAGTGTCAACTACATGTTAGGTGAAAGATACATTTCACATGGGATCACACACAAACACAGGGTTCTTTTCCTTGTGGCAGAACACAACATGCAAGACGCATGGGAGCAAAAAGTTCATATTCAGCCGAAACTTTCCCGCCTTAGTTACATGTAAAACTAGTAAATTTGTGACAAAAGAAACTTTGCAATTATTGCCGCAGACTCCATGGCACTTACTGAAACCTGCAATTAATTTCATCAGTCCTTGAGGTGACTCGCTCACCAATGTAAGATATAATTTCAGCCAAGTAATGATCTCTACCTTCAATACTTCTCGTTGAAATGCTCCTCTGTTGTATTGATCGATAGCATTGTGTATTAGTTTGACGTGAATAAGAACACACTATTCTGTGACTTGAAATGACCATTTGATCATTTGATTAGGTCTCGTTTATCGGTGAAATGAAAATTTGCGTTTTGAATAAATCAGCATCATTCCTTTTCAAATTTTCTTCAGATATTTAACTTATATTCCATTTATCTTCAGCAGTGAGAAAAAAAAATACACATCTATTCTTATATTTCTGAGCTAACAAGGATATCATGTTGCATACCTTGGCAAGGAAAACAACAGTATCAAGTTACAAACGTTGGCATGAGAAGTTATTGTCACATTTTCTACTTCTACGTATTATTGAATTTAAAATGAATGAAACTCAAAGTAAAACACTCCGATAAATTTCAAAACCGTCTTGACATACAGTAATTCCAAGTTATTTTCGGGCCGTGGAAGAAAATACAAACATTAAAGATACACACTGTTAAGATTATGCGTTATCATATTTTTGTGCAATCACATTCTGCAAAGGGGCAAAGGCCTAGTTGACTACCAAGGGAGAGAACAGCAGGGGTGAGGACCTGTGTGACTACTTTATTGGAGCCGTAAATTGCACTCTGCACTATCTGAGATTGTCTCACTAGTTAATGTTTCCCAACATTTGTTTCTTACGTGGCTTGAAAAGTTTCACTTTGGTTATTTAAGGAGGCTGACAATAGTTTTTATCTCTTTTAATCCATAATAATTTGATGGAGCATACTACAACTCTCTGTCAAATGATTCTGCAATAATGGTATCACACAAATGCCCAATCATTGGTAAACCAGTTGTGGTCATCCTTTTTATATAACAGGTTACCATAACAAGAATACAACCTCCTCATGTATTCTCTTATCATTGCGATTTGTACTATTCCTTAACAATGCTATTGGGCTTTAACTTTAACTTAACCTACAGATTAAAACCTTAAGTCAGTGGCATCAAAATTGCCATTGTTTACAGATGCTCCATTTTCCAAGTTGGGTGGCTCAGAGCTACTTTGATTTCTCTCTGTATGTAATGTTGTCACTTTGGATAACTTCAGTGGCATGGAAATAAAATCTATTTTTTCTTTTTTGCAGCTCTTTCTGTTCCAGCTATTAAGGGGTTTGGCATATATTCATGAGAGAAAAATTCTTCACAGGTTAGTGTTGATAAGACACAATCCTTCTAGTATTTGCTAAATGCTCGAAACATTAAAGGCTTTACAACTGGCTTGTTACTTGTAGGTTTTCTACTTATATAACTCTTTTTGACTAATTGGCAAATGTTCATGAGATATGTTAAGGATTTTGCTATACATGTATGTAAGTGCACCAAGAACATTTTGACCCTCTAGCACTTCCTGTCGTTAATTTATTGTCTGCCAGCAAACAATGACTTACATGTAACTATCCTGGAGAAATAGAGTTTTAGCAATGCATGGAAACCTAACCTGGTAATTATGTATTTGCTTTAAAATCATATTTGAAGTGGGTGGTTGTCCTATTGCAGCGCCTGTGAGAGAACAACTGGTGAGACCTATACAAACCTTGGAAACTACCAACATTATAGCTGGTAATTCCCAACAGAATACCTATCGGACTCTGCCTAGTTGGGGGTCTTAATGAATACACTGAATGTGATGCAATTTGGTACAATCACTCATCCTCTTTTCTCCTGTGGGTGGAGCATAAAACTGTCTAGTAGTGTGTTGCTGTTCGACCTCATTCCAGTTTGTCCAGCCTAAGTCTTTGCACTCAGCTTCAGCCATTCTCCTCCACATAAATGTTGGTCTGCCATGCTTTCTCTTGTCCTCAGGGAATCCTGGTGAGAACAACTCTGCAGTCATGGTCTCTTTCTGTTCTCAAGACATGACCAATCCATCTCCACCACCTGACCCTTACAGTTTCCGAGATGGGGCTCTCTTCAGCTTTTTCATAGAGGTCATGGTTGGAGATGCTGTGTGGCCAAAATTTGTTGAGGATTGTCCTTATTCTTTTTCGATGGAAAACATCCACTTACTCAATGCCTGCTGATGTAATCCTCTGCATCTCAGTGCCATACAACGGAACAGAGGTGACACAGCCCTTAAGGATTCTCAGCTTGGTAAGCATGCTGTACATCTGTGACTTCCAGATAGGATTGAGACTTGCTTGTGCTCTTTTTGTGATTGGCAGCCTATGTGTGATGTCTTCGTTTGATCTGCTTTCTTTGTGGACAGTGGCTCCCGGATAGATGAAGGAGTTGATGTCTTCAAATTGGAAGTAGGTATTTGTTTTTAGCACCTTTGTCGTGTTGGTGTTGATGGAGAGTATGTGTATGCTGAAATCTGATGGAAGTGGCTGCACTTTTCTCGGAGATCTTCCTTCTCAGAACTCTCTTGCATTCAGGGTTTTCTTTGTTATCCAGTAACTCATGATGTTGAAGAGAAAACCAGACATACTGCAGACCTACTTGGCTCCTGTCTCTACTGGAAGCCAATCTGATGTCTGTCAACTTTCAGCAACACAGCAGGCGCTTCCATCCAGCAGGAATGTCATAATGCTTAAGAATGCTCCAGAGCTTGTCTCTTCTTACACTATTGAAGACCTTCTTGAAATCGATGAAACCAATCTGCGAGGGTGCTTGCCACTCATCACTTTAATCCACGATATTTCTCGGGATAAAGATCTTTATTTATTAATTTTAATCTCTTTTCAAATACGTGCTCTACATTGATATGATGATTTTTAGCAAGTGGTCAGTGGCCACCAATAATCAAAACATGTCTAGCTTGGTTATGCAGGAATTCAAAGATTGTGCCTCAACAGCATTCAGGGGTAGGCTATTCCATTCCCTGATCATTTGTGAAGAAAAGTGAGAACAGTTGGTAATTTGCTTCAGACGCTTGGAGTGTATACAAGAATTTGTGCACGTGCCTGCTACAGCTTCTCTAATCATTTCTGTTGGTCTTTCTCAACCAGGTTGTAGTGCATTTTATATGGCATTGGTAGCCTTTCTTTCCATCTATGTACTTGTAAAGTTTCCCCACTAAAGTTCCATCAGTATTTCTTTGGCACCGGCAGTCCTTTCATGGTGATTTACAGCAGTATGTAATGTGCTGTTCTGTGTTGCACCATTTCCACTATATCATTGTTTTGTTTTGGCATGTGGATCCTGAACTTTTGAAGCATATTCCACAGTGGACTGGAACAAACTAGGGGCGTAGCTAGTGGGAGTGGGGGTCCTGGGGTACCTGTGACCCCATGTTTTGTAAGCCTTTTTTTCAGCAAACAACCTACAACAGGTGGTGAAAATGACATGACAATCTGGTTAGTACCCTGACTTTGACACAGTGTGACCCCGCCTTTGAAAAATCCTGGCTACGCCCCTTCAAACTCTTGTAGGCAATTCACTTCACTTCTGGAGAGATAGTGCTGAGGTTTCATCTCAGAATGCCTAGTCTCTGGTAACTTTTTGTTACATGATTATGATGTTTGATATGTGTTGATCTCCACGTAGGGAATTTACATCCCTTTGTGACTCCACAACCACATATAGCAGGTTGCAATCTGCAAAATAAATAAGTAAATAAATAAAAATAACTGTAATTTTTTAAACTCAGTCTTTTCCACTGAGGGATGTCAGACTGCACTTGAGCCATATATATCTGAGTACTTGCCTGTAACAATAACTTACTGCTCTCCTTGCAACTCAATTCTTGCAAGTCACACACATGACCCTTACCAACCATGGTGGACTGTTGTTTAACAACATAGCAGTGCACTAAACCAGGAACAGAAGTTCGGGAAGCATGGCAAAGGATATTTTAGCTTTCCAGTGTTGTAGAAGGTCCTAAATATTTTGTTCCCTCCTGTTTCTTCCCAGTTTCAGGTGTGTCTTGCTTCAGACAGGGTGATGGTCACTTGTTGTATCTGCTCCTAGGTGTACTATGACGTCAAGTAATGATCTCCTGAATTTTTCCAAATTGAAACATGATCAATATGATTCCTATCGTGGCCATTTGATGATTTCCACTTGTAATTGGAGATGTCCTTATGCTTAAAACAAGTGCCACTTATGACAAAACTTTTTTCAGCATAAAAAGATGCAAATCTTAGGCCATTATTATTCATTGTGCTGATCCTTTGTTACCCATGGTGCCTCCTTCCCAGCTAATCTTGTCAGATCCCACCCTGGCATTTGCATTGCCAAACAGGATCAGTAGGTGGTGGGATAGTCTGGCATCAATCTCCCTCTGGAGCAACTCATAGAAGGCCTCCTTGTCCTCATCTCTTCTGTCATTCCTGGGGCTGTAGATCTGAATCACCTTTATCTTCACGTACTAGGAGTAAAACCGTGCACTGATGATCCTGTCTGTAATGGGGTTCCATTTCATTACTCATTAATAGCATTGCTCATCACATTATGGCATCCTCTGTCACCTCCAGAATAGATGATTGTCTTTCCTGTCATTGTCCTGGCTTCCTCAAAACCTGTTCACCTGTTATCTTATTCAGGTCAAGAATGCTCAGTTTTTACCTTCTTGTTTCCTTCATAAGTGTTGCTGTCTTTCCAATGGCATATGCTGTTCTGGTGTTCCAGCTTCCTACATTGAAGAAGTCTTTGGACGTAAGCAAGGAATGTTTTATGCAACCTTGTCATGCTTCTTGCTTCTTTATGGCTTTCACCTGGAGCAGTCATAGCGACTAGTTGTCACTCCACTGTATAGAAACTGTATATCCTGGCTACATGTGTTTCTGTATCTTAATTTAATCTCCCTTACATTTTTGCTCCATCCCTTTCTTAATTCCCAAAGTCATTAAGAAGCTTTTGTGTCAATGTCTGATCAGGAAAAAAATTGGTTTGTCATAAACAGTAAAATAGTTTTTTCTGAAGAAAGATAATTGTTTTGCTGTTGATAACTACTCTTTTAGAGTGTGCTATTGTTAATTTTCCCTGTATTTTGACCGTTTCGTTTTTGATAAGGTGGTAAGTGCAAAGAAGAGGTTCTGAAACAAACCTGTCGGTAAGCTGTCAGCCAACAGGTTACTGGCAAGCTACTATACTGACAGGCTACCAACAGGTTACTGACAGTTTTCTAAAACAAAAAGTTTGCTGTAGAATAGACAGGAATAGAGTATTATATCCAATCAACAAAATTGTTTAAGAAACCCCAAAACAATAATTGTTTTGACTTTTGTGTTACTAATTATTAGTAACACTTCTCATCACAACACAAAATTACCGATCGATGTCAGCATAGAAAATATTGATCATGAAGTATTCTTTAAAAACTTAATTTTATATCAGATTTGTAATTGTGTAACTTAAACGGACGAGAACATCTTAAAGTTTAAACCATATAAAGCAGATTTCATCCAAAAGTTAAAGCAAAAACTACTGCATAACTCTTTCTTGTACAATACAATTCAACCCTGACATAATTTTAGGGGGCATGGTACTTAGTCGATCTTTCCAATATGGTGGCAGAAATGGCTTTACTGTATTTGTATAAATACTCTGGTCATTTTCTGCAGTCCTGGCACTAGACGTAAGCAGTGATTACCAAAACTCAGAAGGTCATACTTTTCTATTCAATTTATTATATATCTCAGGTGCAGTATGGAGAAACAACATCAGATCACTAACTGCTGGCCAACTGTTGGTCTGTGTTTTGGCCAAAACCTGTCAGCCATCTGTCAGACAACAGTTGGCCAACAGTCGCCTTACAGACGGCTGACAAACAGCCAACAGTCGGACAGCAGATGGCTGACAGTCGGCAACAGGTTTTTTTTCAGGACAGTTCTTCACAGTTACTTATATGGTTAAGGTTCTAGAAAAACTTTGCCTTTATTTTTTCTCACAGGGACTTAAAACCTCAGAACCTGTTGATTAACGAAGTTGGAGAACTAAAACTAGCTGATTTTGGTGAGCAATGAGATGTTTCTCTAGTAGACTGTCACAATTATATTAAAGTGTATATGACATGACAAATAATTTCTGCTTACTAGAAAGGCCTTTCAAAATACAGAAGAATGGTGTTTTTCTTTTTGAAATATGTTTTTTTGTTTTAGAGATATTGATGTTTGTCTGTTATGCAAATTAAAGCAGTGACGACGTCATATTGTTTGCAGCTAAAAAATGGTAAATACTGAATAAACAATATCCCTAGAAATATTGAAGCAGTGTTCTTGAAACTTGGCACCACAAATGTACTTCACAAAAGAAACAAAATGACACTGTTGCCATAGCCACTCTTTCAGCTCCAGTCTCTTTCTGTCAAAAAACCCAAGTTTAATATCCCCATCTGTAACATCTAAAGTGAGACAAAGGGTCCTACTTGGAACAGACATAGTTCCCATATTGTCTTAACTCCCATCATTAGATTGGGTGGGGTAGATGGTTCTTGGTTTAAGACAAAAACTGGGAATTTCAGTTTTTATTAAGACAGCACCAGCAGCAAAACTGTTGTCATAGCAACAGCCCTAAGGTTATCATTTTGTTTCTTTTGTGATGCACATCAATTTTGTGGTGCCAAGTTTGAAGAACACTGCTTCAATATTCCAGAGATATCATTTATTCAGTATTTTACCACTTTTTAGTTGCAGATCTTATGACGTCATCACTGCTTTAATTTGCATGACAGAAAAATGTCAATATCTCTAAAATGAAAAAAGATATTTCAAAAAGAAAAATGCCATTCTTCTGTATTTTGAAATGCCTTTCAAATAAGCAGAAATGATTTTTCATGTCATACACACTTAAAACAAATGTCGCAGTTTAGTCTCATTCCAAATTCTGTTACAATCAACTCTCTCTAAAGCAGCCACTATCTGCTCAACTCCAGCTGACCACCTAAGAGAGTTGTTTGCCTTCTTGAATTAATGTAATTTGACACTATAAAAATACTGTAATTTTAGAACTGGAACAAGATCTTACAATTCGATAATCAGTTAAAACACACATGGATATCTTCATTTCTTTGACCGAGTGCCCTTTTCTTGTTACATGAAATTTTGGTCATTTTACCACTTTTTGTATTTATATCCTTAACCAGAGTTCTTTGAATTTTGTCATATTTTTTCAAGTAGTAGTCATCTGCTACACAAGGCCCCTGCTGAAACCATGCTAGTGCTGAAAGGATCACCCTGCTTAAATAAAATTGACTTTCACTCTCACTGATTTATTACTCACAAAGCCAGTGCAGCCCAAGGGATAATAATATTTCTCTGAAGCATCTCATTTTGGGGTTGTGAGCCCATATGAAATCACAAGTAATTGCTGCTGACATTTCAAGGGTTGGCATGGTATGCTTGTTCAGGAATGGTGGATGTATTTTGTATGGTTTTGAAGCCTTTTTTAGGCACCAACTTGTCAGACTGTTTGCGTTTACACCAAACAATGTATTTAGGGTTCAATCAGTAAATTCATGTTCGAAAACCTAGGAAAGATAATACAATGTTTTTGTCACAGTAGCACTTATAGTTAAAATTAAGGGTGTCTTTAACAGGTTGTACTGTTACGGTGATATCCTGTTATAGCATGGAACACAACTTGTTCACTGACGATTAGGCATTTACATGACGCCAATATTGAACATCGCCTGATGAAGAGTCGTATCATTCATCCATAAAAGTACAACTACTAGAAAGTGCTGCCCAGAGTCTGTTTCCAGTAAACTTGATTCTTTCCTAAGTCATTCCTTCTTAAGTCTTTCTTTCCTGATTTCAATAATTATTAATTCTGTATAACTTTAATACATTGGTAGTGGTAATTTTAAAGTGATCAGTTACTGAACCCTATTAAAATCCCGATGACATGTTCCTTCACCAAATGTTTATGATAAATTTCATTTACTTAACTGATAATTCATATATTGTTCTACTATGATTTTTTGGATACAACCTACCATTTTATGACAATTAACCCTTGATTATACTGCCTACATGTAGGTTTGGCCCGTGCCAAGTCAGTTCCTAGCCATACATATTCACATGAAGTTGTCACACTATGGTGAGGAAAAAAATAATAATCATTAATTTTTAAATTACCTCGCTTTACCATCTAATTTAAATTACCTTTTACCAATTCTTTCATCAATAAAATTTATGTATGACAGAAAGGAATTCTATACACTGTCCATTTTTGAGAATGCCAACGATATCCTCTGTGAACATGGGCTCATCATGCACAGAACAAAATTCCATAATTTTGTCCTATGAATAACCGGCAATCTTTCATCTTTTGCTGTTGCCAAGTTCCAGAAACCACTGCAGTACTTTAATTCACCTTTGCAGTCTATAAATATCAAAGGTACTTGATGTGAATGTTGATATATGTAGGCATGTATATTAAGTCTGAGTTTTTAATTATTCCAAAACAATTTGTGCTGCAATTTACAAAGCACACATCAAGTCTTGGATAAAGTCAACGTTGGTTTGATTCTGCATATTCTTCACAGAACTTCACAAAATTTTTGTAGTTTTTAACAAATAGTGGAAAAGTCAGAATTCAAGTCAAGATTAAACTGAAAACAAAAAAGTATGATTGCGCATGAATGTTTCACATGACAAAACAGATGCAGACATAGTTTGCGCATACACAATAGGAAATCGAAAACAGTTAAGTGTTTGTAAAATTACAATTCAAGAAGCTGAAAGACCAGCTCTTATAGTTTAGGTTTATGAAAGTTGTTGACAGCAACAACAGCAAACATTATTCTTTACAATAACTGGCCTCTTCCAGCCCAACAAACTTATTCCAAAGTTTGTGCTGGAAAAGGAAATAAATGCCCCATCCTTAATAACTGCTCCCTTTCTGATAAGTGCCTTCTGCATACTTAGGCTATGAAAAGTAAATTAAGAAGAAATTGGTATTATTGTATATTTTGGGATGCATTGAAATCAATATAATTATACTTGCGTGTTGATTTCCTGATAATCTTTTATTATTGCATGTTAGGAGAGAATTGATTTGTCTTTTCTACAGCATCTTTATGGTACTGGAATTTCTTCTCCTATCTTGGGGGCATAAAATATAGCAATTCTCTGCTGTATTCTCTATGTTATTCACTCATCCAAGTCTTGCTCAATTGGTCATACCCTGCCTGACATCACCTTAACATTGTCTTGTTGAGTCAAATATCATGATTATTTGCTGATTTTTAGGTATCGACCTCCAGATGTTCTTCTTGGATCAAAAGATTACACAACTTCATTAGATATCTGGTGAGACTGAGGAAAGGTTTTAAATAAAACATTGGTTCACTTTTGAATTTTCAGTATTTATTGTTAATTATTATAATGTTATTATAAAATATGCAGCTGTGTAGTTGATCCTGAACACTGCAATACCACAAAAAAAAAATCGGTAAACATCGCAATTTTGCAAAAAAAATTCACCAAATACCGCAATACTTCAATACTTCAATACCAAGTCAAAACTTTAGAGCAAATATAGCAATTAAGAATTTGCAGGGCCCTGGAATTTGTTAATGAACATGAAGTTAGGTTAATTTCTATTTAGACAACATGATCAAAACAAGTAACTTCCATTACCCTTTTCTGATTGCAACACAAGGAATTGCAGTTTTCTGTTACCATGAGAGCTAAGTTTCATTGGGAATGTCCAATCAGAAACTGGAAAAGGCTCAGAAAACATTGGAGGACTTGAAGGATAATTTCTAATACCGTCCAAAATGGAAAAAAAAAAAAACGAAAAAAAAAAACACGTCCCACAGGTTTGGAGAATACTGCTATACTACATTTCCAGATTATAACTACTGAAATACCATAAGAAAAATTGTCCAATACTGCAATACCACAAACCCCAATGTCCCCCTCTTTCAGGGTAGTTT
The DNA here is from genome assembly GCF_964199315.1 of Orbicella franksi. Classification (NCBI taxonomy): domain Eukaryota; kingdom Metazoa; phylum Cnidaria; class Anthozoa; order Scleractinia; family Merulinidae; genus Orbicella; species Orbicella franksi. Next base: position 11,723,492 of record NC_138159.1, read on the forward strand.
TCAGGAAACTAGATTATAGTTACCATAGTCAGGGTTACCATACATACACATACAAACATACACTTTATCTAACCTTGGATTTAATAAAGACCAATGATAAAGGAATGAAGCATGTCCATACTCTTTAAATATAAAGTATAACAACAATTCAGGGATGTACACTGACTGCATGTCATCCATTTTTAACAGATCTCCATTCATTCAAATGGTTTCATGCCTGCCATCAGTTAAGAGACAAAAATTCACTCTGGAAACCATTCCTTATATACTACCTGCCCAAAATGAAATGAGTGAAATCTGTTGGCCTGTAAGTTTATTTCTTATCAAATATCAAAAATGGCTTTGACCCACCAAACACAGAGAATGAGTTATGAAACAGTGGTAATTTTGAGACTACTTTGCTAAGTTCTTAATAGAGCTAGAGAGGGAAACAATATTTTGTATTGTAAAAGCTTATGAAATATTATTTAAAAATTCGGTTATCCTCTTCAGGAAGCTATCTGTTACTGAGGCTGCTACAGGTGGTAGTTCTGAGGGGCTAGCAGTAATCAAATGAAGTTGCAATTTGCATGGTTGAAGTGGAAGCCTACACCAGCACTAAAAATTATTGTTTGTACCCTTTAAAGACCAGAACTGCCAAACTGAGAAGAGCATGAAATTTGTGACAGTACTATAGCTAATTAGAGATTTTTAAAATTTGATGACTAAGCAGTAATAGTGGAATTCTACTGGTGTGCTAATACTATTGGGTTATTCCAGAAAAAATCCATAGACCCTGATGCCCAGTGAATGGGCACATATTGTAAGCCCCCCCCCCCCCCACCTCCTACCCAGATTTCACGAAGTGCTAGGCCCCTCCCCCCCACCACCGGCCTCTGGATTTCCAAGGCAAAATACCCCTCCCGCCTGGATTTCCAAAAAATTTACGAGCCTTAAATGTAATTTATTTTCTATAAAATTATATGCAGACATCCAGACGATGCTCTTGTGTAATTTCTAAAGCTTAAACAAATATTAAGCTTACAATTATTCTTTGGAACTCAATAAAGCAAGCTTATTAATGTGAAAAAGTTTTTGGACTCTCTTTAAATATTTAAAAAAATATTTGAGTATTGTGCGGGATTTTGCAGAATTGGAGAGTTGTGCATTATGTATTGCAACCAAGAGCGTGTCGCCATGCTTACTATTTGAAAAACAATCCGTTCTTGCGGATTTTACATGACTGTATGTAGACTGTACCAGACCAGTGAATTTTGAAACTCTTTTCTATGACAGCTATTTTTGTCAACAGTTACGTTTAGCAGAGCATTGGGCAATGGTATGACAATACAAATAGTGTCAGATGTTACACACTCCTAGTGATCTTTGTTTCGACAGCTAGGTTTCTTCATGCTTGTCCTTTTGTCACGTGTTTTCTGCATGTTTACTGTGATCATGGAGAAACCTGTGTAGGTAACTTGACGTATCTCAGGAAAGAAAGCCATGAGAACTGAAATACTTCAATTTTTTGAGTTATTTTTTTGTAAAAAAGAATACTTCTTAGTGGGCATGTCGGGTATGTTATGGACGGGTCAATGGATGAGTGAGTGAGAGATGTATGTATGTCACACCAATCAGATTGGATCTACTATAAACAGCCAGTCAAATTTCTTGTTGTAAAGGTAAATGGTATGTGAGAAGATTTGATCCTGATACAGTTCAGAACGGCCATATTTATTCTTCTATAAAAGAGGAGGGAGTATTCATATATTGGGCCTACTTCAACATTTTCTGTGGGTTAGGCTGAGGATTTTGTGGGCAGGTTTGATAATCATTTGCTACTGGATAATCAGTCAAAAAAACATAGTGTTTGGCATATAACTACGAGCATGCGATGAAGGGTGAGCTTTTCCCATTAGATAAGTTTTTGAATTGAGTCTTAGCCACTTTACCACTAGGTTTAAGATGTGAATGAAAAACAAGTTGATGTGCATGGTTTCTATGATAGGATCAATTGTATTTTAGGGGGGCGGAATGCACTACTGGGAATGTGAAGAGGTTGTGACCAGGTTAAAGTCATTTGCGTGTTGTATTGAAAACCTAACTATTGCTGCAGAGTTCGTAATCTTATGAGTGTTCCGGGCATGCCATTAATTTCAGCATCCACTGATAAGTTTCAATGTGAAAAGCGAAGAGACTACGATTAATTTGGTCAACAGAAGGAATGGTTCTTGCTGACTTCTGGAATGAGAAGATACGTTTTAATGAAACTAAATCTTTTCTCTTCAATGTTATCAGGGTTTTGCTTATTCACGTTAATAACTAACACGAATTGTAGTTGAAGAAAAAGGAAATTATTTTTGTTCAAGATAACTTTAGTGAGGTATACGAAGTCTTGAGCGTTTTATTGTATTAAACACAAGGACTTTGGTAATTGAAAAATAAAGACTGACATGTATGTTGCCAGTTTGATTTTTAGTCCGGGTTTGGAGCGGAGTGTGACAGTTACATACATACATTGGCCAGGGTTGTTTTAGAGTGCATGATGTTCAGTGTAATGGTGGCTAGTTATGAACGAGATGAGCCTTGAGTTTTGAAACAGTTCATGAGTTAGTAGTATGCAAATGAAACGAGATATTTTTATTTTTAGTTACAAAGGTAACTTGATACTTTTGTTTTTCACAAGGAGTAAACTCAAATAGAGGTCATGAATCATCGCTTCTAGTTCTTAGGACATGTTTTAGAGGAGACAAGACTATTTAAATTTGAAACAGTTCTAGCATTTACAATGAAGTGCAGGTAACGATTGTTTTGTTCTTGTTGCATGGAAATATAACGAGATATTTTTATTTTTTAGTTACAAAGGGTAATTTGACACTCTTGTTTTTCACAAGGGTGTAAATTCAATTAGAGCTGACGAATTGTCGCCACTTGTTCCCACGAGATGTTTGCTACCTTTAGTTACAAATGGTAACTTAACACTTTCGTTTTTTATATGGGAGTAAATTCAATTAGAGCTGACAAGTTATCGGCTATTGTTCCCAGGATGTTAAACAAAAATGAAGCTTTCATTTCTGGACGGTTTTTATGTCTCTGCAGTGGCAGTTCAATATTTTTATTTGATGGGCATTTTATGACATTCTTTTCAGTTCAGGTAAAAAGTATGAAAACTGTTAAAATGTTCTTTGAAGACTGTGTGGCACCAAGTTAAAGTGCAATTTAATTAAAACAGACTTTCAATGTGTCAGAGAGGTTTTTTTTCTCATTCTTTCTACTTTCAGTGAAGTAGTGTTGTTGCATTGTGTTGTATAAAAAGAGTAAACTTATGACTCATATAAAATGTGAAAAGTTCTCTTAAGGTCGGTAATACGGGCAACATTTTTCTTCAACTTTTCTTGCAACTTTGTTGCATTGCAAGTTGAAACCCTCTATTGTGCGTATTACCACGTTTGTGACCAACTTGTCTTGGAGCAAAATACAGTGTTGCTAGTCTGCAGAATTCTTCTTGGTTAATCGTGTGTAATTAAAGATGGCACCTTCTTTCCTATAATTTAGTGTTTCCACGAACTTCCACTTTGACTTCTTGCCGTCATTTTGTCCTTGATTTTCCGTGCCAACGAAGTTCTGTCAGTATGAAGCTCAGTGTCATTTCAGATAGCTAGGCGAAAAGTTGTATTTTTTGTGACAGTTCTTCCACGCCTTTTGCCTTTTTTGCTGCTTGTTTTGAAGGGCCAAACAACACTGACTATGATAGCCCTTGAGGTCTTTGTACAGGGCAAATTTCTGACTTTCCAAGAGTTACTCGTCTACTTCGAATTCACCCTTGTCTTCACTGTCCACCATGTTTGTTATGTTTGCTGCGTTGCCGCGCTTCACGACAGTCAATCACAAGCGTTGAATTCAAATTTGTTGCGAGACAAGTTGTAGCTTCAGTGGTAATACGAGAAGCAAAACTAAAATTTGTTGCAGAAAGTAGAACTTGGATGCTTACCATTTACAGAAACCATCCGGTTGGAAATTTCAGGCAAAAACATTAAACAGTTGAATACCACGTTGCGAGAGAAGGAATTGCTATAAAGTATATCCACATCACCTAGAGAGACTTAGAGCAGAAAATAGCATCACCTCAAATCACAGCCCATATTTTCAGAAGCTTCCCAAATGGAATGGCACGAACCATTTGATTTTCCAACTGGAATTTACAGTTTTCCCATGTAAATGGTAAGTACCCCTTGAGTCTACTTTGGGCAACATGTTGCCCCAACTTGCAACACTGTATTTTGCTGCGAGACAAGTTGGTCACAATCGGGGTAATACACGCAACAATGTGTTTCAACTTGTAATGCAACAATGTTGCCAGACAAGTTGAAGAAAAATGTTGCCTGTATTACCGGAAGTAGTGTTTTTGCGTTGTGTTGTGTACATGTAAAAAGAGTAAACTTACAACTCATATAAAATGCGAAAAGTTCTCTTAAGGACGTTTGCACTAATTGTTTCTGCGCATCCTAACTGTGCACGCAAATTCACATGCCACATCATGCATCAAGCGCACGCACTATGTACTAAAATGAACAATGATAGGGCAGATGGCCATTGCTATTGCTTTGCGTGGATTTAACGATCTTGAACATTCGGTGACCCCTACTTTTCTTACCAGAAACAGATTTTATTTACAATTATCGCCACATTGTCCAAAAATGGAAAAAAATCAATGTGGGAAGTTAAAAAAATTTCAAGATATCTGTCCACAGGGCATCGAATCCTGCCATCTTGCGGCTGCAAGGCATGTTAAACTATGGTCACTAAATGTGAACTTGTTCTTTAAGAAACCTCGTCAGTTGACTAAATTCACTTAATAGGTCCACTTAAACAATACTTGGCAGAGAACATTTCACTTCAAAGATCTAATTGCAGTATATTTGAGCTTACAAACACTGTGGCCTTATTCGCTAATGAAGCCTGATTTTTTCAGATTTAGGGTGTTCTTCCGGGCATGTTCCCTCCAAAACAAAGTCAGTGACCCCCCATTTTTTTGCCTTTTTGGCAAAAGTAGATCAGTACCTTTCTGTGTGGGAATATTTTGGGCACGAACATCCTTAACTTGAGTATTTTTGAGCAAAAATTCCTCTTAGGGGTTGGAACGGCTATGTGATCGGTGAGTGAGGGTGTTATGCATGTGCGCGTGTCACACCAATCACAGTGTGGGTTGTATCAAAGAATGAATCAAACTGTCTGTTAGAAAATAAGATGGTATCTACATTAATCTGGAGATGTTTCAGATTACTGTAGTTTTTTCAGTCAAACATTTTATGGCTTACTATTTAGTTATCTCACCATTACCGATGTAACATCATATGTCCATCATAAATTCCCAGTTTCTTTCTTGCTGTACATTGTACATCGCAACCAAAAAAACTTGTCAAATAAACCAAATCATTACTGTAAACAGTTCTATGAATGCTCCTATCTCCGAGACTTTTAGTTCACAAAAACAATAACTCTTGCATGCCTTGCGTGCCTATGTTTTCAAATTCAGAGAGTGCTCAAGTGTCACATGTTACACATCTAAAAGTTCGAGGTTACCAGAACATTCAGTTGGAAATGATCCCTGAAAAAGATTTTTATGTTCAAAGCCCCATTTGCAGGGATTTTCATGGTATTTGACACCTTGTTCCAAGAGAATTTCAAGGAACCCTTCCATTGGTGGGGGGGAGAGGGGGGATTTTTTCTGGAATGACCCATTGCTAAAATATGCGTGCCTGAGTTATTGTATTGTTTCAGCCATTAATCTGAAGTTGGGGTACATCATCTACAAAATGGCAACATTTTTTCTTTTGTACACAGTATCAGAGTAAAATTTTGAAATACCACTGGGTCAACTATTCCAGCAACTAAATCAAAGTGCTCTATGAGCAAACTCAAGAATTTCATAGTGAATGGTGATTGATAAGAGCTAAGGTTTGTGTGACGTGAAATTACTCTTTTCATGGAAAAAAAATGATGTTTAACAGCAGAAAAATTATGAGAAGCAAAAATCAAAGCTTTAACTGGAAATAATTATTCTGAAACTAAACTTTCACAAAGATCATTTCTCAAGACTTCATGTCCACAGCAGAAAGATATTTAAAAACTTTTGAACCAACACTGTTATACAATTTTAATAGAATAAACCAACCTTTTCAAGACTTGTCTTAAACCTGATGTACACCTGAACGATTGAGATTAACACTTTCCCTGACCAACAAATGAACCAGAAATTTTACCACAATGATCTGGGTCGTTTGAACTAACAGTTACAAGCTGTCATTAACACACTATTAACAACCATTTAATTTGACTTATTTGAAATAACAGTTCCATTTTTAGCACAACACTCCCACTTACATAACCCATTATCCCAGAGATGTCAAATGAATCAAACAGCTTCTCCTTATAATTATATGGAATACTGGTCTGAAGAACCATCTCTGGAGGGAATGTAAACATTGAACAGTTCAAATATAAAAGTAAGTTACAGTATGATTTATTGTTGCTTCATGAGGTAAATTTGTAGTTGTGTTTGGCTGGCCAAATTCTCTTGACCTTTGCAGCGACACTACATGTAATTTGATTTCCAAACACCTTCAGAGAGAAGTCATAAGTGTTGTACACAAAAACCACGAGTAGAAATTTTGGTTGTTACATTGCTGGACTTAAGATCACATTGTAAACTACTTTATCAGCACGATAAATAGGTGTACACAAAAAGGAGATAAGCATCACAAGACACCGACAGATTTCTAATTCTCACAGAGGCCCTCTGCAGACAACAATTCTAGATTGGACTCAAGCAACAATAAATCATAGTTATCTTCACTGTTTTTACTTCAAATTCAAACTTGATGAAGAGTCTGCCATTGCCAACATTTTCCCCTAGTGTGCATGTGTGAATCCATTTCTGTTAACCAGTATTCCATGAAAGTTGCTGCTGTTTGATTGGCAGAAGTGTATTACAAAGAATGTTTTGATTTGAAGGTTGTGTAGTCATATTTGTATAAATGAAATTTGGAAAAGCACTGCTGAGACTTTTGCCCTGTTATTATGATTGTTGTCCCTGTTGTTATTTATCGACATTCAAATTCTACTTTGAATGTTGATAAATAACTGAAGATGATTATTAAAAGAAAATAAAGATATTCAACTCTCAATTTCTATGAAGTCTTTCTGTGCATTGACTATCGTTTCATTAAAATCTCGAGCATGATCTCATCAAATAATTTATGAACAGTGATTAATGCTGGTAATTCTGGCTTTTTGCTTAGGGGTGCAGGATGTATTTTTGTAGAGATGATAACAGGAATTGCTTTGTTTCCTGGAACAGGAGATTACATTGCCCAGCTCAATAAGATATGGCAGGTAAGAAATGATTCCTTTGTAACATCCTGAGAATGGGTAGATCTAGATCTGTATGGGCAGAAATAAATTGAAGAAGGGAAATGAAGCTATGTGAGTTATCACATTACAAAACACTTCCAGTAAGTGGGACAAGTGATGGTGGTCATCTTGTCTGCTAAATGTAAACTTGTGTGTAACATATGGATATGAAATCAATCCAGACCATCATGTATTTGATTAAGAAATACAGAAACAGATTGTCTGTCAGCACCAGCGATGAACAGAGAAGCTTGTTATAAACTACAGCTATGGCAGACTGTAAGACCTCAGGACCAAGCTATATTTTTAATTTTAACACCCGACACTTAACAATTACGATAATAATGCAAGCTACTTAACAATAAACAGTATCAATTGGCGCTGAACACTGTGCTTGATGCTTACTGGTAGCACTATTGATATGCCTGGGAACACCAGGAATTCACATTTAGCACTTTTGATTTGTTTTTTCCTGGCACAAATGGCTCCTGATATTTGCAGGCACACATTAGAAGGACATATGGGAAGAAAATTATTCCAAGCAAGAGAAACAGGAACAGAAATGTGTCTCTTGTTTAATATCAGCAATTAAATTTGCAGGAGATTCCAATACAATGTTGTAGATTGCACACTTGGGGCAGAGATGAAATCACTCGCAATTTTTACCGGTGATTTGAATCGCTCATGAATACACGTAATGACCGTACAAAATCGCATGATACATGCATATCCCAGGCTTTATGAATGTCCTTGCTTAACAGAACATTTTCATTCAATATTGTGTTGGGTTAGCATCTCTCAAATTTGATCATTTAGCCAAGGCTTTAGGGGATACCCACAACCACTGAAACTACTTGAAGCCTGAAATCGGGGTCTGCAAACTCTGCATTTGACAGTCTTGTTGACTTACAACATTAAATTGGACTGTGGACTTGCATTTTAATAATATGTTTCTGTGTTGAGATAATTCTTTTCAGAAAATGCAGATGAAAAATCAGTGATTTGAAGGTATATGGTAACCTTAGAGAAGCTTTGGTTATAGCTTCTTGTAATTTTTTCACTTTAAAACATTAGTTTTTTATATGAGGGGGGTGATTTCATATTACACAGAGGTTAGCTCATATCAGATATCATTCACTGCTGGGAAATTCATGCATTTGCTCATAGAACACTTTGATTGTTTCTCTTGGATTAAGATTGCAGGAACAGCAACAGAAGAAACATGGCCTGGAGTGACCAGATTTCCTGAGTATAATGCAGGTAATGATCAGTAAACTTTGCCAAAATTGCAGCGATTGTGGGTGAATTTTTAGACGCTACTCATTTATTTTGAATTTATAGGCAAAGCCCTGAAATACCCATGAAAAAGCCATCAAATTTAGGAATTGTTTTTCATAGCCTCTTAGTGGTTTTCATGGTGTTGTAGTTCACAGACTTTTCTTGAGGCACTGAATTCATGGCCATGAAAAAACCATGGCTATCCATTAATATTAAAAAATTTTAATGTTAATAGATCATGAAAAATTGGTAATTCGATGGCCTTCAACTATTTTCATGGGGTAAACAAGAAACACATAGACCATAAAAACTACATTAAAATAGTACGTGACCTCTGGCCTCAAAATCATGGTAATTCAAGCACCAATTTAAAATAAATTATGAAATATTAATTACGAATTGGTTGGTACACAGGACTACAAGGCATGTATCTTTGGTTGATATAATTGACTTTATTCAACCCTTTCAATGGTGTTTAAGGTTACTCCAAACTTTAGCAGGGATACTCTTGCCAATTGTGTGGTTCCAGAAAATATCCATATCCCCCATGGAGGGTTTTTTCCAGTTTGACCCCCTGCCCCCCAGGATTTTCTGTTCCAGGGGACTTTACAGTACTCCTCCCAGCCCCTGGAATTTCCATGATTTTTCTACTTGGGTCCTCTACGCCTTAAGCTTCAAAATTCCATATCCATAAATAACAAAGTTTAACTTAGTTTAGCTATAAGTAATTAATTTATAAGTAACATGCCTTGTTTCCGTTAATTTAGATTTGTTTGTGGACTTTCCACCTCAACGACTTGGCATTGTTGCTCCAAAGTAAGTGGTCAAATTTAGAATCTGTACTTTCCATTGTTGTAAACAAGAATGATCTCTCTAACCCTGGTTCTTGGCTGAAGGAAGGTAAATTTAGAAAGCCTTGGGTGTGTTTTGTCTGTACCTGAGAGAACTAAGAAAATTGTTTAGGAGCTCAAAAACTGGAAACTTGCACGCATCATTACAGTGGTACTGCAATGACACATCACTGTACTGACATACCCTTAAGTTTCTTCTGATGTGAATATTGATCGTGAGACAGGATAGAAACACAAATATGAAAACTGAGACAAGCAGCAATGGTGGCAGACCCAAATTTCTAAGCTTTGCGAGTGGTCTCAAATTATTCATGTAAAATGACAAGGGCCATGTAAAGTAGGAAAAGTGCAGCATGGTGCAAGTGAGACGAAATGAGCACCTTAAGTAAGGAGCAATTGGCATTGTTATACCCCCCAACTCAAATATGTTTCCTGATTGGAGAACATGTCACATGTGATGAGTTGAAACTCGCTTACTCCCTAGGGGGAACAAAACTCATTAAGTCCTAGGGAAACAACAGCTTGAACTTTTGACTTGCACGTGATCAGGTTGTGCACCTTCAAACAGCAGAGAATTTGTGTGCTGGTCATCCTGATGTCAAAAAGCTATGGAAGTTGGGCCATGTTTCTCACTAGATACATCCTTGGAGATCTAGGGGCTGCTAGTTGGGACGAATATTTTGTGGCAAGCGACATTTTTGGGCGAAAGTTTACAACAAGAGCGAGAGAGCCCCTGGGCACTTACTCTTACAGAACCAGTTCCAGAAGGATTTGAATTCCTTCCACTGATGGATAGCGTAGACGTGGATAACGTAATTCTTTAATTATGCGACTCATGTGACCACTTTGCTAGCCCTTTACTCATGGAAAAACCAATTGAATTTAATCATGACTTTTGAGAAAGAAAGCTGTAGTTAATAGTGTTATTGTCATAATTATCATTCGTATCGTTCATGCCCATACATATCCCGAAGAATGTTCCAGATTAAGACCATTACATCATTGGAGATATTACAACGGCTAAGAGCAATGGTGCAATAATACGGTTTGTGTTGACCAAGTGATGTGGTGTCTACAGTAATCAATGGATCATCAAGGACTGCTTTCGAATGTGCACTATGTTGCGACTGTAGTGCTAAGAAAACAGAGAAATTTTAAAAATGCAGTTTTAAGATCTAACAGATCTTCTGGTTTTGTTCTGTTCCATCATGGATAGTGTATGTTTTGAAACTAGTGCCAATGTTCCCAAGTTTTGGCTTCTTATGCAACCTCATTCCCTGGGTCTCTCTTCTTCACACCCCCTGAAGTAAAGAAAGAGAGAGGGTGAGAAAAAGAGACCCCCTGGGAACAAGTACATGTAAGATAAATACATTTCTTTATACATTGCTTTTGCACAGTGCTCTCACTTCTTTATTTACTTGTTTACTTATTTGCGTTAATAACTACATACACCCATGTGTGTACATATGTAGGCTTATCTGTAGTATACACTTCCTCTTGAATGAAATTCTGCATAGCTGGCTACATGGTATGAAGAGACTTGTTAGTTGAAGCTGAAGTTGGCAATTTATTCAAGTAACAAATAAGTTGTGAATCCAAATGTATTACCCTCTGTGTAGCTTGTACTGTGTAGGCAGCATGTCAGGGCCTCTTCATATGAGCCGGGTAACTGGGCTGGCTCAGTTACCAAGACAAGTTTTGTTGTCTGATCATATGGAAAAAGACAGCTTAGCTTCAAGAAAGAAGACCAAAATGATACCACATAAAGTAGTATTGTTTGCAGCCATTGCAGCTTTGGTAAGTCTCATAACTTAACTAATAAATCTTATTGGTATTCTTCTGAAGTAGAAATATATACAAGGCAAAAACATGCCATTTTGTTTCGTCCTGGATACCCAGGCTGGAGTGTTCATCATACGAGAAAATTCTCATCTTGGTTGTAGAAACCGAGATCTCAGTAACCTGGCTGGTCCACCTTCTCATATGAACACACCAATTTTTTACAGTAACCGGGCCAGCCTGGTCAACTGGGCTCATAAGAAGAGGCCCTCAGATAGCTTCTCCTCTAACATATACAGGGTACAGTGTATAACTCACTGGGTACCATGCAGTGCATAGCCACCCGTTTTCATTAAAGGGCTTGATGTGGCAGGGTATTCTGCAGTAGCTCCAATATGTTCATGTGCACATACTAACCTACTTACTTCATATAAATGTATTTACTTCTAACTTGCAACCACTTACATACTTATTTACTTACTTTTTTAACTGAAGGCTGCTGCTTTTGACTGGTGCTGAATCTCTAGCCGCAGGAATGGTTCAGGTAAACCATAACACACCGGCCTGCATGATATCATCCTCTGACTACAACTACCAAAATTAATTTACTTGCTCCTTTATAATTTAAATTTTTAAACCACAACAGTGTTTACATGAAAAATTCCTAATTGGCAAGAGAAAAGGAAACGTGAAGGATTCTGGTAGTCAAATGATGCTGTGACCAAGTTAACTAGCAAAATTGCATGATTTTAAATGAGACAGCAAACTATAGCTTTACATTGCTTTCAAAACCTGTGATATCCTTTTAGTCAAAACACGGATTGATATTTGCACAAGTGATATCTGCTGTTGGATGGACTGCAGTAATTTAAAGTTAGACCAGGATAAAACCAACATTTTATTCATCCATTCAGTTAAGAGTTCAGTTCATATTGGAGAATATGGGTCTTTAATGTAACTCCACCAATATTTTCCCCACAAACCTCACACTAGTTCAGTAACATACCAGATGATTGTATTTTATGAGTTGTGCTGTTTTGACAAACCTGTAGTGAGTCAAATTATGAAAAACATGTACTTTGTATTATTCAAGTGATATCACTTAGTACAAAAGAAAGTTAGAGTTAAAAGGAGTGTGGTACTTGCCGTACACTTGTTGTTTCTATTGCAACTAATCTTGAGAACTTGCTTAACAAAATAAATTTATGCCATAACTATATCATTGGATTATTTATTTATGTTGTTATCATTTACTTGAACTAATTTACCCCAAGATTTTAAAATTTGAAAGGAAATGTATTTATAGATGTATACATTGTGTTGGTGGATGGATTTTATAAATTGATGAAATGGGATTACTGTTATTTGTTGTAGTAGTCACAACTACATTACTATTTTGTTCTGTAGTGTGTTCCAAGAAACAGAATATCTGCCACTGATGCCATGAGACATGCATACTTTAGTAATTTACCAAAGGAGGTGCTCACATTACCTAATGGTATGAGAATTTTTGTTTTGTTTGACATAAAGAATTTGATCATCCATTCTAGATACCATTTGTCTAAGATAATATACAATAACTATTGTGTGATTCATAGGTCTTGTGTATTGAAGGCATCCATGGTCAAGTGTCCATCAACACTCTGACATCAATCAAAGGGAACAACACTCGATTGACAATCGATTGACTCTTGATCAACAGCTTGTGCTAACAACAGATTTTGTTCTTATACAATTGAACATAGGACCAAACTCTCTTTTCTGCAAGACTTCATTTCCTTAAATGTAATAATTATATGTTTCCTGTAGAAAAACTTTTGATAACATAAGATTTTGTAAAACATTTTAAACTAAACTGTGCATGTAGCTATATTTAAACATCATGTCAGGTTTTTGTATTCTTGGTCAAGTACCTCATGTGTGACTTATAACCCCTTTCTCAGTACTTTCAGTGATATCAGTTTCTAAGCTAGAAAGTGTGTTATCTCTAACACAGTAAACAGGACACGTAAATGTGAAGTTGTATTGCATTGTTTCAGAAATGACCATACCCCTCTCATGGAAGGTTTTTAGTTTGAACCCCACCTCCATGCCCCCTGGAAATTCCAGTCTAACTACATACTTTCCTTTATAAATTTGGGCTTTTGAACCCCCCTCCCCCCCCCCCCCTCCCCTTTGGAATTTCCATTAACCTTCCTTGGGGTGGAAATGGATATTTTCTGGAACTGCACATTGTTTCCTACACTCTAACTATCCATGTTTTGTTTTCAGGGTCATCAATATTTACTGTAGCTGCAATTCAGCTATGCAAGGATGAGGAGTAAAAGGTCAGTGACTAATCTCATGTTAACTGTAAGGCTAATTGCAGCACCAAATGGGTAACTGTCTACTGTAGTGTGATTTTTGTCATTTTGAGTTTTGAGGTTTTTTGGAAAAAAAAGAAATTATTCCTTATTTGTTGAGTCTGGGCTATGTTAATGGGTGGAGGAGTGAGTGAGAGGTTATGTATATCACGCCAGTCAGATTGGGGCTACTATGCACAACCAATCAAATTTCCTCTTGTATAGGTGAAATGTGAGTGTGAATATTTCATCCTGATTTTAGAATGACCATCTTTGATTTTATTAAAACAGGAACAGGTTTTCTTGTAGTTTCCTTATTTTGAAATTTGGAATGCTGCATTTCACTGTAGTTAAGTTTTTTGTGGGTGGGTCTCAGAATAATTCTAAATTTGATAATCAGTTGAGGAATCAAAGTCTTTGGTTGCCTGCAAGCAGGCTCACGTTGGAGCACAAGTGCGAGCTGCGAGTGCAGAAATGAGCAGTGAAGCGAAGGGATGAAGCTGCGAAGCCAAGGTGCAATCAAGACTATACTTTGCATTACTTGTAATTTTGAATGTTATGAGTCTTATACTGCAGAATGCAGTATTGGGATGGTGAGGGAACTTTTGTCGATGATGGTATCTACCAGGTTTCAATCAATATTGTTTCTATTATGTGCAGCTTATGAGAAAAAAGGACAGTACCAACTAATAAAACAAAAACTAAGGTCTTTTCAGGAGCTTATAGGACTATTTGGAAAAATAGATCTTTTAGCAAGGGCTATTGGAATGCAGAAAGAAAACTGGGGGTAGCCTGACATATTTTCAGAGGTTATGCAGGATCTCTCATAAAGTGGCAAAATATTTTCTCTAACTTACTTTTATGTGTGACCAAAAAGGCTCTCATGCTGGCATTTGGAAGGTTTGTGTGACAAGGAAACTTTTATAAAATTTATACAACCTTTCTGGTGTCTGGTTGTTTTAAGTCACAATTTGAATTAATTCCTTATTTGAATGAAACCCCTTAAGGTTTTTGTTAAAAAAAAATACTCTTTAGAGTAGTAGATATAGCTAGCAACCTTTGTGGCATTTCAGGTACAAAAGTATGGGATCGCGTAATAAAAGGTAGATGTGCATTGCAGTTTGTTGGTCCCTCAACATTAGTGTACACTTAAACATCTAACAATTTGATCTGATGTTATTTTTTTATTATTATTTTCAATTTTTGGCTTACAACAATTGCCGTACATAAACCCACCCCCTGTTATAATACCCACTGTTTCAGTGGAGATTTGGGAACCCTTTTATTAGGCAATCCCATACTTTTACACCTATATCTACTGCTCTAAAGGGTTTTTTCTTTTTGAACAAAAAGGAGACCAATCTGGTCATGGCTGGACATTGTTTGACCCTTAAAAGTTACCATAAGCAACCAGGCCTGTCCTGTCCTAAATGTTTATTGTTTTGTAGTATTTATTGTTGTGGTCTATCCTAAACCAAACAGAAGATAGTTATGTTATGTCCTATAATAAGAAAATAATGCATTTTCAAGGTTCAGAAAAGCAGCTGAATACATTAATTTGGAATAACAACTCTGGCATCCACTAACATTTTTGTCTAGACCACATGTGTGCATAATTTTGTTTGTGGAAGAAGGAAAACCATCTGCTATTGGATAATTACTAACTAAATATTATAATATAGATGGGACCCTGCATCCACTCTGATTGGTCAAAAACCCATGTTTTATCAGAGTATAAAACATAGAAAAAGCGTATTTAATTGTTTTTCACCACCTTATCTCCATATCATAAAGCAAATGAAGAAGCCTAAGCCGTGTATTACACTGTGATTAAACACTCTGGACATTTGAGAACACTCAAGAAACATAGAAAACACTCACCTGTGGCTCTTGTTTTCTACATTTTCCTTGTGTTTTCAAATGCCTGTCGTGTTTAATCACAGTGTAATACATGGCTTAGGCTTCTCTATTTGTTAAGTAATTGTGAATGGTGTTTGTGGATGGTTTTGTAGAAAGTACGCTGAGAGCGGGCTCACCTTTGAGTCACGCGCATGAGCGGCAAAGAGCAAAGCGATCTGACGGAAAGGAGTCTGGAGAAGAGGCGCCAAGAAAGTGAGCCTGCCTTGATCTCTGTAATTTGTTCATTTCTGCTTTGCCTGAGTAAAGTGAAATGCCATTGGCTGAAACGTGGAAAACTGTCAATCTGTTATGTTTGATGAGGAGCAATTAGATCCCCATGGAGTCGGTAATTTATCGCACGTTCTCACAATAAAAAATAAGTCATCCACATTTAGAGTCATAGAAAGAGTTGAGTGCACGCATTACTGAATGTTTTAACAAAGTTCCAGTCTATCTCATTTCTGGGTAAATATCAAACTGAGGAGGGAGCAGGAAATAGCAGTTGAAAGTATGTTTATGAATCAAGATGTACTTGATGTGTTGCTGACTGCATATGGAAAGAGTTAAATATTGCAAATGTATGTGATTGTAAGCAGGCAATGAAACAACACAAAGGTGTTTGCCTAAGTGTTAAGTACTTAGCTGATTTGTTAGTATTGCATCAACCAAATAGGCATCTTTGCTCAAACGCTACTGACAACCTGCAACTGTACAGGCCAGTGTTTAGGACAAAAAAACTATGGTGGTCACGCTTTTTCATCTTGCGCACCCATGCTTTGGAATGACCTTCCGCTAGTCGTGAGGAGCGCCCTGTCCATTGTCATTTTTAAAAACAGACTTAAAGCATTTGTATTTAATCTTTAAGCATGCCCATCTTGTTTGTTGTTTAGTTTTTACATTGTAATTGATTATTGTAAAGGACCCTTGATCCTAATTAAATTATTACTATTTTTTCTAAGAGCATGATTGAGATTTTTGATGTAATTTGCTAGAAATAAATTATTATTATCATTATCATCAAAGACCAGACTGCCAAAGAAAGATTACTTGGAATCAAGTGTGTGTCCTTGCTGGACATAAGCTTTGACGGTTTTTCTTCTGCAAAACTGTATCAACAACAGATATCATGCCTGCTTGTTGTTATGAAAAAGATTTACAATTTTCCTGAGAAATCTGAGCTGCCATGATAGTTAATACTTCTGGTGAAAATTAGTTGGCTTATTTTTTCTGCGGTTTCCAGAGTGGAAATAAAAAATTTGCAGAGATCAGAGCATGCTCACTTTCTCGTCTTGCAGCTTCACTGCTCAATTTCGCGCTCGCAGCTATGCAATGAGCGCTTGTGCTCCAACATGAGCCTGCTCACAGGCTCTGTAGAAAGGAGTTAGTGTAGTATGCTGGTATTGTTAAATGGGATGAAACAAGACCATTTTCCATGTCACAAATATCATTTAATATTGCCATTTGCCCAAACCATTCAACAAAAATATCATTGTACAGTAACCTACCCATGCCAATAACAATTAAAAGGTTTGTTTAATAATGTGCAGGGTCACATGATGTGACTTCTTCCTTTCAGTTCCCCATTGTTGCTAAACTCTTTTTTTTTGTTTTGCACAGGTTGTCTCATGTCCATATTCTTGATGACTCTGTCTGCTCTGGCAAAGAATTCAGTTAATGGGACTTCCCCCATACCTTTGTCAGACGATGTTTACTGTAAATGTGTGAACTTCCAGGCTGAACTTGTTTTGTCAACAATGGACTCGTTGTTTGTAAAATGTGGACATTTTCTGTTAATGGTTAATTAAGTACAGATTGTGTTGTAAACTGAACTTCAGCAGTGGGAATTTTCTGTTAATAGTTTTTATGAAGCCTCTATAAGCTTCTTGCCCGGCTATTCATAAGGATGCTGCCACTAGGTAGTGCTAAAAA
Source organism: Orbicella franksi (assembly GCF_964199315.1). Classification (NCBI taxonomy): domain Eukaryota; kingdom Metazoa; phylum Cnidaria; class Anthozoa; order Scleractinia; family Merulinidae; genus Orbicella; species Orbicella franksi. The sequence goes on from NC_138159.1 coordinate 11,740,962, forward strand.
CACAGACTGAAGACCTCACAAACAACTCAAAGACCTTGAGCTTTAGGTTGTTGAATCATGTACCATACAACTGGACTTGCTCATTCGGTATTTTAACAGGCACAGTGTTCCGTTTATTGAAAATATGTTACCTGTAGTTTCCAGAATGAGTCTTGAAAGTCAATTTTAAGAATTAATGGGTGTTAAGTTCCAGACATAAGTAATCGATGGTCAATGACATCAATGAGTAATTGATGGGTAATCAGTTACTGTTCATCCGATTAATCATTGATTATTGGCAGTAATCAATGAGAAGTCCACGATTAATTGTTGACCAAACATTTTGTGGCCTATCCATTGCTCATTGACATCATTGATTTTTCATTGGTGCTGTTGTTTACTCCTCATTCCCTCTTTTTTCATCACAGGATTTTCCGTGTTCCTATCAACTTATAGAAACACTCGTGGAAGTTTGGGAGAGCTCAAGAAAGCACTGGGAACAGGAGGCAACAGCCAACAGCATTTCTCATTCTCGTAAACTTCCACTTATGTTTCTATAACTAAAATCATGAAGAAACTCAAGGGGCACAGACATTGGTTTCACAATTACAATTATTAGTAGATGCTGACTCCTCATCACCAATTTATATTGATATGCGACTCTCGGATCGAAGCTCCCATGAACATTTGGCGATTCACTTCCGTCAATCATGCGCTCCTTATATTTTGCTACATGTATAGGGTTGCCACTCATGTTTTCAAACATATGGGGGCCACTGTGTAGCCTGTTTGTTCAGCATGGTTACTTGTTATTCTTCAAGTTTACATTGGTGAGTGGTCTATTTGCTCGTGCTGGGGTTAAGCGTTAGCATTATAGTAAGATTTCTGCACGTGGGGAAGACATTTCATTTGGGAAGAAAATTTGGGGAATCTACAGAATAACTCCACGGTTGATTAACCAGCCTAGATGGGAAAAGCAAGGTAAATGGACAGTAGGTTAGAAAAGAATTGCACAAATCAGAAATACAGAAATATATTTATTTATGAATGATTTTGATTGCAAGACAATGAATTTACAAGTCAAACTCACTGCCACACGAAAGTATGTACCAAATCTTATTTTTGAAACAGTTAAAAGGCATATTGCCATCTAGCCATCTCTGTATTTCATCTTTATACACTGCGGGATATTGTTAAGTGATTCTCCTTACAAAAATTATGTCGTGGGATCAGTGTCATCTACTGAATGTTTGTTTACTTATGCCAATTATGTGATTCTTTTTTCACCTACCATCCATTTCCCTTGCTTTTCCCATTCCAGCAGGGTAATCAACCATAGATTTCCTGAATTGTCTTCACAAATGTCTTCCCCTGCATGCAGAAATCTTCCTACAATGCTCACGCTAAACCCATGCACGAGCAAATACACCATGAGCAAAAAGACCACTTGCCAATGTAAACTTGAAGAATAACAAGCAACCATGTTGAATGAACAGGCTACACAGTGACAGCCATATTTTCAAAAACAAATCAGGCATTCTTATAGCACCATGTAAGGAGTGCATGATTGACAGAAGCAAATCGCCAAATGCTTGCAAGAGGTTTGATTCGATGGTTGCGTATCAATGAAATTGGTGGCAAAAGACATGTGAAATAATGTTTTCAGTTTGTTTATTGAGTCATGTGAAGAGATTTGAGTGTGTTGCCATCTGAAAACACATCAGAAGTATGGTTCTTTGATCAAATAATGCTGAGTAATTAGTTTTGTTTCTTTTGTACATATGTGTGGACATAACAAAGACAATACTGATAACAAACAAATAAAATAAAACATATTCAGTGACTTTAAAATTACCAATTTTGTATGGTTCATGATACAAAAACTTGAAGCTCAAGGAGGCTTTCAGGGTTTTAATTCTAAAGGCTACTGCTATCACTTTTCAACAGAATTGAAGTACTAAATTCAATGTCTAAATTTATAATCAGGATGTACAAAGTTTACTTTCCAGTAAATCTTTTTTTTAGAATTTCCAGTGGGATATATTGTCCAACTAACTTATTATTATAATATATAATTATTTAACATTAAATATTATATAAAGTGTTCCATTTTTAGAGGGCTAATTCTTGGAGAGACTGTAAATGAAATTTGTTAAATCTTGGTCAGTGTTTTCTTGCCATAGATCATGAATGGCAGGAGTTTTTTCTTTGAACAACGATACATAAGGTTTGAAAGTTGAGCTAATTCCTACTGGAAAATTCAACTTTTTAACTTTTTCCAGTAAGGCTAATGTTTAGACAACTTTAGTGACCAATGTTCACTGAGTCTGAGGCAAACAATTTCAAAGGTAAATATTTAAGATTGATACATTGTAGGTACACCTTATGGATTCTCTAACTTTTAATTTTAACTTCAAATAAATGGATGCATTGCCTCAGATTTTATTGTCTACAATATCAATGTCGTAAAGTCAACCAAACTAGTCCATCCAGCTCACCACTCATTGTACACACTGATACAGATAATATGCCTTATTCAGGTAGTGCAATTTGACCTGACCTATCTTCTGCACGCTCTGTTGTGCATAAGGCCATAGTTAGTGCAATTTAAGTCATGTTAATTTCTTTGAACGTTATTTTTACAGAATTAATGTACGGGCCACTAATTTATGTGTATTTAACACTTCAAAAATTAACATGACACAAGATATTTTGGGGGAATGTTAATGGGATATTTTGAATGGATATCCAAGGAATGGAATTAAGGAAATACTGGATTTTTAGGCCAAAAATTAAAGGTTTAGGAAACTGTCACCTTAGTGTGTCATTTTTAAAATTTTTTTTTTTTTGTCATGAACATACTGGGGGGCCTATTAGCACAATTAAAAAAGAAGAAACGTTTCAAACTGAGCAACAGCAGTGTTGATCGAAATTTATTCATATACTGGTCTTAAATCCACCTCATTTCATGTTAAACAAGAGGGGGTTTATAACCAGAATTAATATTTTGCCTACAGGTAGATGCACCCATAACTGTGGGGTGGGGTTAGATGGCCTATAAGTGCTGGGGGGCAGGTGGGGCTTTTAAGCGAAAGGGCTTAAAAGCATTGGAGCAAAAACATTGGAGAATAAATTCCCTTCTTTATTGTTCTATACATTGCAGCAAGTACATGTCTACACTGGAAGCATTGTTTTATCTTTATTAGTTGTAAAATATCATTAAACAGGAAATAATAAAAGTTAATGTTTCTAATTCCCTAGGCTATGATACTTGAACACCAAGATTACTCACTAATAAAAGGCTACTTATTAAATGTGGACTACACATAAAGCAAAAATATCTAATTTCTAATGATCAATGTACATTTTAACAGGCTTACTTTGACTTCTGGCTCACTGTAATGACACCACTCAAACTATAAAGAAGTTGAGGTACTGCTTTTGCTTTTGCTTTCCAAGAGTTGTTCAGAGGCTTTTGGCCTTCCCCTCAACCGGAAAGTGGAATATTGTCGTTTCATGCAAGTTAGGGAAACTTAATGTGGTATTTTCTTGAAATATTCTGCCTTATGTTCTATTGTTACCATAAACTTTGGCTTTAATTCAATTTTTTGAACTTTAATTTCAATTCAATCTGTTTCCAAGCAAATTGCATCATGTGACATTTGCAGATTGCAGACTCTACAAATAGGTTAGCCTGTTTAGGTAACCCTGAACTGGCTAACTTGCATAAACCATTATTCAGGCTAAGATAGCACTTACTGGCTAACCAGAGTGCAGTCCGCAGTCTCAAAATGTTGTACACGCAGAGAGTCTTGTATCATTTATTTAAGTTCTATGCTGTGCCACAACCTGGTCAACAAATCATTTCTCCAATAATATGCACTGACTAAGCCAGATCAAACAGCCTATTAAGCCTGTTGCATTAAACTTAAGGATTCTTACAACAGTGGTCTTTTGAAATGCAATGTTGATTAGTGACAATCTTACATCTTCACTCACTTCAGAACCCAACAAGGTTAACAATGTTTAAAACCTGTCGGTGCTCCATTCACTAGAACTGCATATTTCCCTTTGCTTCATACCTCTATAGTGAATGTCACAATAGTAAATTACTTTTCAGAACTAAAAGTTTTAGTAATGATCAAAATTACAATATAATAGCTTTGTTCAATGAGTTTGATGTCTTTGGTAATGTGGCATTAAATCTTTTGAGACAGCATCTCTCTAAGCTCTGTGTTGGTTGCTGGCATTGGGGGAGTTGCACGGTGGAATTTACAAGGGGTTAGGTTGGTATTTTGTTTTTGCAGAGCTGATCCAGAATACAGAACACGAGTTGAAGGAGTGCCTACATTCATTGGTTCTACAGAAGCAGCAACTGAAATATGACTTATTTCCAATGCATCATTTGGCAGCAGGGTGGGGCTGTGTGACTGTTTGGTTTTGCCTTGCTCTAATTCCCTCATTACCTGTTTACAATAATTGACATAAAATAAATACTACTGACCAAAGATGTGTAAATATGTGCATTCAATCAACCTTCGCAATATGCAAAACCAAACATACATAAGTGTATCTCAAGAAACTTGGTGCATGTAAATATATTGAGGCTGGCATGTAATGAATTGAGAGTATAGCCTTCATTAGCAATGTTTGTCTTCTGAATAGACTCTTTGCATGATCTGGTCACATGGTACAATATCGGCCATGCTGGGGTGCAAGTTGCATAGTGGCACTTCCAAAACAAAGCAACTCACACCAGTCCAGTTTGACTTTCCTTAGTTTGCAAATTCTGCAGTGCAACTTGCATCCCAACATGACAGATTTTGTATTATGTAAAGGAATTGTGCAATGGGCCTATTCTGCCACTGAGTTGTACCCAGTAATGGAAAGGATTCATTGATAAATGAAAATGATAAGACTAGTTTATTCCAGTCTGACGACTGGGAGAAGGGAAATATCTGGTGCATGAACCAAGAACACTCATCTGAATGTAGAGTCCAATACATTTGCCATTAGGGATAGGCATCATGCCACTAAGCTTGTAACTTAGAAGCTTGGAGAACTTAATGTGGCCTGACAGCTTTAGTGCTAAGAAAATCTTTTTGCATGACAGACTTGGTGCAGCACAGTGACCTTTGGAAATTAAATTAGATGTTTGAGTAAAACCTAAGTCCCAGTGCTACAATTTTAGTCGAATTGTACTTACAGAGTTCTTAGAGCTGGCTTGATATCTGTTACGTGGAGAGGATGAGAAGCAAGTTGTTGCACCTGATGAATGTCTAGGAATAATATGAAAAAAAACAATGTAAGAAGTCAACAAAAACTTTTACGTAAATAAATCCTTTTTGTAGCATTATTAACGATAATGCATTCAGATCTGTCAGAAGTATGGAACGCTCCTTACCGTCTCCTGACTCTTCTTTGTGGTCCAGCCAGTACTCTGAACTCATCAGTTGCAGCTGTTGCTGATTCAAACACTTGGTCGTGATGATGTTTTGGTGACATCAGAGTTGAACCACTGCTTAAAGTTGGTGATGCCGTAATGCAGTGACTGCTTCCATGACACCTCTCACGTGGAGAGGGCACATAGGACATAGCATCAACAACCTTGATGTGCTCTGTTTCATTTGACAGCAATATCCGGCCATGACCAGGTTTCACTAAAAACAATGACCAGCCATTATCAGACTTACTGAGACTTACATGTACTGGTCATTTGCCCCATATTTTGATTTTCTGTTATTCGTCTGTTTTACAAGTCCCAGCAAGTCTATTGTAAACATTCATTGAAGCTAGAATTAACTGTAGCAGTCATCTTGTGTAAAATCCATAGTTCAGCACTTGAATACAATGCTGTGTTTCATGGCTTAAGGTTACCATATACCTTTAGAGGTGTCTCTTGTCTGAGCCATGTAGCGAGTCTGGTTTAAGCTGTATATACCTAAACCCTTCAATCAAATTAAAGCTTATAGAGCTGGTTATCAAACTATACAAATCATTCTGAAACAAAATGAATTGTTGAATTTTTCACAACCTCTAAATGTGAGCATCTGAATCACCTTTTGAAAGCTACGAGCTAAAGTCAAAGCAAATTTTGTTTTAATTAAAATGAACGTTCATGTCAGTTCAAACAAAACACACTTTAAGCAATAACGAAGCGCGCAATGTCTAAAAATAGAATGCAAATTATTGGAACCCCGTAAGAGTAAGACAACATAAGCGTGTTCTGAGTGAATATTTAGGAGGAAAATGAACGCCAAATTTTCGTTTTAAAAATTGTTTTAGGAACACTTGCTTACATGCTTGAAAAAGCGTCAAATCTTCCACCATTCCGTTTTGTTCGTCTGAGTTTGTCTGAGTTATGACGTCACTTGCGCACTACGCTATTTAATGAGATTTGACATTTTAGCTTTCTTGAGAATACTTGAGAATTTACTTGTGGGGTCACTTAAAAAAATGAATTAAAGTGAGATGTTTCAAACATTTTTCAAAATGTAATCATGCTATGAGTAGATTGTAAGTAAATAATTAGTGCACTTATTGCTTGAACTTTGCGCAGAATCTGTCTTAAAAATACGGGAATAGTAATCCTACCCATTTCAGTAAGTGGTTTTAAAGGAGCCAGTGGTTTAATAGGCGTTGTGAACATCTGGGTGGAGGCTGATACAAGACGAGGATTGCTGATACCTTGAATGTTGGTCAAATCAGTCATCATCACTCTTCTGCATAAAACCACAACACCCAAAGAAATTGAATGAAATGAAGTTCACTTGCACAGAGTAACTGGTAATTTTAAACAATATTAATAACAAAACCATCTAGAATGAGTCTTTGACTCTTGGGGGATTGCTGGTGTGTCTGGATTTTATTTTTATTACAGTTCTAATTTGTTCCTTAGAAAGTCCCATCTTTTAACTTAAATGTTTTCCTGATGTAAGTTCTTTTATCTCCTGCTGCTCTTAATACAAAGATCTGGGAAATTAAAAGGCTGTACTCAACTGAAAAGACCATAACTTAATAGATGGTTTCTATTTATAGTCACTACATGTAAAGGTGGTCTGTGATATACATGTAAACAATAATACTGATAAGAAAGATCTTTATACCTTTTGACTGCAGGGGAAGCTGAAGAGGCGTTCTGATCCAGTGGCCGACGTTTGTTGTACAACCTCAGGCTCATTCTTTGGCTGTTACGGACCACAAAATTCTCCAGTTCCAGGTCATCTATAGGGTAATCAACAATACCCAAGTGTTTTACAGGCTGGTACAAGCAATAAACCCCATGCCATATGCATCCATGGACAGTAAACAACTCTTTTAGTAGCCGCTCAGCTCTGTTCTAAAATTATATCGGAAATCCACAAATCTGGTCGGCTCTCGTTATTTCTATAGGCAACAATCCCACGCACTGCTCTTGAGACTGAAAACTGTTCTTAATTTCAGGCTTAAAAATACTCAAAATGGTAGGTTTTGTGGTGTTCTGCTTTAGAGTGTCTACTAAAAACAATTACAGCACTGTATATGTTGTAACTCTTCCTCATTTTCTATGAGCGACAGGGTTCCAAATTAGGTTGTCAAAAAGGAATTCCAACAGGTCTGAATTCCCACTGCTCCCAACAAATCCTTATAAATTTTCTATTGATTTGTCAGGTCGATAGTATCTGGAAACACTGAGCGATAGTCAACCCAGCTGTGCCTCATTGACTAATCACTCATAGAAAAGTCAGGCTCAGTCAAATTGTTAAAAGATGTATCTGCTATGAGAATCAGATACATCCATGTTCCAAAGGGGTAGAGTTAGGTGTTGGGGTTAGGGGATAGTGTTCAAGTTTTCCTGCTGGAAACAATGGAGAAAACTGGATTTTCCTGTTTGCTTGCTACAAAAAAAGGGTTTCGTCTTGCATAAACAAGCTACTTACAGTGTTTGTGGCAGAATGAAAAATGACAGCTGCTATAAATAACAGTATGCTGCACAAATACTATATATGTTGCAAGACTTTCTAATGCCTACCTTGTTTGCCCAAACCATTGTCGTCAAGATTATATTTCACCTTGTTTCTCATTAAATCTGCCTTCACACTTCTGGAGCGCCTGTGAGTATGAACTGGTGTTTTGGAGGATGAGGTTTTGAACTTGCTTAGACTTTGGCCCAGACCAGATACAAAGCCTAGTCAGAGATTATCAACTAGTTAACAATGAAAGTACTGAACAAAGTTAATCACATATATGTACAAAGAGGATCTTTCATCACCGCACAAAGATACAAAATTTCTCAGAGTGTTGAAAAATATTTTTCAAAATATTTTTCAACACAAGAAGAGAAATATTTTGTATCTCCAAGCAGCCATGTACACCTGTAATGTTCTATTTATTATATAAGCACCAATAAAATATCAGAAACCATTTCACTTTTGCTGCAAAATGCAAAATTTATTACATAACCATAGCAATGGTGATCTTTTTAAGTTTGAAGGTAACATGTTAAATGTGTTAAATGCATGTCCAATGGATGTAGCACACCCAGGTTAAACTGGAGATATCTAAACCCCTACACATGTATTTCACGACCTCTAAATGTGAGCATCCGAATCATTTTTTTGGTCCCTTTTGAAAACTAAAAGTCAAAGGGAATTTGTTCCTTTGCCCTCAAATTTGGACTGTAGCCAGTTTGAAAGTCAAAATAACAAAAACATGTCTGCGAATTTTTATACCAAAATTCTTGGTATACATGTAGTTCGATAGCTCTATAAGCTTTAATTTGATAAAGGGGTTAAGGTACCTAACAGTTTTAACCAGACACACTACATCACTTAGACGTGAGACATCTACATGTATACAGCACACGGTAACCTTAAATACAGAACGAAAATAATTAAAACTCAGTTGAATCCGGTAGCTGTTTGTCTGTTTGCAGTATGTTAGTGTATTTCTGGCTGTGGCTTGTTTCCAAGGAAATGCAGCTGTACATCTGCATTCCCAGGCTATATGTTTACTTACATGTACAAATAAATGCCCAATCATGTAAATTGGCAGTGGAAGAAAAACATTTCCTTTGCGATAGACAGTTTCTCTTTCATTTAATTGTTCCTAAGCTAAAGGCACATATGCCATAGGTGTTTTATTGCTGAAGGTAATATGCATTTAATGTGTCTTCAGCAGAATTACTAATCACTTGTTTGCAACCAAGTGTGCGTTCCTTTGGGGTGACCTGGACCAGGATCGCAGTGATCCAAGATCACTCAGATTATAGTGCATTAAAGGAACTGATGAATCTGTGACCAGAGTGGATTCATGGGTTCCTTTGATGCACCATGATCTGAGTGATCTTGTATCACTGATCCTGATGCAGATCACCCCAAAGGACACACCCTTAGAGAGTGGCATACCTGAGAGTGAGCCAGTCCGTGTTCGTGCTCTTGATTGCCTCTTATTGCCTCTCCTCAAGTCTGCATCAAGCTCATCACCAGATGATGTTAGACCATCCACAATTTCATCTCCAATCATTTTTGCTCGTTCATAAATGTCCTCATTTACTAAGCCAATGTCATCAGCATTTTTCAGAAGGATATCAATGACAGCAGTCTGCTCTTTAAGCTGCTTTTCTGAGGCATTGTTTCCTTCCTTCTTTGTGTTGTGTATAAGGTTAGGGGTGAGAACAATGGCAAGGTTTGAGGTTCCCATTTTACTGTGCTGCGAGCATGATGCTACTTTGGCCAGAAACCTCATGGTAAACTGCAGTGTACTGAGATGTGGAATTGGTAGCAAGAGACAGAGTAGCAGCACTGCCTCAGTCTGGTCACCATGATCTTCCATACGCTGAGTCTTTATGAAGCAGTCGTGAAGCAGAACAGTCAGAAGTGGTTCTGGAAGCTGCCTGAAAAACTGTTTCACCAAACTTGCAACATCATGGGGTTGAACATTCTTGAATTCCTCTCCATTTTCTGCTTTTTGCTGTTTGAAAGTATTTTAAAAATTAAATTAAGATGTGTAGCCCACTAACATACTGTAAAATGCCAGCTACAATATATTGTACTGTTGGTCCATCCATCTGCTTCCAAAAGTATTTTGCCAGAAGTAAGTAAGGTGTAAGCCCAGGCGCTATGTACCTCAAGGCACGAGGAGGATAGTTCAAGTATAAGCTGGCCCTGGGCTTATTAGGGAGTGAACGGAGTGTAGATGTACACGTCTGTAGCAAATATTTCATGTACATGACCATCAAGAACCCTACAGCTGATCACCACTCATGACTGGTTATATTATTATAGCCATAAACTCTATTTATTATAATAATTATACATATGAAAGTTAATAATTCCTCCTTCAGGAGCACCTGCATGTTGGCAAACAAAATCGTAAACATGGTAAGTTGCACACAAATTTCTACATTACTAAAAACATTCAGATGATTGTTATAATTCCTCCTCTGTGAGGGTGAAAAGAAAAGCTAGCCTTAAAATGCAGACACCTTTCTGCATTCAGGTTCCCCTTCAATCATTGTTGTATCCTGATAGTATATAGAGTTTAAGGTTTTTCCTAACCTTGAGCAGCTTTTGTCTTTGAATAGACCCAGACTTTCTAAAGAGACCCTCTGTCTCTAGATGTTGCTGAAGGAAATTTGCACAATCCACCAAGAATCTAGGAAGGAAAGTATGATCACTTCAAAGATGGAATCACAAGCTTCTGTATGCTGATAGTATTTACATTGTACTAAGCAACATGTTTGTTGAATTTCTTCATGTATGTCTGTTTGCATTATTAACCACCATCCTGTACTTTGGTTTGTGAATGTATAGAGTTGTTTGTCAACATCGAGGCTACCCAATGTGCACAGTTTTTGTTTGTTTGTTTGTTTGTTTGCTTTTGCAGGGGATGGGGGGAATGATAAACTTGAAGATGTGTCTCAACTATGGAAAGTGGGAGTCAGGATTGTCAACAAGGTTACAGAATCTTAGGGTACATTCCTTTAGGATGATGCAAATTAGGATAAAATAATAATGATCCAAGATCAATCAGATCATGGTGGATCAAAGGCAAGACCATGATTAATGACCATAACCCAAAACACCTATTGTGCTTGATGGGCCCTGAATATTACAAGTCCAGCTAATGCGCCTGTTGATATACTTCACTCACAAAGCAAAACGTTTGGTACATGTAAGGGTGTGAAGATCAAGACAAAAGGTTACTCAAAGCCTTTATGGCAGCCCTGTCAAAGAAACCTATGAATCACTGCTTAGAGTGGATTCATCAGTTCCTTTGATGCATCAAGATCCAAGTGATTCTGAATTATTGAACGTGTCTGGATCATCTCAAAGGAACCCACCACCTAAAACCTCTATTTTCATTGGCCCATATGTAACACTGCCTCTATTGTTTTCTAGGCCAAGCGCATGTAGGAGCATTTTTGTTTTATTAAGAAGCAGAAGGTCAGTCCAGGATTTTATATTGACAGATGCTACCTACCTACCTATTTTATTTTCTAAAACAAAACAATCCTCACACCTGCATAGTAGGCTGGTATTTTTTATTTTATATGTGTGGGGTTTTTTTTTTCTATTTAATTTAATTTTTTGGCAGATCAAGCAGGGTAATTAGGAGCACATTTTTGCTTGCTGTGTGAAAGCTTGGTTAGTTACAATTTATACTGAAAGTTTGAAATTCCAGCCTGGTTGAACATAGTGGTGAGGAAAAATTCAGAACTGACAGAGAGATCAACTAAAACAACAATATCGTCTAGTGGGATGATTACTACATAAGAAAATATACTACTTGAATGTAAGCCTGGGCTTGTTATAATGATAAAAATTGTGATGTATGTGATGTATGCGTGGCTTACTTTGGCACACTGCAGTAGAAATCCTCTCCAATGTTAACCGATGGCACCTTTTCCAAACAAACACCAAATACACCACTTTTGTTGTCATCCGAAGGCTGCAGTAAAAGCAAAGATTTCAAGATTTGGTTTAATTGTAAACGTTCCAATGTCGAGGTACGTAGGTCATTCAAAGAAGTACATAAGGAACACACATTAGGTATCTAAAAGAATCGTAACATTATCCTGCGAAAAGAGTCGTCTTCGATCTTCCAAAAAATTTTAAAGCTTTCCTCTTACCGATTTTTCTAGGAAGATCGGAAACGACTCTGCTTGCAAGGTAACAAACAGAATGAGGCAAAATGAAAATTCACGTACGGCCATCGAACTCGCTTACTTGAATTTTAACGCTCTTCTGCTTCGGTACTTTGATACCCATTGTCTTCAGATACCTTCTAACAACAAATCGAACGTTGTCTTTAAAATCAATGGAAGCTAGATCCTTCATTTTACATGTAAGCAATTCTGTTTTTTAGTTTGCATATGCTTCTTTGTTCAAACATCGGCAATAGCAAAATTCGAAAACTGTGCCTAACCGTTCCGGAATCTGATTGGTTGGCGAAAGATAAGCTGCCACTTACCGAAGATTTCCGAACAGTATACGAGGGTGACCACCTTGCGTGTGAGATTCATGCACGAGGATTAACGAAGATACTCCGAGTACGTCACCAGTTGACCGGATGTGTTTGTTCGGACTGCTGAAAGAGGAGAGGATTCAAGTGATGCAGCGTTTGTAATTCCAACGTGTCAAATGATAATGCCAAACTGCTTATGACGCATTTATCAGGAGATCTTTTACATTTTTTCACTCTTGTTCCAATGACAACTGATGATGGCGCTGATTTGCGCTAAATGTAACTTGATTTCATGCGTCTATATTGCCTTAAATTTCTGGAACTATTTTTAGCCAACATCAAGCAGGTAAGCTTAAACTTATGAACAAGTTGAAATTGTTTTTCCTTTTCCGTGAATTTTTAGTGGGCAAGAAAATGCTAAGTTCTTCATGTTTGTTCGATAATTGTGTTCATTCTGTAAATATTAGAAGTCATATATTCGCTATCAAAGGTCAATGGACGATATGGACTCGATGAATGATGAAGAAGATGGCGATTTTATCAATTGTGATGAGAACCAAAGTCAACCTCGTGTCCGTGTTGCTTCGTTAGAGAAATTGGTGGACTACTGTGCAGAAGAATTTAGTAAGTTACATGTAACTTTCACGTTTGTTTTTCTTTTTTGTTTTGTTTTTTCTCACTGCCATTGTTGGGAGATTTGTTTGTTTTTCACAATTCGTTAGGCAATCGATCACGGCATGTGTGTTCGGAGCTTTTGTTTTTCGTGAACTTTTATGAAAGCGGGACCAGTCGATGTTGTCCGTCGTTCTGTCTTTTCTGTCCGTTGACAATGAACGAGACCAGGAAGGCAAACCGGAAAAAAAATTTAGAAGTGAAGAATATTACAAAAGCTGAACGAAAAAGTTTTAAAGTACTTCACTAAATGTAACAACACACAGGTATCCCATTAATCAATGTTTATATAATAAGTTAAATTATTGAAAATTGCATTTTGATTGGTTTTCACCTATGATCTATCAGATGACAGACGCATAGATGACATCATTATAAAAAACATTTTCCTTCTATTTTTAAAATGGTGGAAAGTTTTCAGAATGTAGATAATATTTTATGAGACTGGGTGAAAGGTAAGGTACAAAAAAGTCTTGTCGAGGCTGTGAACAGGTACGAGAAGCAGGAACACAAAAAAGCTGTTTCTGTTTTAGAAAATGACTCAGAAAAAGTACTCGAGCAGTCTTAGTCAGCAGTCGAGTGAGACTAAACCAAACATAAAATTGGTCTTGAAATTATTTCACAGTAAGAAACCATTACTTTGTCTTGTATTAACGGTCATTCCACTGAAATAGAACCTGCACTGAGATTTTTGTGAAAGTTTCCCTATTGATTGTTTATATTATAGGAAATTAAATTTTGAAATAAAAATGAGGGGTCCCCATGTTCGTTTAGGAGCAACAGCACCTTGTGTATACCCATATAAATCCTTATAATAGCACCATGATTGTAGTCACGATTGCTTGCTAAATTCACGTTTCTGACGACTGCTTTTTGTTCTACACTGAGAATTGGTCTATATTTATTTTACACAGAGAAATTTATTACTCAATTCAAAACAACAGAAAAAAATGATAGGTCACCATACTCATTTGCGAGAAAATGATGATTTACCTCTATGGCAATGTCTAGCTGTAAAGAAAAAGCCGCCATTTTTTAATGAGCGTGCGCTAATCACGCGTGAAACTATGCGCAGTAGTGATGCGCAATGCAATACTGGGGAATAACCTTAACAAGCCCAATAAACAAAATGCTTGTTCTGGCGACTAAGAAGTGTTTGAATGATTGACAAGAGACAGTTGAAATATTAACCCCGATTATGCAAGACCTCGTGTTAAGCTATAGAGTTTCAGTTTTTTGACAAAGGACAATGTGAGAAGCCATCCAATGTTTACTATGGATTTTTGAGCTTTTATTTCTACTTACGAATGCCAAAGTTAACGAGGACATGCTTGGACAAATGTAAGTCGACTATTTACAATATTTTCATTTTGTTTTCAATCGAGTTTGTTTTTCGATAAGACTGTAATTGTAATTGTAATTTTCTTTTATCACAGCTTCAGATTACTGTAACACTACTGTTTCCATTAAATCCTGAAAATCCAAGCCTGTTTTCTTGATCGCCTGAAATTCTGTTTATTGCCAGTTCAATAATTTTGAGATAAATTTATTTAAAAAATACAGCTGTTCTCAGTCTCAAAGTAATAATAATGTTTACACAGATGGGTGTCAGGAAAGAATGCACTGGAGAATGCACTGGAGAATCGCCAACCACAGAGGACACAAATTTCCGCAATCAAAAATGGTCCTTTCATTCAAAATTCAAATCGAATGGCCTCCAATGTGTCTGTTGACCACAACCACAAGTTTTCCAAGCCTATTTTTCGACTCCAGCAATAATCAAGGCAACGTCCAGGTTTTTCAGCTCATAGGCTAGGGGTGCTCTGATGACAAAAACTGACTGGAATTTTCCGGCATTTTCTATAAGACTTGTGCATTCAACAGTTCAATTCTGCTTTCGCTGTTAGTTTTCTATTCCATTAGAAGTGATGTTCTGTTCAAGTTTGACAGTGGGATGATTTCCCTGAGCCAATTACAATTCTTTGTTACGCATAGCACCCAATGGTATGGCTTCATTTGTAAAGAGAATGGATTATGTCAAATTGCTTTTTTGTGTTTTTCAAAGTGGGCAAAGGCCCAGGGGGGTATTCGACCCATAATTGGGTAGAGGGATGCCGCTGAGGGTTTGAAATCCTGACCCTGTTTAGGACAAAAATACTCTAAAAACCCTACCCTTTGTAGGGCAACATCCTCTATTTTAAGACCCTGTTTAGGACAAGAAACAAAATACACGCTCTCTCGTTTTACAGGAATTTGAACTGTTTAATAAACCATTCCAATTAGAGCAATCATGTTTGATGAGTCTAAAACCAGGTTATTGTGTCTCTGCACTTGAATTAAACAAAAGGCCATCAAGTATTAAGCTCTAAATTATTTAAATTAAAGGATACCGACAACAATAGCATTCTTGTTCAGAAAATGATCTGATATTCATTGATGACCTCGTAATGGCTGGTTGACATCTCTTGGCTCATAATACCATACCCTGTTTAGGACAGGTTCTGACCCTGTTCAGGACAGAGGCGAAAAAAATTGTATACCCTGTCAGGATAGTGAGGTCAAAAAAATCATACCCTGTCCAGCAGCACGTCCTCATATAGCCCAAATAAGGGAGTACCCCCCCCCCCCCCCACCGCCGCCGGGGCAAAGGCCTGGCTTTCAAGTTAGGTTGAAAGATTTTGAAATAAAAAAGCTAATTGTAATGACAGCCATATTTCATAGGGATACCAATATCATTAAATACTGTAGTGATATTGGTAAGGATTTGGGTAACCCATATATTTTACTCTGACTCTCTCTTTCTTATGTTTTAACATTTTAAGTCCTTTCCTCATTGAATGTTTTTCATCTATGGTAGTCCACTTTTAGTTTTTGTCTTTGTTTGATTTGGCTTCCCTTAATTAAGAAAACAATAAGAACCAGACACATTGGAAGGGGAAACCCACACATGTATCACTAGGGATTTGGATATCCCATACCTTTTGACATTTCTAGTTCTTATTCTCCCTTGAATCCCTTTTGTTTATTTAAGTTTACTTTAACTTTTTATCTTTGGTCGATATGGCTACCCTTAATTCAGGAAATGGTAACAACCAAATGGATTGGAAGGGGATACCCATATTACAACTGCACTTGGGATTTGGGTATCCCACTGTCACATGACTGTAAATACAATTTTCGTATAGGACTTTGTTGCTTCACAACTCTGCCTATTACTAGAATATATTTTCTCCCAACTAGCTGCAACTGCTGTCTCAAAATTTCTTGCACATTAACTGTACATTTTAGTCCATATAGTACATATATTTTGCTTGCACACTGTACATTGAGAGGGACATGGGGGGGGGGGGGTCTGGACACCGCAACACTGCAAAAAAAAATTAACGAACACCGCATCACCACGAGAAAAGTCAACAAAACACCATCAGCACAGCACATATTTTTAGCGCCATGATTCATTCATCTGCACTTCAAGTAGAATAATAATTTAATACCTCAACAATTTTCCACAAAATAAACACATCACAACATTCTTCATTGCGCATATGTCAATACTGCTGATGCCTGTAAATCAGTTTTCTCGCTCTTGTGAAGAAACCTTGCGTGAAGCTACAAAGCGGACAAAGAAAAAAGAGAGGAGCCTCGAGAGATGGCCTTTACCCCAGATCCCTCTCTTCTTTTATATTGATATCTTCGATATTGATAATCGTTTGAAAAAAATAGATGGTCAAGAAAGTCACAGGACCTTGGAGCGGGTATGGACCGGTATCAGAATGACCTCAAGACAAAACCGACTAGCAAAAGGAAAAAAATAGTAAACGTGTGCAAGTTACAAAGCTTCCTTAGCCTAGAAAGCCTTCCTTCTTCTCTCGTAGAAAAAAACTGCGCAGTCAATAATACATTATATTCGGCCTTGGCATTTCCAGAATTTCCAAGATTGTTTCTGTCCTCGCTCCTCCCCGGAACACTGAGCTCCGGGTGGCATAGGTCAAGTTACTTGTCAAGTTATGTATAAATGAAAACAGCTTAGGATTGGTAGCCGAAGCATAGTAAAGATTGACTACAGACAGTGATGGTCTGTATTTTGTTACAAATTATTAACCTCAATGGTACATGATTGTCATAAGTTAGCATGGATTAATGAAGTTTACATGCTAAATTTAGGTCAAATTTAGGTTTGAAAAAGGTAGATCAAAAATCCCAGCACCGCAAACAATTTCATTTCACCGAACACCACAGCGTGAAAAACACAAACATTGCACACCATAGGGTTTGAGATAAGCACAACACCGCAAGTTGAGATTTTATTCACCACATCACCACATTGAAATAACATCAATACCGCAACACCTCAAATCCCCATGTCCCCCTCTACATTGTATGTGTAATGCAAATGTACATGTTTGGTCCTTATGAAGCTTTTAAATGTTATATCATCAGGTGGAGATGTACCAGTCCCATTCCTTTCAAATGCAGTGTTTATGACACACAAATGGTTTATTTCCTCCGAAGAGCTGCTTAGAAAGTTTATGCAAAGGTATTAATTTCATCCTTTTATTCATTGCTATATGATTGTATGACTGAAGAGAAGAATTGGGAACATTCCCCATGAGGAGGGAGATACATGTAGTGCATTTTTGTTTGTGATTTAGGTATTAGTTTTTGGTGTAGTGTCTCAACATAATCTGCAGTATTGTATTTATAGCTGTTTTGGGTGGAGCAGTATGCTAGAGCTGCAATGAAATCGTTAATAAAGGATGGGTTACAGTGCGTTTACTGAAACCGGGGCCACCCAGACAATGAAAACCAATCAGATGGCAGAACTGAAACAATAGATTCCAACATTTTCAAATCCAGCCAATGAAATGTCCCGTACAAAACAATGAAATCTAAACTTGTTCGTTGTGATGCTTATGCAATTATGGTGTCGCATAATAAATTGTCAAGCTCAAGCAGTACTTTCGCGTTAGAAAATACTGTGTTACTTTACTTTAGATTTCACATTTACAAGCGTGATAAACTCATTAGATCGACCGTTTTCCAGCTGTGAACATACGGCCACACAAAATATCACTTTTATGGTTGTTGTTTAAAATTTAGAATAATGGATTTTGACAATTTTTACAAAGTAAATTCCACTCCTGCTGTCTGTGCACGTTTCTATTTTTACACACCTTTCAGTTGTCCACTAGGCAGTTCTTGAAAAAACCATCCTGTTGACTGTCTCAGGAGCTCTACATTTCAGAGTTTGGGCTCCCTTTGTGGGTTATCAGTGTAGTGAAATAACATCTTCATGAAAATTCAAACGACTTTTTTTTGCTGCGTTGTACTATCAAAGCTTCAGCTTGTAAAATCACTCAAGCAAAAACAAAAGATGGACACAGGAGTTTACCCTGCATGGAAAAATCGAAGACATTTGAACAAAGAATTCATTTTTGTATCAAGTTAACTTTTCAATTCTCCTGCTTGAAGTTTGCTTTCAGCTCCTTTCAGTTACATCAACAATAATCCCTTCCAATTCATACATTATGAACCTGCGTTCATGCGAAACTGCTCAGAGACCATTTGAAGGGTTTCTTTTAAACAGCTGCAACAACATTCACACAACGCACTCTGTTGTCAATATATATTTACAAGTCACACCCTTACGCAGCTATTATTTCCATGTATTTTCCAAACCAACCAACGATCCCATACAAAATGTAGCATACAATTCTTCTTGAACCCACAAGCACGCGAAACTACTAATGGTTTGAGCTTGACAATTTATTATGCGACACCGTAATTGCTTAAGCATCACAACAAACAAGTCGAGATTTCATTGTCTTGTACCAAACATTTGATTGGCTGGAATTGAAAATGGGACATTTGATTGGCTGGATTTGAAAATGTTGGAATCTATTGTTTCAGTTCTGCCATCTGATTAGTTTTCATTGTCTGGGTGGCCCCGGTTTCAGTAAACACACTGTAACTCTAACTGGAACTTGCTGATGAGTGCTGAAATGTAACCCACAAAGTGCATGTACATAGATGTTGTCCTCAGATAAAGTATTCTTTTCATGAGAGTTACATTTTTTGCCTGATATGAGAAGTCTTGAAATTATTAGCTTTTTTCCAAACAGTATTCATTCCCTGAACACTTTTGCACTTTAGGTACTCCAACCATTCAGCACTAAACAATGAACATATCAGAAAATTCAAAAGAAGCATTTGCTCTGCTGTTGGGTAAGTATACCGAGACCTTCCAAGAGGGGTAGCCATGTCACCATGTCCCCATGTCCCCATGTCACCATGTCGCCATGTCCCCGTGTCACCATGTCCCCATGTCCCCATGTCCCCATGTTCCATCCTTTCTTGTACTGATGTCACCTAACCAGTGAGGCATAAAATGTCGCTGTTGTTTTTCTGCATGAAGTCATATGTCGCTGTCGTTTCAAGATTGATTTTTTTTTTGAGCTCATTCACTAGAAAAGCACACAAGTCTCTGACATTTACAGACTTTACAAGGTAATACGATTTCTAAAAAGGCAAAAAGTTAAGAAGGGTTGATGTCACTGTCTTTTCTAGTGCTTCTCGTGTTGCTGTCAAATTTTAGCGACACATTCAATTTGATTGTTGTTGATAATAGCAATTTGTGTGTTGCTTGTTTTTGGGGTCATGTCGCTTGCCTCTATACCCAGTACGTGCATTTATTTTACAATTGCAGACCCATTGCTACAAATATATCATTTATACATATTGTAGGTCAGAATGAAATTCCTTTGTCTCTTAACCCTAATTATTCATGAATCATGAATATTAGGGTTAGAAGACAATTGAAATTGATAATCAAACTGGGTTAAAATCATTTTAACCTGAATTTCATTTTGACCTACAACATATACATGTTGAAGTAATTAGGTACTGACTAAAATAATGTTGTATAGTAAATGAATGTCCCATGTTCTCTTTTGTAATACAGTCAAACCTCTCCACAATAGCCACCTTGGGGACATGCTAGGAAAGTGGTCATTGTAGAGAGGTTGCAGTCAAGGGAAGGTGGGGGACTGCAATATACACCATTTTTTCCGGGGTTTGCAAAAAAAAAATGCTTATTGATGTAGCATATAAATATGTAGCACAATCAAAATGTATATCAATACAAAACAGAAACGAAACAGAAACAGGTATAACAACATGCTGTACAGATTAGGTTTTGTGACCTTTTACACTAAAAAAGAAATTGGTGTTCAGAGGGGAGTGTATGGACACCATTCGTCAGTCACTGATTAGTACTGGCTATTGTTAAGAGGTTATTTTGGCAGTTAAGGGATGCACTTAAGTGGTCATTGCTGTTGTGAAGAGGTAACCACGGTAGGGAGGCTAAAATAAGTTAGAGTGAATGTACAATGCATTGACTGTCCTCAGGGCCAAAAAAAGTGTGCAGCTATTGTAGAGAGGTGACGTTATCCGGTTACTTTGTTCCATGGTCACTTCATTCCAAGTCACTTCATTCTATCCGTTAGTCACTTCGTTCCATCAAAGAGTCACTTTGTTCCAAAGAATAGTCCCTTCAATTTGTTCCAAGGGGAAACCTTACAAATCTTACCAATCTTACAGGGCTACTAAACACCTAACGCGGATAGAATGTCAATTCGATACAAACTTCTAGTTTACTTACAAAAGTAAACTAGAAGAAATATCCCAATGAAAGTGTTTAATCTTTGCATCAGACCAAAAAGATCCCCAGGACTTGGAATTTGAAATTGCAGCAGACCATATCCCATCAGAGTTCCTGAGCACTGACATCAGATTGCAGAGTCAGAGACACCTAGTTTTCGCCACCGATCTGCAGTTCGAGTTCCTTGCCCGTTCAAAGTCTTGGTACGTTGATGCCACATTTATTAGCTGTGCTGTGGAGTAACTCGTTCGTAAATGAAGATTCAAAACAGACCAAGCATTCGTTAACTTCAAATTTTCGGAAAAATCTATCGAGAATAAAAGTTTAATAGTTTAAATATAGTTTGCCTCTGGAACGAAGTGACTATTCTTTGGAACGAAGTGACTATTTGGTGGAACGAAGTGACTCTTTGATGGAACAAAGTGACCGTAAACCGAGGTGACAGTTAGTAGAGGTTCCTCTGTATCATTCAGTATAAAGGCATGGGTGAGTGGGTTATTAAAGCGTTATTATTTGTGTAGAGCAGATTATTTTGATATTGAAATTTCTTTTCTTTGTTAGTTTGTTAACATAATCATTTTATCGTCTTAGTTAAGTCTAATGTAAGTCCTCTGGGTTTTTTTTAAGTATTTTATGTACTGATAAGAGTTATTGTCTGTCAGTTACATTTCTAATTGAGTTAAACTCTTTTAGTGTCTAGTTACTTTTGTTGGAATATTCTATCACTTTTGACATTCCCATGTTTTAAATTTTACCAATATTTGCTAACAACATATGAATTTTGATGACCTCACAGAGATCAAACCGTCGCTTTTTTATCACTAGTTTCTAACAATTTAACCCATTTATTTCGAAATGCTTTTTTGTATGGACCTATGGACACTCATGTTTTATTTTACAGATTTTGGATATCCAGCTATGGTTCTGACTTCAAAAAAGATGAGCAACTCACCGCATTGTTGACTGAGTTTCATGAAAAAGTAGAATGTGAAGAGGAGAAAGATATCATTCATCTGTCCAATCTGTAAGAGCTACTATCAGTCACATATGTTATATGATTCCAGGAAATACCAAATGCCCATGCTGAGGAAGGACGTTAGAAATTCTGATGGGGACTAGCACAGTTTCAAAACCCAAATCTGGAATTTCTGAGTGGTGGGGGTTCTTCTCAAAAAACTTCCCTGGGAAGGGTTGGCATGTTTTCTGGAATTTTGTACATCTAGTGTTTTTTACAAAAGTGCTCCCTTGGCTGTAGAATATTGAGTCATTTAAAGTGTGACAAGACGAGTAGGTCATTGACACCTCCAAGCTTTATAACTACTAGTCTTTGAAGCATGTCTACTTCCCCTATTAAAAAAAAGCTGCAACTGGGATAGCAATCTTGAGGCGAAATATTTCATGTTTAATTGCCACTAAATTTGTCATCCATGAGTTAATCTTTCTCAAATGAGCCATCCTTGTTTACAGTGCCGCTCAAAAGTAAGTCACCACCTCTCGTCTTGTGAGACAAGAGTCTCATCTCAAGAGATGAGAGACTGGTCGCGCAAGACCAGAGTCTCGTCTTGTGAGAACCAATGAAACGTATATTTTGGAATAAATTACAGGCAATTGGCTTCCGAGGAAATAGTTAATTTCTCACAACGCATTTGTTGCAATGTATGCTTCGAGAAGTTCCCGATAATACAGCGTCTTGAATTGAAACTTGCTTCGCTAGATTCAACACTGTCATTACAAACGAAGAACTTTAATGGATTGGAGTTATGAAGAAAAGAAGTTACAAGTATGAAGAAACAAACACCAAGATGTCAGCGAACTATTGTGTAACATTGCATCACACTGGTTGGTGAAATGTTCTACATGTAGTTTTAGGCTTTTATTGTGTTGAATTTCCATGTTACATGCGTGCAAGCGAATTGAAACGAAACTGTGTTTTGTAAGATCGGTACTATCGCCAGAATTAAACAAGCTGATTCGTTATGGAAAGCGCTTGATAAAGTTTCAATCTTTCTCCGATTACTCAGAGTTATTCCTCGGTGCATTGAATTTGCATTTCATGCCTGTGTGAGTCCATTGAACTGGAACTCATTGTTTTCTTTACAGATAAAAAAAATTAAACTTGATCACATAACAAATTGAAAATGTGACTACACATTGTTTCATAACAAACACATGTGATTGGGAAAGACGTGTCGAAAGGAAAGGATTCTTTACGGCGACCAGAAAATTTGAAAGAAGTATTTCTCGCCAAGCTAGGCTATAGGCAGCAAGTGGAATGGGGCTCTTCATATAAAAAGATTAGCTGAGAAATATAGTTCAAAACTGAGCAAGTGAATGGGAGATGGGAATATTAATAAAACGTTACTCCAGTTTTGTAATACATATTTATTACTATTACAATTTATACAGTATACTGCTACTAAGTGTAATACTTAGAATTATTGTTGATATACTACTACTTGTTACAACCAAGTGTACATGTAATACTAAAAATCCTAAGCAAGCATACTATAAACTGTTTCATGTCCTTCAAGGTTAATACTAATAAGCAAAAACCTACAAATTTTTCGTATGACAATATATTTGAAAACATAATAAGTCAATAAAGCATGTGACAATGACAGATAAAGAAATTTTTCCTTGGAGAAAACATGTAGTTCAAACCAAATAAAATCCTGCAATTCAGCAAACTTAATTTCTAATTAACTACCTTTTCATGAACCCTACATTTCCCAAAAATTATTGTTGCCTGTTACCTTTTCCCAGTGCCCTGCGTAAATACTCGTCTATCGCGACAATGCACTTGCACCATTGTGCATCTTCCTGTGCTTGTCTGCAAGGATACAACTTAAACACATACTTTCTAACTATACCCAGCTTCCCTTGATCTAATAGCATTTCCCCCCTTGTCCCTGAACAATTTATTTCAGCCGTCCAGTCCCCAGGTTGAAAAATAGTTTCAACAATTCTCTTGCCAAGCTGAGTTTCAGACGCAAATGGGAACAGCCGAAGTTCAAGGGTCGTGCGAAACATCCCTACAAAGTCCATGTTTGGACTGGGATTTCTAAACGCGGTGCAACAAGGGTCCTTGTGTTTACTGGAAACATGCATGGACATCAAGTTTTACGTCAAAGAAATTCTCGGCAGAACCCTGCTTCCTTTCATCTGAGCAACATTTCCTGACGGCCACAGATTCCAACAAGACAATGACCGGAAACACACTAGCAGGCTCAGGTGAAAGAATTCATGAAATCAAGTGGGATTTACTGGTGGAAGATGCCTCCCGACAGCCCTGACCTCAATCCCATAGAGATGCTATGGCATGAGCTAAAACATTTTCTGCAAACAATAGTAAAGCCCACAACTAAAGAGCAGCTACTCGAAGGAATAACGAGGTTCTGGAAGGAGAGGGTGACGGCTGAAAAGTGTACGATGTACATCAATCACTTGAAGAAGGTTGTCCCAATGGTGATCCAGCACCAAGGCCTTAGGGCACTGAAAACAAAACGGTTCTTTTTGAGAACAACAATGGCACCTTTAGGAGCCACATTCAATAAAAGTCATGACCAATGCAATCCAATCTCTTCCCTTCAAAAAACCCCTGTAAACTACTTTGAAGTATTCATACTACATGTTAGTCTGTTGATTCCAAATTCACTTAATTGTTGAATTTGCTTACATGTAGCAAGAAAGTTAAAGTCAGTTGAGCAATCTGAAACGGAAAAAAAGAGATGCTTTCAAAGTATAAACTGGCTTCCTATAAGTTTTACATGTGTTAGCAGACGTTTAAAAGTCAAAGAACTAATGCTTTATTTTATCGAATTCTGTCAAAATCTGTGAGGGAGTTCAGTCGATCAATGGAATGCTTTTGGAGAATGCTAGGACGAAACAGAAGTCTTTCAAAATATGGAAGAGGAAGAGCTTTATAGAAGTTTTAATTGCAAATGTTTATCCAGTCAAAAACCAAAAATTAACTGCTGTTGGTTATAAAATTTGTTTGTCGACCATACGTGGCAACAAACCACTTCTGTTCAGTCGATCAATTGAAACTCTGGAAACAAATGACGCTTTTAAAGTGCCTATGAAGTAAAAATAATTCCTGCTTATTTCAAAGTCTTTTCAAAGTAAAAAAGAATGGCATTTTCTTTTTTGGAATATCTTTTTTCGTTTTAGAGATACTCACATTTTTGTATTATGCAAATGAGGAAAGTGATGACTTCGTAGGCGGTTCCTCTAAAACAGCACAACACTCAATCGAGAATAACTCTAGAAATATTCAAGCAGTGTTCTTCAAACTTGGCACCAGCAATGTACATCACAAAAGAAACTGAATGACACCTACGATGCTGTTGCCAAGGCAACACTCTTGGCTCTAGTCTCTTTCTCTGAAAAACCAAATATCCCCATTTGCAACCTTTTAAAGTGGGACAGAGGGTCTTACTCAGAACACACATGGTTCCCATATTGTCTTAACTCTCCCCATTAGATTGGTGGGAGTGGATGATCCTTGTTTAAGATAAAATCTGGGAATTTTAGTCTTTATTAAAACAGAACCAGCGGCATAACTGTTGTCATGGCAATGGCATGACAGGTGTCATTATGTTTCTTTGTTCTGTACATTTCTGGTGCCAAGTTAAAAGAACACTGCTTTAATATTTCTAGAGTTATTCTCGATTGAGTGTTGTGCTGTTTTAGTGGAACCACCAATGACGTCATCACTTTCCTTACAAAAACGTAAATATCTCTCAAACGAAAAAAGATATTCCAAAAAGGAAAATGCCATTCTTTTTTACTTTGAAAAGCCTTTCAAATAAGCAGCAATTATTTTTTACTTCATAGGCACTTTAAACATGATCTAGATTTGAAAGAGTTCATAAACAAATGTTTACCCAGTAAAAGAAGCACATTGTAGTCCCTTAAATTAGTTGTGTTACTGAACACGCTAAGAAGCAAAGAGTCAATAACGCCTGTTGATCATCGATCTAAATGATCAATTTCGTCGACCTTGAAAATGTGAATGACACAAAAGCCAAGAACTGGCTGTACATATTTGCCTTCAAACATGAAACTGTTAAATATTTTCATCACTGCTTTCTTCCAGGTCTACAAACCTTTCTAAATGACCGGTAAAAGTCAAGTTAATAACTTCAATATCCACAACTTTCGCTTTATATAATTGCCAAAAGAGGAAAACTTTCTTCGTACAGGTTTAAGCACTTTTCCTTAAACCCATGAATGACGTGAATTCCATTTAAATTAGAAAGCTTTGCAGCATATTCTTGGATACGATTTTTGAGCCAAGTAGATTTGAAAAGTTTAAGAGTCAAATCTCAAGTGATTGTAATAAACAAACAACAGAGTTAGGCAAACACTTCGTTGGAGGGCACGAAGTTATGCTTGGCTAATTCTCTGCGTGCTTGCAAGTTCGCATTACAATAGGCTATTAAAATCTTGCGAGAAATTCAAGCAGTGGCGCTTACAGTTTTTTTAAGCTCTCGCAAGATGAGAATCTCGTCTTGCGAGATGGTGGTAACTTTTGAGCGGTACTGTAGTTTTGTCTTGTTAGACTGATTTCTGTGTAGGAAATCAATGTTTTCAGAGTCTTATTTGTGAGAAAATCATTTGGGTAGCCTTACTACTTTTTAGGAGCATACATGAGTGCAGAGCAAAACAAAAACAATCATTATCAATAAAATTTAGGTACTTGTTGATGCACCAGCAGTAGTTTGTTAGTTCCTCGTGATCGTGGTGTGTTATTTCAATTTTGCAAACAGCTGTGCTGAGGGAATGAGGAATCGTGCTTTAAGTGGTCTTACAGGCACTGAGCACCCTCCCTTGGATCAACGGAAAAGTTCTTTGGCTTTCAAGGACATATCAGCTAACACTATTGCAGAGCAACTAACATATCTTGAGTACAGAATGCTTCGTAGAATACCAGTAAGTATGCACATTTTGTATACAACCTGATGGTTTGTTTTCTCATGTTAAAATCTCAACTCTTCTGTAGGTTAGTATTTCAGTTGGCCCTCAGTGAGGTTAGTCAATGCAAGCCCTGAGTTCCAAACTCATTGAAACATGTTTAGACTGCTAATATTTGGCCTCAACTCAGGAAAATGTATTCGTAAATGTACAAATAGTATGGTGATTGGAGACAAAAGAAATTTATAACCAAGACAACATATAACAACATTTCCAGGGTTGAGGCTTCTACTGGATTGGTAATGGTGGTGCTCCTGTTTCTCAAAGATGGACAGTTTGGTTACTTGAGAAACCTCTTAAGTATGTTTTTTTTTCATCAGTGTTTATTTATTTTACTTAATACCAAAAAATAAATAGTGGTAAGCCCAGGCTAGCACTCATAGGAGACCACTGAGAAGATGAATGTATCAATCAGAATGTTCTGTGGGCTTGATGTGTGACATTTTCGATGGAGACCTTTATAGATTTTATTATCAATGTGGCTTGTGTTTGTGGCTGATATAATGGTCATCCTGATTGGCTACTGCCAAGAGCAGTATTCTCCTGTAATGCCCACAGGCCGATTACAGGCCTGCAGAAACAAAGTAAAAAGCCATATAACAAACTTTGAACTTTCTGTCTTTACCGGAAAGTCTCAAACCTTGGCCTTGCCGTGTTGACCTCACTATCACTCAATCAGTATATGGCAAGGTCTCGGTTTGAGATTTTCCTATAAAAACTTCACTCTTGGTTTAATTGGTAGTTAATATGTAAATAACATTATTTATTAGTTTTCAGAGTGGAAGACTTATGTTTGCACTGGAAAATTAGGGGAAACAACTTATCTTGAGAGATATGTAGCTCTTTTCAATGGCTTATCGCGTTGGGTACAAGCAATGGTTTTGAACTGTGTTACACCCCAGGAGAGAGCTTCCTGTATGGAAAAGTTTCAGCAAACAGCCAAAGTAAGTTATAATTTTCTCTTAAACAATCAGATACCCATACTCAAATACCTGGAAAAGCAACTTGAAGTTCACGGTTTTGTGCAGTGGGGTAGGCAATCAAAAACCAGGTTGAGTAATGTTGACAGGGCATTGCTTAAGGTAGCACAGGCAACTGTTTCCCTGTTTAGAAGTGAATATATGAAATATCATATAACTGAACCATGGAGAAAGATATGACGACATTATTGTTCATCGCAGCTATATGCATTGCACAACTTAAGCAGTTGTGAGGCTGAATCCTGAAAAAAAATTGAGACTTGAACAGGATTCAAACCCATGTCCCCTGTGATACCGGTGCAGTGCTATTTTTTCCCAGGCTTCAATAACTGATATTGTTTTACAACTGCTTAAGTTGTGTACATACTGTAACTGCGATGATCAAACATTTCTTCATATGTTTCCCTGTTTCTTATCAATATGTGTTGAAGTAAAAAAGATACAAAACCGGGAACAATGTTTAAAGGTTGGCAACACTACCATCTTGATCAATTCTTGAAGCTTTGGTGGAGGCAACAATTCCAGCTTAAGAGGAACTAGCTAGGGCCTACATGTACTATCTTGTCAAGTAGAAATGCCAAATGGAACAAAAATTTTGCAGAATTTCCAAATTTGTGGATAAAAGACAACCTCAAGAAGTTGATCAGAATTGTCTGTTCTGATGGATTTTGTTCTGGCATTTCTGGAAATTTTGGTTAAATTGAACACACATATTATATCTGGTTGTAGAGATGTTTTGAATATTCTGTTGTAGTTCAGGAGTCTATAAATCACGACCTTGTTGGGCAGGGCAGTACATTTAGGTATTTCTGATAAGAGGAGAAATGGAAAAGGGCAAAAATATAGCAAGCTAATTAGATGCCCTTGTTTTCCATTTCTCCTCTCACTTGTCTACTTTATATTTATCTTTGTAATTTTAGAAAGGAATAAATAAATAAAATGAAAAAAAATGAAAATTTCTGATAAGTACCTACAAGGTATTGATGTGAGGCAGAAAATTGTAGCACAATTGCTAGAAAGTGTTACAATATCAGGATTTAGCCGCTTAACAAACTCCAGACAATATTTTGCTATTCAAGGTACATATAACCAAAAATTGTCCATATTATTTATTTTTCCTTATATACAGAATTACATACGTTGAGCTAATGGTGTACACATAAGACACAAGGTTATTCCTTGTCATAGTAACTAAGAAAAGTCTTTTGATTTTTGCTGTGGTCATTGTGCTTCTTTCTTTACCAAGCATTTGAAGGAACTCCAGAATTTTAATGGTTTAATGGCAGTGGCTGGAGGACTGACAAACTCAGTGTTGTCACGCTTACGACAAACTCAGGAGCTACTCTCAGAAGATTGTCGCGAGGTACTAATTCTTCCACCCAGCTAAACTCACTCAGATTATAGTACAGTTTGATCTCCCATATCAAGGACCCATTAACTGATTAATGCACACGCTCACACTTGAGAAAAATAGCGTGCAAATTTGGTTACAATTGGATGTTTTTTTCTTGGTGTTTCCCAAAATGCAATGTAAAAAAGTAACAGCAAAAACAAATAAGAAATAAGAGAAAAACAGAGAAACAAGTGAAAAAGAAAAAAAACTTATCTCCGCGTGACTATCATGTGCTTTGTTTGATCTTATTGGAGTGCGGCTAGTAGTGTGAACTACACAAGCGCTAATAGGCTAAGTTCCAATAGAAACCAGGAACACTAATCTGTTTTCTTTAAATACCAAAAGAAATGCAGGTTTTTCATGGAAATATAGCTTTGCATTCAATATTTTGAAATCCTCCCAAAATCTGACCTTTTAGAAATGAAACAAAAGAATTGAAGGCTTTCGTGCAAAAAGGGCGTATATAGCATTTTGGGTCGATTTTTATCTTTTGCAGGATCGAGCTAGTTTTTGGCAGACTGACTCGTTTTGACATGAAAAGCATCGTTGCATAATTGTTCTTGTTGATTTGCACTTCGTTTTTGAGAAATAACGTATGCAAAAAAACTCAGTTTTCCGAGCGGCATCTTTTGGAGCGAATCCTTCCAAGGTGAATTTTGACGCAGCACAAACTTCAACGGTTACTTTTAGCAGCTTCAACAGCACGGTTTTTTTTTAAATAGATGTTTTGATTTTTGAAAGAAGTAGAGAAAAAGACCGGAAAAAAAAAATCGACTGACCTGGTATTGAACCAGTGTCACGACAAAACAAACTTGAATCTGGCCCGTTCAGCGCCTTATTTGCTTGCGCTAATGAAGCAACAGTAAGAGAATTGCGTAATTATATGAATTATAAAACTAGCAGCAAATACCACGCTTCGGTGACTTTATCATTTAGCAAAACAAAGGTTTCTTTTGTTTTTCGCTCAACAAAAGATCTCCAAAAGATACCCTTGGAAAACTGAGTTTTTTGCATACGTTATTTCTCGAAAATGAAGCGCAAATCAACAAAGACAATTACGCAACGAGTACAAAACAAGTCAGTCTGCCAAAAATTAGCTCGATCCTGCAAAAAATTAAAATCGGCCCAAAATGCTATATACACCCTTTTTGCTTGAAAGCCTTCAATTGTGAATAGCAACAGTACTGAGGATTAAAATTGAAATATTAATTAAATCAAAGAATCAATTAAGTATTATGCCTCGGGGAGCCTTTACATTTTTTGTGTCACATGACCATAGGCGTGACCTGATGAGGTCTTCACTGGTGTTACTGATCATGAAAAATTAAAACGCATGAAATAACTCTGAACTAACTGAAAATGATGAGGTTATATGAGAATAAATTTTCCGTAGCAATGGCTCAAAAAGATCAGTTATGGGTCCTTAAAGCAGACATGCAAACAGCAGTAGTTAGCTTTAAAGCCAAATACATTCATTTAATAAATAGTAAAAATAAAAACAGATAAATACCATTGCATTTACAACCAATCAGCATTACCAGATGCGGAGGGATTATCACTCATGCCCATGATGTTGTCACTGATTGGTTATGCACTGGTATTTACCTATTTATTTCTATTTCTACAGGATTCAAAATGACTTAAAACATAAACAGATGACTCATAATTACATTGAAAGACTGCAGCCCTTGCATGAAGTGTGTCTGACTCTCTGTGTTTGTTTTTCTTTAGTACCTCAAACTGTTAATGGAGTTCTTGTCTTCCAATGGAAACTACGCATCCTATAGGAAAACCTTGAATAACTGTACTGGATTCTATATTCCTATTTTGTAAGTTCTAGACTAAGAATCATACTTGCAAGTTGCAATTATTACTATAATATTACTTGACAAAATGTTACCGAAAATAAATTTTTTCAGTTCAGCTCTGGATTGAGCACAAAAACATGCATTGATCTTGGTGACTATGCAGCACTGTTTGTATTGCTGGCAAGAACAAAATTTACTTCAACATTGTTTTTTCAGTTTACCGCTCGCAACTAAGACCACCACCCTTGCTTTAGTACATGCAGTGACAAGTTATCAGTGAATTTACATTCTTTGGAGATGCCACTAATATTCCATGACTCGTATGCATTGACTCAGGATTATTTTGTTGATAAAGTATTGTAATTGTGACAAGGTTGGTTTTGTGCTCAATCTGTTCATATTTTCTCTATTCTGTTTTCTTCAATCCTCCATCTGCTGTAACATACCTGTGTTGGGAATGAACACAGAGGTGAGTTCACAAATTTAGTACATAACAATATGTTTTCCCACCACTGGTATATAATTTTAATATTTAGAGCAAAGTAATTAACCCACATATAACATGTATGTGGCTAAAAGATTAAGATGATTTCCGCAGAACATTCGAGCAACAATGGCAAAAATTAAGTTACCAAAGAAGCCCCGTGGCATGATAATATTCTGAATACAGTTAAGAAGAACTTATCGAGACTTAAGCTCTTAAGCTGACCCCACGAGAGAAAATTAAAGTTGAAGTTATTCATATTTCAATTAAAACAGACGTTTTGCATTAGTTAGAAACACAATAGCACGCGCTTTGAGCATTCTCACGAGGTTTGACATTAACTTTCTTGAGAATGCTTGAGAATTTAATCGTGGGGTCACTGGGAGAAATGAACTAAAGTGAGTTGTTTTAAGGTAATTCTTCTGAAATAAAAGTGACAGTAGATGTTTGTTCAAACTTTGCCCACTGAATATTTGTCATATGATAACTTAAATTTTGAAATAAAAAGGGGGGTGCCCATACTCATTAAGAAGCAGTGAGGCATTGAAAATGCCCCATTTTGGCATTATTTAATGCTTATTATAAGAACGCATTCCCAGTAATTGTAAAATCTTTGTGAGCCCAGACTCATAAGGACATGCATTAAACTGCAGTCAATACATTGTGTCGGACACAAATAAACATTTTAAGTTTGATTCAGACAAAGCTAAATCCTTGATTAAAAATTTGAACCAAATTTCTTGACGTGGTACCAAACTGCAAAATAGAATAGACCACAGTGTATCTGCTATTTTTCTTATTTATTCAATTTTCAGCAATAGAAATTAGATCAGTCTTTTCTCACACAAAGCTTATGATTAGTTGATTACAATGACTGGAAAAAAAATTGGGGTGCCTGTGCTCGTTGGTGAGCTAGAGCCATTTTTCAACTAACAGAGCCCAATATCAAGGCAAATCCGTCATGTTTTCAATATGCGCATGCACGAGCGTGCGCTAATGACGCCATAAATTATGCGCAGTAAGGATGCGCGATGCAAATGTGAGGAATGACCTTAAATGGTATTCCAAAAGTTACTGTGTTATGAGTAGATTTTTAGTGAATAATTTTTGCACTTATTGCTCGAACTTTGAGCGGAATCCGTCTTAAGTAGTTCATTTAATACAACCCCAGATGTGATGGACAGACAAACAAATTGACTGACCCATGGACTGGTTAAATGACTCACTGACATTGTTTCAATGATACAAAACAAATTAAAGAAACAGATACAATAATTACTCTATGTACATATACAAGCTACTAACAAATAAACACCAGTCATTGTTCCAGATAAATGAGCGGTCCCAGGTCAAAAACCCGACAAGATCGGCTACATAACCCAACAAATTAATGGAAAATTTACAGTGATTTGGTGGGAGCAGTGGGAATTGACCTATTGGACTTCGTAATGACTAATTGACACCTTGTCTTGAAAACTTGTCTGTAACCCTACCAATACATTGACTCCCTGTATAACTCACTGATTGAATTGCAGAATGACTGAGGGCATACGGTGCTGTGAAACTCTATTAATCACAGTGAGACTGAACATCTGATTTGGTGACAGCATCTTGAATTATTTAATACTAATACTTCTACAGGCATTCAGTTAAAAGATCTTATTGCCTTGCACACTGCGCTCCCTGACACCGTGGATGGACATCTCCTTAATGTACAGAAGATGATTCGTTTATCAAATATCATGTCACGACTACTGCAGGTGCAAACCTCACTTCCAGCTTTGCAGCCAAATTTGGAACTCATCAAAATGTTACGGGTAAGATTGAAATCAAACCAATTTAAACTTAAAATTCCATGCACTTTTGTTACACAGTTCAAGGGATAAAATTAATACTTTCTAAATTTTGGTATTTTAAAATTAAATTAAATGTAGTTATTGTTTTGTTTCTTTTGCTATGCAGTCAAACTTCCTGTCGGCAATTACCTTAAATGTCAAACCTTGATGGTCACTTATGCATAAACACTAGAGAAGTGATTTAAATTTTTGAATTTGATTGGGAAAAAAAACTAATTTTATCTAAACAGCACAACTTACTCTAGGCCAGAATGCAAAGTATAAATTAAAATTATCCTATTTCAGACTAAAAATTTATATCCCCTTATGGACCATAACTGTATAACATTATGTATAATATTAAAATGGGTTTAATTAATGTTTTCCTCTTTTTTGTCAGAATAATCAAGATTATTTCGGAAAATATTCACATTAATTCTGCATCTATAGTTAAATTAGATTACCCTGATATTTAGTGTCTGCTAAGTTTGCACTTTCACTACACTGTGTGACTAAAGTTTCCATTATTACTGAAAGGTCAAAAAACAATACTAACAATTGCTCCACCTTTTTTGCAGGTCTCACTACAACCCAGACTCACAGACGAAGAGCTGTATGAATTATCTCTTGCAAGGGAACCAAGAATGCACAGTCATTCTGTAAGAAAACTAGTGATGCAATATTCATTCCATTACATCTTGAAGTTTTATGATGATTATTTTGGTATTTACGCCTCATAAGATGTCAGCTAGTGATCTCCCGACCATTATTTTGAGGTGTGAAGTCATGACTGAAATTTTTCAATCCCTGACCCCTTCTCCTGAAGTAATATGAAGTGAAGATAGCTGGATTTTGAAACTTGCCTCATAAAGAAGAAAAAAGTTTGGCCATTATCCTGTCATTTTGACACCACGGTTGGTCAACAACCCATATAGCTATAGTTGCTAATTTGCTACCCTGCTAATTTATTCTCGATTATTTTGAATATTCTTTCCCCATATTTATTTCAAACTCAAAAGCATTTCCCTTGGGTCTGCCCTTCAGTCATTTACTATCAGGTATTTCGAACTCCCACTATTTCAAACTACTTTTTGTTTCCCCTGAGAATTCAATATAGCAGGGTTCAACTGTAGTCTACATCTTAACTTGTAAGCTGCTTGAAGCTCGCGCAGTTGGACGTGTTCTTTGATGAATTTTGCTCAACTTACACAAGTCATCCCGATGATACAAATAAGCAATGTGTAAAGCTATAATAAAGAAAAAGCCCCTTTAAAGACTTTGTGAGGGGCTGAGAGGCAAGGATAATAAAAATATTATCTCTATTGGAAAAAGAATGATTTGTTTTGTGACATAATGAAGGATGACAGTGCCTTTGTGATCACTTTATTAAGAGCTGTGCAAGTCTTGGAAGTGTAGAGTCAAGTGGTGAACAATATGTGATGTTTGCTGATTGGGCGGCTGGATTGTTAGACACAACACCTGATCCTGTGACATCCGAGAAACATGTTGCATCCATGGTGGAGGTTGGTAGCATATTTGTTAAGTTAGAGGAATTGCTTTTTGGCTCTGTGTCAAAAACAGTCTTCGTGCGAAACCATTGATATGGAAATGTGTTCCCCCTACAGGTTCATTTTCATACAGATCAAACTCATTTTCATATAAAAGGGTTTGCATGAAGACTCGTTTTGAAACTGAGGCACAAGGCAGCGGCATGTAGGACCGTTACTTGGAACAAAGCAAAAGACAAGAGGCTATATTGTTCCCAATAACGATCCCACAAGCCACTGGGAGATTGAACTCGCCCCAGATTTCCTCTCGTTTTTATAGTGGCAAATACTGACAGGGATGCTCTTATGTAAAACAACTTTCAGGTATTAAAATGCCTGTTTCTTTACCACTTAGGCCCTGGACATATTGACATTTTCACTTACCTGTGGCTATAGTTGAGTAAACGTATGTTAATAGAGGGATTGTCCATGTAAACAAACCCTCTTTTTAACTTGGAAAATCCTGGTTGTGGGTATGGATGGGAGATTCGCTTGATCCTACCTTCGCTCTTTCACTCCTTCGCTTCCTGTTAGACTTTTGCTAAAGTGTCTTGTTATATTCGACGTGGAGGTGTAACGATTTCCTCACCGAGTGAGACGATCCATTTTCCTAGTTGAGTGGCTCAGATTCCGCTCATAGCCACTTTGATTCTATGTTGAGGTTGTTTGGATGTATCATTCAATTGGGAGCCACCGTAAGAGAAAAAAAATACTGTATGAAGGAAACTGAACACAAGTTTAGAAAAACTGATGATAACAAAAGAAATGTGATTCTCGTCTCTTAAATACCATTTATGTAATAACCCGGATATTTTGACGGTAACTGGCCATCCACGAGCACTTAAGAACAGGCTGTCCAGAATCTTAGCCTACCGTAAAGTCATCTAGCTAACGTAAGCCTGCGTGAATTTCTGTTGTTTACTCCCAATGTATATTATTTCAATTCACTAGGTGGCTTGTAGCGCACCCACTGATGACAGTGCTTCTTGTATTAACAAGTGATCCCACATGTTTACTTACTATTTTCTTGTATTCTGTGTAGGCTGTGTTCAAAGTTTATGACACAAACAAAGATGGTTCAATATCAACAGAAGAGTTTGATGCAATTGCTACTAATTTTCCATTTATTGATTCATTTGGAGTTCTCGATGTTAACCGGTGAGAATTTGGTTTGCTATTTGTTCTTAAGTCTCATCAAATGATTTAATGTCCAAGTAGTTACGTAGGTTCACGCGCTTCACACACAAGGTTTACGCTCATGGCGCTCCGCGCCTTTCGAATAGGGAAGAAACAACAACTGTTTGGCAGTCTAAGTAGTTACGTAGACTGCAAAACAGCTGTATTTTTACGTTAGACAATTAAGTATGAATATTAATGGCGCTTTCAATTCGACCAAAATTCCAGTTTGAATTTCTGCACATTTGTAATGGCGAATGGAACAGTGTTTCCTGGAATTTCTAGAAATGATGACAACCTTGCCAGGTATACCAAAATTTTCGAAATTTATTAGTGGAACTTGAATTCGGAAATTCAACAATTCTCACGGATTTTTCAAAAGCTTTCAAGGACATTCCCTTTTGCCCCAGTTTCGAATGTTACAGATTTAATAACAATATACACTACCATGCAGTACCTCTTCCCCTGCCTTAAAAATGTCTAGTAAAATTAGCACTTCCACTGAAGTTTTGTTAAAGGGTGAAAATGACTGAGTTATCGCGACACTCCAGTCTTACCAGAAAACCATTCAAGGTAGCTAGTGTACTGAATGCAATGAATTTGTCGCCTTTTGCCAGATCTTAGCCCACTTTTCAGAGTAGCTTTTACAATATAAAATGCTCTACATTCAGTTAAATTATTATATGTCACATGCGTGTGCAAACCGAAACTCAAATGCTTTTCTTAATCAAGTTTATCAAACTTGCAGTTCGTGGTAGACTTTGTGTGTCTTCGCTTTTTTAGCTCAAATGGCTCTGTGTTGTGAAGTAACGGTCACAATTTCGCAACTTGATAATTTCAAGTTATGCATGCCTAATCCGTGATCAGGGTGTGCTTTAGTTTGCTCATTACGTCAATAATTTTCAAGTTAATAAACAGAAGTAACTTTGAGACTGATTTGATGTGACGGCATTTTCATTGTGTAGTGATGGAGTCATCAGTCGTGAAGAGATGAAGAATTACTTTATGAAAGCACACTGTCACGAGTTGAGTAAAGGCTTTTCGCACACCTTTCAAGAAACAACGTACTTCACACCAACCTTTTGTGACCATTGTGCAGGCATGGTAAGGAACGCATTTATAATTAAACTGTATAGAGCGTATTCTTTCACGTGTCCAGCAGCCATGCAAATTTATTGGAACGAACGACAGTCTTTACATAAGAAAAGAGTTGAACTCCCACAGGATTGGTTTGGTACGCCAACATGGCTGTCGTGTCATTCTTTTGGAACACCAATATGGCTGCCATGACGTCATGTGCATGCGTTCCACAGTCAGGAACATGAAGAAAGTGCTTGTTTCTTTTGCCGCCATCTTGCCAATTGTAGTCTCATTAGATGGTTCTTTCTTCGGCTTTCATTCCTGTCTTCCTTCCTTCCCTCCTTCCCTTCCGTTCTTCCTTCCTTCCCAGTTTCCTCCCTTTTTCCGTCCTATACCCTTCCTAACTTCCTAACGTCATGCTTTTTCTAAATATCTTTCAGCTATGGGGAATCATCAAGCAAGGATACAGGTGTAAAGGCAAGAATTTTTAAGTGGTGTTTCAATGCAATGCCCAAAATTACAAACAAAAGAGAATCGCAATTCCTAGTTTGACAACATTTATGCGTATTGGGTACAAAGGAAAAAACTCCTCAAATGGAGTCAGTGTTGTTCTCCTGAGCGATCTTTTAAGAGCGTTATTATCACCCATTGACTTTGCTTATTTCTACCGACGGTTAGGTCGCCTTCACTTCATGATCTGATCGTTAGATACAACACAATGGCACGTGTTGGCCTTGCAAGGAGAAATCCGTCATTATTGGGTTTTTGGATTACAAATACCTAACATTGCTAAATTTGACTCATATCCTTTCAACAGTCCATTAAACCAATTTGACTACTTTCCCTCGTTTTCTATGGGCAGCCGTCGCTTATATTCCCTTTTTCATATTACCTCTTCACTTCCCTCACTGCCATTTTATTGCGTTCTTCCAGTTTGTCACATTAATTGCCACAAGAATTGCAAAGGAGAGATAGTGAGAGGATGTCGTCAGAAGTCGCCTAACCAGTTGAATGGTAAGAGTAACTCCCAGGATCCGACGGAATAGGCTTTTATTATATGGCTAGCTCCGTGAGCGGGCAAGATCAACTGAATACTACGCTGTGATTGGCTACCCGAGTGGGCAAGATGGTGCCATCTTGCCCGCCCGGGATTACCCGCCGTGTGTAATAAATCCTTTATTGACCAAGCTTGTTCAGTCAATATGGCTGGATATTGGTCTCCTTTTATTTTTCCGTATTTATGGACCTCCACTCCGTCTTGGTCTTTAAACACGGAAAAAAATAACTTGGCCAATATCCAGCCATCTTGACCGAACAAGCTTGGTCAATAACCAATAAATCTTTCCTCAGTCTTTTCTTAGGATAGAAAAGGCTTATCTCTCCTCGGTGAAATCACTAGGATTGAAATAGACTCGTCTTTAATTACTCAATTGGCTGTGATTGAAACAGGCTCGTCTTTGCTTATGCCAATCCCTAGGATTGGAATAGGACAGGTTTCATAACCAAGGAACTACTACTATTCATAAATGGGGCTTCTTTTCAGAAAATATAATTAATTGTTCTACTTACTGTTTCTTCATCAACTGTTTCAGGCGTAGAAAAGTCTCCTTACAAAGTGGACACACTTAGAATTGCCAAATGGAAAAACAAAATGAAGCTCCACAAACAATTTTCCGAGGAATCCCTGAAGTCTTTAAATGGCGAGTCTGTCAGTGTACCAGTAGATCAGTACAAACAACTTCTTCGTGCCCAGCAGGTCAGTAGATAAAAGGCCGTACTACTTCGTTGATAGTGTTGACACTCATTGAAATTTACTGGGCTTCTGTTGCCAAGAATTTGAACAGGATCTTTGCCCTCACCTTAATAAAGCTCTTATGACTGATGAAATTTGTCTCCAGTTTGAAGACACTTTTCTTTTCCATTTTTCCGCTCACTACTGTTTTTTCCACCCTCTGTATTCATTAACACTGGTTACGATTGACATCTCAACAACAAAAATCACGTGATTTTGTTCGGGCACACAGCAATCGCGTTGAGGTCAGGAAACCCTGTTCTACACTGAAAAATTCACATTCAAAGTTATTTAGCAAATTGTTTCGCTTTTTTTCCTCTGGTACCTCAAATTTAAGGTAGCGGAATCCTCTTGGTGGGATGGGCAGGGGAACCAGCGAAGTACACTTTTTGTTGTGACCTCCAAGAAGCACTTCTGTTATCAACTAAACCTTTTCACTCTGCTATAAACATTAACTTACTAACAAAGAATAATAGCTCCTCGGATCAAACCTTGTTGTGTGCTCTCCGAGTTATTTTGTCAGCGAACAAAGGATATGGTCTTTCATTTCCTTTGCACAGGAGGTTGTCTGATAGCGCATAGTTTTCCCTTGATAATTAACAAAGTAGAAACACTCTGTTTGTTGTTATCATTATCATTCTTAAGCTGAGTTTGTGTCACTTGATTTTGTTTTTTTCATTAAACATTTTAGGCAAATGAAGCAATCCTGGCGGAGAATGTTCGTCTTCACAGGGACTTACAAGACGCCACACACAAGTTAGGCTTGTTGCAAAATCATCTGAATTCTCTGAGACAAAACACTGTTACTTTTATCTTGGAGCAGATGGATGCTTTACAGATGCAGAAGGATACGGAGGTATAGGACTTGCCGGAAAAGGGAAAATCCTTGTTTTAAACGTCCCGCGACGTATTCAGAAATAATCTTTTGTACTGTAGTATTGTAAATCATCAGAAAACGTGTGATGTTTTCATTTACAAACATTACTAAATATTTCACAAATTCAAGCTAAAATGTAACATGGGCAAGACATCTCGATGTAATTTTCTACTTATTATTTTAACTAGGACAGTTATCGTGATGTCTTCTCAACAATAGTTCAGTTGCTTTAAGTCATAATGTTGTAGTTACGTCAAGTGGTATTCTGGGTATCTAAAGGGCACACGCACAGAGAACGGACGATTCTATTTTCGTTCTGTTCCGTTTTATTTTTGTCATTGGTGTTCCTTATTTAAAATAACATACGGAATAACATGCAAGTGTAATATAATACAGGTGCCTCTTTGTGTAAATTATGGTTAGTGAGGGTCAACACAGTAGAATAATTTATTGTCATCTTTAAATTGTACAGATAGAAGATAACCAAAAGAAAAATAGGAAGAAATAATGTTTTCCATTCCATTAAGAGATAAGGAATTGTGGTTAAGTAATTTAAAAATTCAAGATGTACATGTATCAATTTGGAAGACGACCGCAATTACGGATTGGGAGCGTGAAATATAGAAAATAATTAATGTCTAAATAAAGACAAAGAATTGATGATCGTAAGAAATATTTCCTTAGTGCGACTTATAGTTCTTTACGACTTTGAAAGCATAGGAGGGCAGACGCAAAATTCGTCTGGACTACATGTCTCTATCGTAAAGAAAACTTTAGCTTAATGTTACATTTTACATTCATTATTTGTGAGAGGGAAACTTTTTTTTTTCAGCAATCTTGCTAAAAAACCCGATGTCTGGAGTTGAGTGCTATTATTTTCGGAATGGTACAAATTTTAGTTATTAATTTTGTTAACTCGTATAGGTGTGAAGATCAATCCCATTGTATCCAAGCGTTTTAGGCGAGGAAACTTATATTTGTAAATGCGCGATCTATAAATTATATTAAATTATCTGGTCGATTTAATAAATATCATTCAAACTACTTTAGTTGTTCATTGGTCATCAATCACACTACAGTAGTAGATTTTCTTTGTAGCTTTGGACGAGTCACGGGTAAAATGTCTTTAACTGTCTCTTATGTCGAATTCTGCTTCTCTTCACTTTAACACCTTCACATGTCTTTCAATCTAAAACTTTTAACAGTGATTAGTCTAATGAAGCTGTGTATTGTTTCGAAAGGTTATTCCAAAGCAATTTGTATTACGTACTTAAAAACAGTACCCAAAGAATAGTGCAGTATAAGTGTAATACCAGTGCAAAGTTCGAAACTAGTACGAAGACACTTTTAAAACGACTTCGACGGTCACCCGAGGTATTTCGAAGGAATGTCGAAGTTCGTCCAAGTCTTCCGAGGTAGCTGAAGATAATTAGGTTTTTTTCCGAGCAATTCCGAGCAACACCCAAATCTTTCCGAAGAGTTACTAATGTCATCCGAACATTTTCGAATACCTCTGAAGATCACCCGAACCTTTCTGATCCGAAGAGTTCTGAAAATCGTCCGAAGATTGTTTAACATTATGGGGAGTTTCGCGAATATATTCCCAAAAAATTTACGAAGATGGCCTCTACAACGCTTCCCAATAAATCAATTTTAATGTGTAGTCTATGTTCAAGTGCTTTGTTAGCAAGTAATCACATGATTATTCTAGTGCAATTTGGAAAAGA
Organism: Orbicella franksi; assembly: GCF_964199315.1. Lineage (NCBI taxonomy): Eukaryota > Metazoa > Cnidaria > Anthozoa > Scleractinia > Merulinidae > Orbicella > Orbicella franksi. Next base: position 11,782,395 of record NC_138159.1, read on the forward strand.
TAAGTACTTGTGAATTTTTCAATGAAAACAAATTATACACACCTTACGGGCTCGTGCAACGTCCTGTAACCTTTTTTCTTACTTATTTATTCCAAATTGCACAAGAATAATCATGTGATTGCCCAAACTAAGAAAACAATTATCTTCATGTAAATCAAATTCACGGTAAACGTACTTCTCCGTTTCGTTTTGTGTAACCTCCGACCAAGCGATCTTATTTTTGTTGATTCACGGTATAAAAAATTCACATTAGGAAATCATCTCTGAGTGTGTCTTATTGGAGTTCACCTTGCTTAACCTGTTTCTTGCGATTTCTTTTCAGGTGATAAACCAATCATGCAAAGAAGACCATGTGTCAACGACACTGTCTATGCGCGTGTTAGTAGACACCAAGCATGGTCTATTGGAAATCTTCAAATCTGATTGGTTATATTAATAGCATGCGGTCGCGCACACATTGCTCTTCAAGGAAAACAATATTGTTTCTGATTTTAGAGTTAAAAGTACACAAAAATGCGAATCGTTGATGGAATGTTTTGGACTGCAATCGTTTAGAGTGTCTGCCAAAACAGACAGACTTGCCCTTGTTTTCAATGAGTGATAATTAACTCCCCGAGCTCGATCAAACAGCGCTTGTGGAAGTATCGAACAGGTAGTCTAACTCCAAAGGATGTAATTTTTCCGTTAGTATCTATGTGAACCAAACTCCTGTATGCTTATTTATGGTAACCTACCGAAATCATCACCCAACATATTATCAAGGCTTCCATTCCACCACAGCAGAAGCAAATATGCCGTTATCTCTGGGTTCTAATTCCGCTGTAGACCAGCCAGTTAGAAGATTTTACTAGTTTTTGGTTGATAACGTTTCTTATTATACTCTGTCAAAAATTTAACCCCGCTCTCACTGATATTACATTGAATAAGTTATTTTTCATGGAAAAGTATCTCCAAGGTTAGCACATGATCGTTAAAAGCGAAAGTAGATTTTATTGGTTTATAATAGTACAAACTAATAAATTCAGTCAATCAAGTGTTGGTGATCTTTGTTTAAAAATTAATGCAATCCATACACTACAATATACAATGTTTTCAAGTAAATAGCTGTACTCTGATCGGGTGAGTAATCCTTCTGGCTTTGTTTGGTATTTTCTAATATTTAATCCTTGCTTTCGATGAGGATTTTGTGCGAGGAATCTACAATTCAAAGTAAGACCACTTCATTTGATAACTCAAATAGCAATTAATCGCGGACGATTCACAAAGAATTTAAAATTAAATACAGATGTAGCCTTGTGTTATTTTGAGTAAATACTAAACCTATATAGAAATGTGAAGGATGGATCTAAATCCATTCAACGAGAAACCGTCCCTGTATACCAAGCTTTTTGATTGTATTTAAATTAATGGAACTGCAATATGTAGATATAAATCTCGGTCACCATAGGTTTTAATTACGTTGTTACACTAAATAAAGTTGTCCGCCCATAAATGAATGTAACGATGGCAACCGGGTAAAAGCTCGCCTCTACTCTGATGCCTTGGGATAATGGTGCATAAATTAAGGAGAATTTTCTCTATTTCTTGTTATACTGATGTATTATTTATGGTTATAAGCTAATTTTTTCGCGTCTCTCCTTTCTAAGTATTTTATTTTGGTTCTTAGCGAAAATCGCTGTTCTCATTCACTATTTATTTATACTAGTTTAATTTCTCGCATTGCTTCTAGAAGTGGAATCCCGACATATTTTTCGCCGTTTTCAAGACGTTTTCCATCCACTCGTAGCGTTTTCGTGGAATAGTGTTCTTTATGTATAATAAAACGACAACGACATTTGGAACACACTAAAAGACCTAACGAAACATTCTTCCTGTAGAATGATACCGTTATCGCAAAGGAAGGCCAGAATTTTGCCAAAGTTTTTGTAACTTTCTGTTGATAGCTCTCAGGATTGCTTGTAGCCATGCTCCAGTGAAACTTAGCGGGGCTACTAAGCGATAACAATTTCGCCATGATTGTCTGGCAGATTGCATTCTCGCAATATGGTGATATTTTAAAGTTCCCGGCCCAAAACTCCCATGGGGTCATGGCAAAAAGCCAAGTAAAAGTGGAGATATTTCAGCATTTCAAGCAAATAAATATAAAGGACGATACAATTTTGTGTCCAAGTTTTTATTATAGCACTTGTTTTCATATCCAATGACAAAACGTACAAAACCATTCAAAAGCGATGTCTATACTACACATCCCCACCGTCTGGTTTTGACAGAAGCCAAGTTTGAAATTTCGATGCTTTCGACGTTTAATCTTAAGAATGGCAGCTAAAAGAAAATAAAACAATGAAACTTATTCAAACCTGGATCATTGGATAATGCAACTCAAGAGTTTTCTTTGGCTTAGCCGTCATGAGCTATTATACCATGTTATGCAAATATGGTAAGCGTGCACGTAACTTTTTGGGGCGTTTTTATTTCTATTTTATTTTAGTTTTCTATACTTGGGGGCGTTTTTAATAAAAAAAAAAATAATAAAATAAAAATATGGAATTTGTACGCGTAACTTTATGGGGCGTTTTAATTTTTACTTTATTTTAGTTTTCTATATTTGAGGGCGTTTTTAATAGAACAATTATTCCACTCGTACTTATTGGATATGAGATGATTGTAGCCAAATCACGGAATAATAATTAGTTCTTATTAACCGACCGGGAGGTCTGCATGGGAAAATCTTTACTACTGACATAACGGCTAAACTGGCCAATCACTTTCAACGGACCAGACTTGTAACACCATCGATTGACAAACACTATTCACTTGACTCTGAAGATGACTTCCGCTCAGGTTGTCGAAACGTAAGTCACCAACAACAGTTCTTTTCAGAACTACCCTCACCCGGACGATCACACAAGACCAACTTTGCTCGTTTTATTTACGTACCCTGTTTTTCTCTTCGTCTTTTGGGTTCTTCCATTTAGTATTTTTAGCAGAAACAGGCCAAATGATTTTGTATTCTTTGTTTCCAAGTGTAAAAGCTGGAGCAGTCTAGATGCTAATTGGGGAACTCTAGACCGTGATTTTAGCCAATCACATTTGTTAATTTGGTAGTTCCCAACTCATTGCGAACCACGGCCATTAAATACTAAATATATTACCCAGCGTTTCTACTTCCTGTTTGACCTTGATAAAGTTGTGAACTTCTTCATTTGTGAGGAGTGTTGGCTTTCTTTCTGTGTCTTCGTAGTAAGTTCGCAACTGAACTAGTTCTGTACAGGGCAATTCGCCAGGATCGTAAAATTCCCTGTCAGAATGTTCACTTTCATCACTCATTTTGCATAAAACAAATTTTTGCAGCAACAAAACCGTTTCTATCATTAACTCACATCGCTTTTGCGGGACCGTAGGCGTTTTTAGTAGGGCCGTACGTGTTTTTAAGGCCCTATCACTTCGACACGTACGGCCCTCGTATCGGACCTTTGTTCTCATTGTTTTCCAAAGAAGTAGTGCGCGGGGCAGTACGGGTCACATGAATACCTCTTACAAACCGAGTTCGAGGACCGTACTGTAAGTTACGGACCGAGATTTTTCCCTATCGATTCATGGTCTAAGCGCGAAGCCCGGGAGTCATAAGTCGAAGGGGCAAAACGAGGATCCGTAACTTACAGTCCGTACCGAGAAAACGAGGTTAATAAGATATTTATTATATCTCTACTGCGTCTGATGGGTTCAGAAACCATTTCTGTTCACGTGCAAAGGCTTCAAATTTCTTACGCACCTCGAAAGCAAAACGAGTCAATTTGAAATCGTTG
>NC_138159.1:11791200-11818700 GCF_964199315.1 Orbicella franksi
ACAACCAAGGCGAACGTCATTCTTTGTCGAGCACCCTAAACAGTGAATAGCAAGACCTTTCCAAGGTGTCCATCCTTTAGTCTTCTCGGGAATTTTCTCGTCCTGGTAATGTTTCTCAATGTTCACCCAGAACTTGGATAAAACGGAACGTCGCCATTTTCAGCGTAGATGACCTCCAGCCACTCAATATACTGGTTCATGGTGTGCGATAGCTCAGCCAGTCAGATTGCAGCTTTTGCATAAGTTTACAAGTAGAATTCTACTAAAAATGAGTGGAGGACGGAACAATTCTCGTTGATTTCATAACTTAAATTTCCTTCTTCTCTGAAAAAAACCTACCCTACCTACAAAACTTTAGAAAGGGGAGAAAAGGTAGCGTTTTCCCCCATTCCTCTCCCCTGTAGTCCTATTTAGATCTTTCCGTTTCAATTTGGGTTAGCTCAGGTAACAGTTGTAACCTAGCCGTAACAAGTGAAACCAAACCCTACAACCCAATTGACGAAGTGTATGCAAAACTTGGGCGATCTTGTCAGGAAATTTAATCGGTGGAAGTGGAAGTTTAGACATGATTCTCCCGGGAAAAAGAACTAGGATTAATTTGACAGCAACTACAAAAATATTTTTAAGAATGCCTATTTGCGGGCTAGTCATCGGTCGTGATAGTCCTCATTGAAATTGGACAAATTGGCTCGTTGTGTGCTCCTGTGCTAACTCCATCGACATTTGAGAAATCATACACCAGTCTAGTGATTAGACATTTCAATACTTTCTTGCATGACAATATCTAAGCTTATCCTACCAAATGCTTATTATTCTTACAAAGATTTATACACATGTGACAGCTGACTGTAAACAGGTAAACCTTCAAAGTGGCGAGGTTCAATGTGAGTCATTGCAGCACTATATACATTTATTATATAGCTAGCTCCGCGAGCGGGCAAGATGAATCAAATCCTGCGCTGTGATTGGCTACCCGAGCGGGCATGATGGGACTATCTTGTCCGCTCGGGATTACCCGCCGTGTCCCGCGAGAAAAATTTCCCCGAAAGCAATATAATAAATCCTTTATTGACCAAGCTTGTTCGGCCAAGATGGCTGGATATTGGCCTCGATCGTTCTTTTTTTGCGAGTTTATGGACCTCGACTCCGTCTCGGTCCATAAACTCGCAAAAAAAGAACTTGGCCAATATCCAGCCATCTTGACCTCACGCTTGGTCAATAACCCATATATATAGTTCACAATAACAACAACAGTCTTTATTTCTGTCCTTTAGATTTACATATAAGAAAATATAAATTGATTCCAGGTTTAATATTGGCAGGTAGAGAGAGCACAGTCACTTGGAAATATGCTAGTCCTGCTAACTGGCTGGGCCATGGAGTACAAGAAGACGAAATAGGACACACACTTAAATAAGCGTACAAACACACACTCATGCAGTCAAAAAAAAATCACATTGGCCAGGATGCTCTGATCTGCTTGACGTAATATAGTCTAATATACAGTTCGTAAGTTTTTCGTTGGTCGTGATTGTAGATGACAGCTAAATTTTCCTTCCTTGAGTGACAGAATTGCTCGGTTGTGATCACGCTAAAAGAGTTAGGCAAAAAGGAGCACATTAATCAAGTGCTATTTAGGCCCGTCTGTTTCCATGGCAACCGGAATTTTCTGTTGCGGCTCAAGCTCGCGCTTAGTCCTGGACCGGGAGATTTTATCAGCGAATTTTGTTCCTACCAACACTTCTGTAAAGTAGAAAGAAATGGCGAAGTCTAAAGGAAAAATTGAGCTTCAGGTTAGTACAGTGTTAGTTTTTTTTGTCTTAAGCTAATTTTATTTGAATCGTCCGTGCATCTTAGAACGAAATTAGCAAAGTTCATCAGATTTGTGCTATTAACTTTCCAGGGAGATCGATAGAGTTTTCAAAAGTCTTAGCTAGAGATTTAAGTTAAGTTTAGAATTGTTGCCAACCAAGTTTACAGTCTGGGGTAAAAGTCCACCACCTTACCGCTTTCTTTATCGATATTGAGCCACTTCCCAGAAAAAGACCGAAGCAATGAGATGCGAAGTGAAATGTAAACATCTCTCAAGATCTCTCAAGTATAGATATTCTCTGACGTTGACGGACAATTGGGAAAAATGGCCAATTTTCTTCTTCTACTATTGAGTATAGCTTTTATAGCGAACCAAGTTTTGTGCAAGAAATTATGTCAAGCTTAATCTTCACGCATGGGGCTTATCTTTAACTATTGTATTATGCTAATACAATCAGCGTATTGATCTCCTTTACTAAACGTGCAACTTTAGTAAATATACTTCTACAGTGCGTCCAGGAATATGCTCGTTTACCGCCATTCCTTTCTCGTCAAGGTAACTAGAGTTTTTATTTCTGTATTTTTTCCCAAAAAGTTCAAACCGAAGTTACCAAGAGCACGAAACCACAAAGCTTTACCATTCAAATACCGATCGGTAAATATTGGGACCCTCTTTTCCACTCGATTTACATTTTAGGTTTACACGTAGGTGTATAAAATATTGATGATCTATTTACCCGCAGTGCAAAAATAAACAATTCGATAAACATTAACCATATGTGGTTAGATATGAATAACATTAAACAGTAGCTTGGAGACCATTTTGTATCCAAGTGATTGTCGAATTCAATATGGCGTACATCAAAAAGAATCCCGACGCGCAGAGACCTTTACAGGCAAGACGCCCTTTGAACTTACTATATTTCATAAGATGCACGAATGCATGGAATTGTGTTTTTGAATTGTGGAATGGTAGCATTTGGAACTCATATTAGCTCGCTGTTCGTGAAGAGAATTTGGGATTGTTTTCTACGCAATGTGTGTCTAATGGACTAGTTAAGCTTAATATTGTTGGGCACCCGGTAATTGCTGTAGGTTACGAGTTCAGATATTGTTGTAATATGAAACAAACTGATGCGTAACATTTCATCCATTAGTAATGCAAACGGTGTAACACAAGTCAGCACCGTAAATTGTGATCTGAATACCAAATGACTAATGCTCTCACGGGAATACACTGTCGCGTGAGAATTTTCATCTTCGATTCTGAATCTTTTGTTGTAGGTTTTCCCTCACCTCTCCCGGTGATCTTGTCCGGGATTAAGGTCTTTTTCTTTTCTTCTGTTGTCTCGTTATTCAGACGAAACAAACTGACACACGAATTTCTTGTTTTGCTATAAATATTCAGAAGCAGGTGTACTGAAACAGGTCCCACTTTAATAGTCGGTATATGACATTTGCAGCCTGCAGACTTTTTAACTAATATCATATTTCCCCTCCATTACCGTGAGCTTACTGTAAACAGTCTAATCTGAGCGCTGTTCAGGCTAACCTCAGTGATATTCAGGCTAACCAGAAAGATATTCAGGTAACCAGAGTGCTATTTAGGCCTAAATGCAGTCTGCAGTGTGCAAACGTCATACAGCATTATTCAGTTAGGTTACTTAAGACCCGGGGGGTACTCCCAGAAAAGTTGGATGGGGGTGTGCGGCCCGCTTCCCAAAACCCTTACCCTATTTATGACCAAAATCTGTGATTTTTGCTGCCCTATTTATGACCTGGCAAAAAATTTGATACCCTATTTATGAGCGTTGCCGCTGGCACAGTTGCCCTAAACAGAAGTTATGAAGGGCTTTTGTTGATGGTCTTATTGATAATGATGAAAAAGTAGATTTTTCTAAGGAACACACCCAATTCAAGACTAGCGCACTAAAACCGTACCCTATTTAAGACCAAAATGGCTAAAATCGATACCCTATTTATGACCAAAACGGCTGAAAAACCATACCCTTTGGGGATGCACATACTTATAAGAGAGTATATATAAGAGAGTACCCTCCCCGGGGCTTAAGGTAATGCTGTGCCACACACAGTGTAACTCTGTTTTAATCACATGCTCTTTGTGCTAAACTGTAGAACTATTTACCAGTTTAGGTGTGCTTTAATGTCAAATTTAGAGCAGGTTCTGTACGAAATTTTTCTTCGGCAAGTTTTAATTACCAGTCTTGATGTCTGTATTTGATAGGATGATTTTTGTAAATGTGTTATGAATAATTATTCTATTTAAGTGCAGAAATGACACACTGTTTGAGTAAGGCTATTGAACAAAAAGGAGCTAAATACATTTGCCCACCTACCTTTTACATCAATTGTTCAATTGATCTACTTTCTCTGAACATAAAAGGAACCTGCAGAATACCCTGCAACATACTAAATTTGGACTGTGATCAATAATTTGTTATGAAATATCTTTTCCTTCTTTTGCAGAAAAATGCTGACATCAGCATTTTTTAAAATTAAATGCTAATTATCTCAAAAAAGAGCGTGGCTACCCCCATTTTTCTTTGTGGATTCCAGTAACTCTTAATGCAAAGATTGCAAAAACCTTTGTATTCAGTAGGTGCCATCCTTAATGATAATAAATAAATTACAGTTATTGTGTGTATTTTCTCTTGAAGGTTGAAATTAAAACACAAGAACAGTGGGATGAGCTTTTGTCAAAAGAAGGACTGATAGGTAAATACTAGGTCATTTATCTCAAACTTGGTTTGGTAGGTTTACAGTGGCACTCAATGGTATACTTATGGATACAGTTTAATTCTGTTCATTGTCTCATCAAATTGGTCTTGGATGCTTTTACACTTACTACCAGTCTCTTACATCCAAAATTACCCCGTGAGGTGCTGAATGTGGTGATGGATCTAGGTCCTTGACACAGGTAACTTCCTCTATATGATGCAGTCTTGAAACTTGTGACTGAAATCTATCTTTGTTCAAACACTTGCTCTGATCTCATGAAGATCCAACTGGTCTGATGATGTCCTAGAAAATTTTGGTTTGGGCTTAACCACTAATGGAAAACACAATTTGTAATTGGGACAATGTCTTAATGTCTGCTGTAAGTTGAGCCACTTCTCCATTGTTATTGGAGTGAGTAAGGCTCCTGCCTGAGTTCCCATTGGTTAAGGTCTTGTATTGAACTTGCCATTAACTGTTTTGCTAATTTTCTTGTCTTCTATCTTTCTAATGCCCTGAAATAATACAGTCACATGATTGTACTAGGCAATTAGATCTTTCAGTTCTTGTACACCTTCTTCTTGTTTGACAATGTGGGCATGGCCTTCCTCAACTATGCCCAGGTCTTAAGGGTTCTGCAAGGCTGCTGTCTGGTCAAAATTTTAGATTTCCTATAGTGCTGTCAACATTTCCTTGCTAATTAGTGGAGGCGATTGTATGTTTCCAGATATAACAGCAAATCTTGTGGGTTTCCCACATGTTTCATGGTAAAACACTCCGACCCTTGTATTCTTCCTTAATATCAATATCCAGGTTTTGCTAGAGAATAAGTACCAGTATCTGATGTTGTTAGTTTGTAAGTTTGGCTTGTCACTTGTCCTGTGAACAAAATGCCATAAACTGATATTAATCCTTGATGTTGACATCTTCAGCACTGTCACCCACCATCTGCATATATCAACATTATTCAGTCTTGCCATCACTTAGTTCTGTACATACTACCAATTTTACCAACATCTCTTAGCTTTATCAACTACCAATCTGAAGAATTCATAGTCTGACCTGGCGAAATTTCAGCATATGTATTCAGTTGTCCTCTTAACACTTCTTTTGTTTTTACCTCTACGTTTACCTGCGTGGCTTTTGTCTTCTGGGATTCTGTATAACATGGGCATGAATGCTCTCAGATGTCTATACAGGGGGAAACATGGTTCAAGCCTTAATGACATATATTGTATTTCTTCTTGTTCACCATTCATTCTCTTCGTTTCATGTTGACTCCTACTAATCCATTTAATTCACCCTATGCTGCTTGCCATGACACTGTGCCTGAGTGAATCCATTCCTTCCTGTCTGCAGTTCTGGTGTCATACTGTACATGAGAAGTCAATTTAGAGATGTTCTGGCCACACTCCCCATGTCCTAGATTTGCCGTGCTATTTTGATCTTCTGTCTGACTTGCTTCAGCGATAAATGTGTCAAGTCTCACATGATAATGACTTCAATTAGGTTGTTTTCAATTGTTTGGATATTATGTTTTAAAGTTCTCTCATCATAATTACTTCCAAATTCAAACTCTTTTATTCTTCCCAGAGCCTTAGGCTTGTGGTTTCTTCTGCATGCAATTTCATCGTTAGAAACATACCATGTGTGTGACGTTCAGGTAAAATGGTCATTCTGCTTGATTCACAGTCTCACCTAAATATCTTCTATTCCTGGGTCCAATAAACTCTTCTCTAACCAAGCTATTTCTTTTTCACCATAAATAATTATGGAACTTTGCTTGTTGACAGCTTTAATAGTTGGTGATTTCAAAATTCTCTTTCTATACCATCCCATGCATGCTTTTTTTTTTTTGACTCTTTAATTGTGATTCACACTACTTACAAACAATGGTACGCCTACTTAAACTATTTACAAAAGTAATACAACTACTAAAGTCCATTACATTACTGACAAAACATTTTTTTACAATTCAATTACTTACACACTACTTACACTACTTACAATTCAGTGCAATTACAGGTGCTACTTACAATAATACAATTTGCATAACTTACTCTACAAAACAATACGATTACTTATTTAACTTATGATGCATGCTTTACCAAATGCTATTTTCTTTGTTCAGGATGACAAATGGTTGTCTATGAAGGATTCTTGTTTCAGTGATGACATGAATCACTTGTGCTGCCAGTTGGTGCTGTTTGACCACCTGGCATTTTAGCAGGTCTGCCCTGCTAATATATATCTGACAAATCCGATTAATCCTGATCACCATTATTAATGTTAAAAACAACCAAGCCCTGGTTCAATAGTAGAAAATCATGCTGCTTCATACTATATGCAAGCTTATGAGTGCGAACGCAGAATATTTATGAATTATACGTGATTGTCAGAAGTAATGTCAGGACATCTTTTAATTTATACAGTGGTAGATTCCTACTCAGCATGGTGTGGACCATGTAAAGCGATTGTCAGTTCCTTCAAGAGGCTAAAGAATGAATTTGGTGATGACCTGCTTGTGTTTGCAACTGTAAGTATTGAACATGTGTTTTTTATCTTTCATAGTCAGTATGCAGTAATGGAAATTTGACTTCAAGGTTATTGTATTCCTAAAGAGCACCTTCAGAGTTGTCTCACGTTCAAGTGAATGGCATGGCATATCCGGTTTAAACCGTAGATACCTAAACCCTCTATCAAATTAAAGCTTATAGAGCTGGCTATCACACCAGACCAAAAAAATTAATGTTGAAATAAAATGAAGTGACGAATTTTTCACAACCTCTTAAACTGTGATCATCCGAATTATCTTTTGAGTCTCTTTTGAAAGCTACAAGTCAAAGGAAATTTGTTTGTTTGCCCTCAAATTTGGATAGTAGCTAGTTTGACAAATAAACAACTAAAATGTGTCACTCTGTGAATTTTTTATTTCCAAATATTTTTTCTCTGAAAGGGATTTTTCATATTTTCCATATTTTTTAAAATTATCCTGTTTTGAAAATGTTCTGTAATTTTCCACTGAAATTGAATATATATGGCAAATCGCAGAGATGTTTCTTTCAAACTTTGGGTCCAGAAACTGAGGGACAAACTTAATAAGAGAAAAACAAAATTAGCTGTGACTTGTAGCTTTCAAAAGGTGATTTGGACACTCAAATTCTCTTACTTGACCTTTGTGCGCAGATCTACCATCTATTATTGTAAACAATATGTTTAAAGAGTGTAACATTCTTCAGAAAGGTGCTCTAGCCAATAGGATAAATTATATTGCAGACATCAAGACTATTATGGTAGAATTTAATATATTAAGTAATTTACATTTGCAATGAACATACTGTCATAATGTCAGACAATGTCATTGTCAAGCTAATGTTGCTGCTCTTTTTTGAAGGCTGAAACAGATTCTGTTGATTCTTTGGAAGCTTATAGAATGAAAAGTCAACCAACATTCCTGTTCTATGCTGTAAGTATTAAATAAATTATAGCTTTCACTGTATACTACTTTAATAGCAACTGCCTAATTGTGGGCATGTGTTTATGGGAGTACTGGAAGTATCAATGTCTGGTTCCAAAAAAGATCCATACCCCTCACAGGTATGTATGTATGTTTCTTTTTTTTTATTTTCACCCTCCATCCCTTTGGAATTTTTGTCCCCTCTTGAAAAAAGGCTAAACATGAGCCCCCCATTCCTCCATAAATTTCTGTTTTTTTTTACCCTGGCCCCACCCCCCACACCTGCCTAAAAAATTCCAATGACTTTTCATGGGGAGGGAGGGAGATATGGATATTTTCTGGAACCATAGGACAAGTTCCATTACGACCAGTGTTGACCATACAGCTGTAAACTCAATTAATATTATGTAATGTCAACTTGATGAAGAACAGTCAGTCAGTCCCTCATCTGTGAGCTTTTTTTCAAGGGGTTTAAAGTCCTTTAATAGCTCAATAGAGCAGTTCCACATGAGACATTGAAAGCATGCATGCCAAATAATTTATTTCAATTTCTTTATTATTTCTTATTCTTAAGCAGATAACTGATACACTGGGCTGTTCGAAATTACCAACTTTTTCAGCACCTAATACTAATTTTGGGGCTATTTGTGATGTCTGTAACACGCTTTCTTAAATTCATTGCTTGAAGCTTTTAAGAGAAAATCATCTTAAATATTTTTTTGTTTTGGAAAAATACTAGCCAAGGGTTTATGTACTTCTTTCAGTATTCCATACTTAAGTTGTGCAACTCTGAGTTAACTTTTTTAAAGTTTGGCTAAAGATCCAAATTCAAATTTTTGCCTGGAATATTGTGACATGGTTTGTTCAATTGGCTGGCTTATACTCATCCACAACAATGATATTTTGTGACTGTGATAACTCCTCTTAATGTGATCACATCTTTGGAATGGCATGACCAAGGGTGATAGGAGTACATGTATCCACTCCAGACCCTGTGATCAGTGTCTGGAGAGATATTATGATATAGAGATGATGAAGAGAGAGAGAGAGATGGCATGATATTAAAAAAATGTTTCTCCTGGAACACTTGAATGAGGCACGAACAGAGGCAGATGAAAGTCGCAATGAAAACCTCAAGCCTTATATCAGTTTCCAGGTCATTTGCCTTGTAAAGTACAATGCTGTAGAGTTATCATAGATCTGTTCTTTAACACTAAGGGGAGTGGTTAGGTGAATTTTTGATTTGTCTCTAAATTCTTTTATATTATTTATTAGTTTTAACTACATGTACTTTGCTGGTGTATTTTGCTTTGTGATCTCTACAACATTTGCCTCTTGATTTTACTTGATACCTTTCAAGCCCAACCCAATCCTTTCAATCAAAGTGGACCCTGCAGTCCCTAGTAAGTGTCCTCCTTTGAGCTCCCAAACTGACATAAGCACCCCTGGTGCTAAATCCAATCATTATGGTACACATAATTGCCCGCCATCACAAATAACTACTTTTCCTTGGCAAGGAATTGATCCAGAGCTCTAGTAGTTACATTTTTTTGTGTGTTATTAGGGTGGGATTCTGGTAAATGCTGTGAGAGGATGCAATTGCCCTTTATTGGTGAAGACTATACGTAATGAACTGGAGAAAGAACACAAAGTCTTAGATGGAAAGGGTGAAAGAGTTCCAGTAAGTAGTTATTAATAAGGTCCATAGGAAAAAATGCTGCTGTTGCCCTTTATCTATTGGTCTGCACAATGCTATATAATTCAAACTGTAAAGCCTTAATTCTTCTGAATCTGTATAGTATTAATATTGAGTTTTAGGGACATTTCTTGGAAACAGTTAAGCCATCTGATATCAAAATATATGCTCTGATTAAGACATAAATGTCTATCACTATTGAAGACTTTCATATTGATGTTTAAAAGTTTCTCAACCAAGTTGCTTGATTCCTTATGTCTCTATTTAGCTATCACATAACTTCATAGAAACACAACTAGATGTTTCAGAACAGGAGAGAGTATTTTGTGCAAGTTATAAAGTCTAATAATGTAATTAAACTTGCAAACTTAATTAGCCTGTGTAGTTGTTTTTAGCTTTTGCAATTAATGATAGCCTGTCAAGATACTTTTGAATGGAGGAATATGTTTTTTTGTTTGCCTCAAACCAACTACTCAAAATGTTTGTTATCTTTCTTATGATTCACAAGTACATGGCTGTCACTTGTCATCATTTTTTTGCCATCTGGATCGAAAGCATTGGTTGATTTTGTTTGATACTCGGGACAGTGGTTGACGTACAGTAATTGTGGTTGATTTTTGTTCTTACTAGTTTGTTGATCAAGAAGCCCTGAAAGAGCCTGTATATGATGAGAAGAAAGATGAAGAAAAGGAGGTTGAAGAAGAAGAGGAAGAATTAGGTGAGCTGTATATTCTTCAATTGCTGAACATTTCCGGAGCTATCATAGCAATTGCTGTGGTCATAGTGATCGTACGGAAACCAGCCTTTACAGCAGACCTTGTCTCTTGCATAAATAAATAAACCATCTACAAGTCTCTAGCAAACTTTTTTTTTATAGTGTTATTTCCCTTACAGTCTATACAACAGGCACTCAAAACATGTAAATAATGTAGGGGAAATTTTATCAGGCTGGAATAAACTGTTTTCAAATGAACTTTCTAAAAAATTTTCAAAGACCTGAAGTGAATTTTAGAATGGAATTTTGCAAGGTACTGCGAACTTCTGTTGGAAAGTTTTATGAAGCCAAACAAAATTTCATAAAACTAATTTCTCATCAGAAGAAACAATTATAGTTTTCTTGGTTTTCAAAGAATCTAGTTCTATTAATGATTTTTTTTGTTTGAAACAAAATTGCCTTTATTTTAGTTGCAAAGCCACAAAATTTGCAAATTTTGTTTAATTTCATTTGCATTTCTTTTTCACAATACTCAATTCTAGTTTGTTTATTCATGTGCATGCAAAAAATTCACAGTCATACAAAAAAATCACTGTATGATCATAAACATACATTGATTGGTCAATCAAATTAATCCATCAGTTAACATTAAATAAGAAAGGGTTATTAACTAAGGAGACCAGATTTGATCATTGATGTGACCCTAAAGAAACTTTTTTTGTGAAATTTTTAAGCTGAGAGGATGACTAGAACTAGAAGCATGAAGGTTGAGAAGAAAGCTGAACAGGAAGGTAGTTAGTCAGTTAGCTTAATTAATGCAGTTAAAATAGAGAAATGTGTGAGCTTCTCCTCAAGAAATTTTGTAAAGGAAGTATATCTGTAGAAACTTGTTGAGGTAGTCATGGTGAAAAATAATTCAGAGAGATATGAGAGAAACAATTTATGCTTCATTTGTAAACTAAGGCATTACAAAGGCCGGATGTTACTACTTCAGGTCCTGACTTACAGACTTATTAGAGCATAGTTTTTGGTTCAAGGGGTACTACAGTCAACTCTTGCCTTGTGGACACCAAGCTATTATGGACACTCACTATCATGGGCAAAATCCAGATCCCTGGCAAAAGCTATAGAGGTTTGACTGGAAATGACTCCTGCTATTACGGACTCTCACTATTAGGGAATTATGTACACTTTCATGGTACCAAAATGACAATTTCATTCTTTTGTCTTTCGATAAAGCACACACCATGTACTTCTCATATAACATAATTACGTAAAATTATAGTCTGCTGTTCATCTTTTGTCAAAATACACTTCAGAAGACTTCTGGAATGTTTATTTTCACATTAATTCTTTTTTTGTCTGCTCAGTAGTCCTTGCTAATCATAGAGATTGTCTATGTTATTTATTCCATGTTAAGGGCACTTTTAATCTCACACCCCGCTATTATGGACTCTTGCTATCATGGACACTAAACGACCTCCCTGAGCGTGTCCGCTAAAATGAGAGTTGACTGTAATGCCAAGTAAAACAGTGCTGGGAAGAGGATCACCAAGTCAAGGATAACTTAAATGTTTCATGTCAAGTGTCCATTCCTGTGAATTAATAACAAGGACATTTTGGTGTAAGAGGCATGGTGGGCTAATAATTAGTGTACTTGACACTGGATCAAGCGGTCCTGGATCAAGACCTGGCTGATCTCGGGCAAAACACTATACTTTCACAGTGCCTCTCTTCACCCAAGTGTATAGATGGGTACTGGCGAGTTTAATGGTGGGGGGTATCCCTGCGATGGATTAGTATGCCATCCAGGGGGGAGTAGAAATACTCCTGGTCACTTCGTGCTACTGAAACCCAGAGGTAAGCACTGACCTGAATTGTATGCAGACTCTTTTTTTTACCCTACATGTGGGTTTCTCTTCAGATTGCATTTCAGCATAGGAGCAGGTAAATGAGATTATTGTTAATTTGAGTTAGTATGATTCTTTAATTGTATTAAGTAACGTTTATTCTCTATTACCCACTTTTAATGTTTATTGTATTTTTTTGCAGTGGAACTTCCCAGGCAAGTTACTTTGGCCATTATTAAACCTGATGCTGTTAAAGCTGGGCTTGTTGATGAGATCATTCAGAAGGTAATCTCCAGTTTTCAGGATGTCACAGAAGTCTCATGTTAATAGTATTTAATTATATAAGTTTCGTAGTTTCCTTTTGCTTAATTTGTTGAAGGTATTTGAGAAGACAGCCATTATCACAAAACACATGTTGTGCTTTAAATTAATATCTTTGGTGTAAAATTTAACAAACCAGTTTGGTTTATAAATTTCTTATGCCAGATAATAAATGAATAAATTATGAAAAAGTGGGAAATAAAAATCAAGCAATTTTGGTTTTAAACAAATTTTATACAGAGTAAATAAATAAATAAATTTTATACCTGTAGAGTACAATATATCTATATACATGTAGCCAGGGCAAACCACTGTTAGCCATTACAAGTTAGTGTTAGGAATCTTGACTGTATGTCGCTGGACAGAAGGTTGACCAAAAAATGTAGTTCTGAACATTGCTCACAGCTAAGAGTCTGCAATTATCTTTGATAAGATTCAGACGGATTTTGAAAAAATGTTTCTGTGCTAACTGGCCTCTCACTGTCAGAATAACAATTAGAACATATTGACTCTCTTGCCTTGTTCTTCAAAGCACTGAATTGATTTTGTGCAATTCTGGCACCCCACTTTCACTGGATGTAAATTCATAATTATACTAATATTTGTCTAGTGTGGTGTGGGTGCAGTTTGTGAGTTTGACAGCTGAACTAAGGGATGTTAAACATATTTACAGGTTGAAGAATCTGGTATGGAGGTTCTTAAGAAAGAGGAAAAGGTCTTGTCCAAAGAAGAAGCTGCAGAGTTTTACAAACAACATGAAGGATCTGAACACTTTGATCAACTGGTGGAATTTATGTCCAGGTATTGTAAAATTAAATCTCTTCTTTGGGACTTAACTACACCTGTCACAGAAATATTTTTGCTTTCCAGCTGTGAAATTGAGCATACAAAAATGACTGTTTTTGAAGAACGAATATGTTGCTAGAAAGATCTGGAACATCACTTTGCTAGCCTAGTACAATGCAAAAAAAAAAAAAAAAAAAAAATTAAAACA
Source organism: Orbicella franksi (assembly GCF_964199315.1). Classification (NCBI taxonomy): domain Eukaryota; kingdom Metazoa; phylum Cnidaria; class Anthozoa; order Scleractinia; family Merulinidae; genus Orbicella; species Orbicella franksi. The sequence goes on from NC_138159.1 coordinate 11,804,782, forward strand.
AAGCCAAAAAACGAACAAAAAAGCAAAGAAAAAAACAAATTAACAGAATGTCTTGAATCATGTAATTTGCAGGAGATTAAAAGAAATGATCAGGTGGCATACAATTGGGGAAATTTTACACTGTGAAGCTAAATAAATAAGCTTAAGTATTATGGATTACAGCAAAGTGAATATAACTGGTTTCAATCTTACTTAAGTAACAGGAAACAGCAGGTACATGCAAGTGGTGTTGCTTCACTTCTGACACATGTTTTATCTCCACTGGAGTGCCTCAAGGATTGATACTAGGACCTTTGCTGTTTATTATTTTCATTAATGACCTTCCAAAGTCTTCCACCTTTTTTTCTACGAGATTATATGCAGATGATACATCTTTAACAGCTTCCAGACATGATCTTGACAGTCTATTGTGTGAAATCAACAATCATTTGCCTGCTGTCTATGAATGGTTGTGCGGTAATAAATTGACCCTAAATTTGACAAAAACTAAGTTTCTTATTTTATATGCCCCGTCAAATGGAAAGTTACAATCTTTATCCACGACTAATTGTAGCAAACGTTCATTTAGAGAAGTCCTTTTGTGTAAAATATCTTGGTGTGTATATTGATTGTCACCTTACTTGGCATGACCATATTGACTACATATGTGGCAAAATTAGTAAAAGTATAAATATAATGGCTAAGTTGAAACATTATGTATCAAAAGCAACACTTATTAGTGTGTATTATTCTCTTATTTATCCTTACCTTACCTGTGCTTGTACACTTTGGGGAAATAATTGTAATGCTCCATTGTCTCAAATCGTAAAATTACAAAACAAAGCTGTCCGTGTTATAGATGATGTTCCTTTAATGGAATCAATAACTCCACACTACTCATCCTTAGGCTTTCTGAAATTTCCTGATATTGTTAAACTGAACATGTGTATGCTTTTTTATGATTGTTTCCACCATGATAAGTTTCCTAATTTACCTGTTTCATTAGTATCTGAACTACATAATTACAGTACCTGTAGTGCATCATCCAACCTAGTTGCAATACCTTCATTTCGAACTAATCTTAGGAGATTTTGCCCCAGCTTTATTGGAAGTTTCTTTTGGAATAATATTGTGCAATCCATTAGAGACGCAAAAAATGTTTAGAAAAGCACTTTTACGCTGGTACCTTGCTCAATACTAATGAAAACATTATCTCTTTATAACTTTCTGAGCTATTTTGTCATTTTTCCTCTTCTTTTTCTTTTTCTTTTTATTAATAATCTCAAGTTATACATAAGTTTAAGGGGCATGCAATTGGTTTATCTAGATGTGCCCCTCTCCTCTCCTTCCAATATACAATGTAATTTAATTTAAGTGATGTAATTTCTGTTTTTTGCATTTTTTTTCCTTCCTTACAATTAAAGCACTATCAGTTACTATTTACTTTCTTTTCGTTATATTTACATATCTATGTATTTAAGCTAGGAATTGGAGGAATAAAATAAAAAAAAAAAATTAAAAAGATACATTGAATGCAAAAAACAATTGAAAATATTTCCTTGGCCTTGAGAAAGGACCTCTCAAGACATCTACATGTATGCTTTTTCTTCTAGTGGTCCCTGTATGACTTTGTTGTTGAGCAAAGCTGCAGACTCCCCTGATGTTGGTGATGGTACCATTGATTACTTCCGTGATCTTATTGGACCAAAAGATGTCAACATTGCCAAGGAAGAGGCTCCAACTAGGTTAAGTGTTCAACGAATCTGTTCAGCTAAGTCTATGTGTCACCGTGCATACATGCATAGATTCCAAAGCTTCCAGTCAACAGTGCACACATTAATAAAACTATACATGGAACTTACTTTATGGTGTCTCCTCATAACACTCTTTCAATTGAACTACATGACATGTGTTTCTAGGAATTTGTACTGATGTTCAGTTCTTGTTGTCACACTAGCCTGAGAGCTCTTTATGGCACAGACACTGTGATGAATGCAGTCCATGGTTGTGATTCTGCTGAAAGTGCAGCAAGGTAAACTGCATGTAAAGTAATTACAACATATATATGATTTCAAGGAATTATGTCATTTTTCCGTAAATCTTTTGCCATCTTCCAACTGTGGTTGAAGACGAGATTGTTTATCTTTGATATGTATTTTAGGGAGCTTGCCTTCTTTTATCCTGACTTTGTGGCTCCTACTGTAATCCAGAAAAGAAAAAAGAAGCGTTTACAAAGGACTCTTGCCCTCATCAGACCAGATGCACTACGTACACGTAGAGGTACAGTGGGTCAGTCCAGAAAATATCCACATTCCCCTCTCAGAGGGTTTTTGGTTTGATCTCCACAACCCTTCTGGAAATTTCACTTTAGATTCATGCGTTCATTTACAGTGGAGCTCCTTCACGCCGATGGTGCGTAAGCAGAGCTCTGTACCTTAGAAAATTTGGTAACCCATAGATCTAAAAAAGTGGGGTTGTCATGTCTGTACGTATGTACATACATTTGTCTGTATGTCTGTATACCAAGCCCCATACCCCTAAAGATAAGAGAGTAGCACCATTACCATAGGTACATCTTTGATACTGGACATCCATGTTATGGTTAAGTGGCAGCTGTCAAAACAAGGTATCCGCTGACCAGTATCACGTGACCACATCATAGACTCAGGTTTAGAGCTCATCAAGGTTGCGCATTTAGGCTTGGCTTGGCTAAATCTATATACTGTATTAAGAGTTTTTTGCCTATGAGATCCCCATCCAATTTCCAATCACTCTTGAGTGGGTATGGATGTTTTCTGAAAATTACCACACAACCTAAGTTATGCTCCATGAGGTTACCTGCAGTTATTGAGATGTCATTAGTGCTCACTATTATTTATTTATTTATTTATTTTATTTGTCTATTATTTACATGTATCTAGTGTCTGACAGATGATGGATTAGACATGGGTGAATTGCAAATGTAAAGTTTGTCAATTTGTTGATATATAATATGAATTCTTACATTTCAGAGTCTATTCTGGCAAAGATTGAGGAGTCAGGGTTTACCATTGCCATGTCAAAGGAAATAACACTTTCAAGGGAGCAAGCAGAAGCTTTTTATGCAGAACATAAAGGCTCTGATTTCTTTGAAACTTTAGTTGAAAATATGACCAGGTTTGTTGAAGCTGTATTTCTTGGACAGAAGCAATAATATTGCATGTATTGCAATAATATTGCAAATGTATTGTTTCTTTACTCTGGATGCATAATAGTTGAAGAAACTTATTTCCAAAAATCTGACAGAGCAAAATGAAATCTGCACAGTTCATTCTGAACATTAATTTACAGTCCAAGACTGTCTCTTTAGTCACATTGAATGAACCAAGCAAAAATGGAACACTGAACATTTTAGAACATATACCATGACATTCTGCCACAAAAAGAATTAGACCTGAGCTTGAAGTCAATATATAAGGGACATCTAACTTATTATAAGCCACAATTTAACCTTTTTCTATTAACAGTCGATTGCCACTTTTAGAAACAAAAGTGAAGTGTATAAATTTTGTCGCAATATAACCTTAATAAATTTCATGGCTACGAAAGTAGGTTGCATATTAAGTTTTGGTTCAAACAATGTTTTTTGCACATTCATGTACTTTACTAGAGGCTTCTGATGATTTGCATATTGATGACAGCTCTCCAAGCTCACTTTTTCAAAAAGTCGCCTTTTGGTGACCTTCAGTTGTAAAATGGTCGCCATAAGAAAAATTTTGGTCACCAAAAAAAAAAAAAACGTAATATCCAGGGGTGGACACTTCGTGTATGTTACATAAACATCCACTACTCTGAGTGGCCCATTTGCAACACTTTCGACCTTTGCCGAATTGTTTACTCGCTTGCCAATTAAAAGATTGTAATAACGGGCAAGACAAAGAGAAGGAAGAGACTCGGATGTCTGGTAGCAGAAATGATTTATTACAAAGCTGCTGAGACTGGGTAACAAATCCCAATGGTATGCAAAACCTTTCAAATCGATCAAATTGGCCATTTTGAGCTGCAGAGACAACCAAGTAAACAACTGAGGTAGATTTACGCTTATTTGGACTTGACTTGATCAATCCTATTTCCATACATTCCTTTATATTTCCGTAACATATAATTAGTCAGACCGCTTGTATCAAAATGCTGCACTATGTGAAATGAAATTTACCTTAAATCATTTTGACTTGATCACACTAAGTATCGTTAAGTAGTCATTCATTTAAGACTAATGCAACCTACATCCACAATCCCATGTCTACATCTTCATCCATCTTCTGGCTTTATACAAGAGACAACCATTGTAAACTACAATAACCCTGTATGGATTTACCAAGTTTTGTTTTTGCGTGACACTTTTCATCCCAATGAGTGACTGAGGTCGGCGTTGACCAGCAACGGTGATCAAAGAAACCAACTTTCTCGGTTTATCCCATTTATATCCCATATTTCGCGAAAATTAAAAAGACAGCTCAATTTTACCATTTTCTTTTTAGCGATCACTGTTGAAGGAAAAAACCTTTTAAGATTGCCTCATTTTATCTCTTTCATTCAAGAGGCTAAAAACAACATTCACGTAATCATTGATGCGTGGCAACTGTATTTCCAGTCAGCACTGAATTTTTCTATCCTATGGGAAAATTAGACATCCGCACTTTTTTCCATAAGACCGTGCCCCAAAACTTATATGAAATACACAAAAGAAGACAGAAACGCTCTCAAATAAAGTTATTTTTGTTATAAACACATTGAAAATCCTGTAGCATTCAATCTTGCTGAGAGAGTCGAAACAAGGAATGGACTTCGCCGCCAACAGGTTGACCAGGGCGGCAAATCATCTGTGGTCACTGAAGCGTCTCAACAGAGAACTGTCTCTGTCAGCTTCTGTCAGGGTGGATGTAAGTTCTGCTCCTCAGCAGGGTACAGGAGGTATAGTTTGGCTTCTTCCCAGTTTATGCTCATTTTGGGTTTACGCATTTGTATCGAGTAGCAGAACGGCGAGAAGGAGAAAGACCGGTGATACCATCGTTTTTACTTCTGATAATTCGACCAAACATCAATTAATTTTCCAAGTAAGTTTCTTTTATAATCTTTTGGTCGCCAATTGGCGACTTTCGTCAAAATTTTAATTGCCAAATCTTTTTTTCACTCGCCATGGCGACCAAAATGGTCGCAGCTTGGAGCGCTGGATGATTATAAAGGGAGGTGGTAGATGTCTTAGGTTGCTGTAGTTAAGAAGGCTGTTCCTGCTTGTCGATACATTTACTTTGTTTTGATGCAGTGGTCCAATGATGGCATTATGCCTGGCTAGGGAGGATGCTGTTGAAGGTTGGAGAGAAATGTTAGGACCAAAGGAGATATCAGAAGCAGCTGAAGAAGCTCCAGACAGGTACAGTGATAGCTATACATACATGTTCTGTATATATTGTGACAGTGATAAATCTTTTCACTACACTTAACATGAATTGAATAACAACTCTTCTTTTTGTCCATTTTCCCATTGTGAGGTGTGATTAAATTTTATAGCAAAGAAATTATTAATATGTAGGTAGAAGAATCAGACTGGATCACATTGCATGAACCAGGACTGGTTTGATCAACATTAGGACCTGGTGAAAAAGATCAAGAAATAAAATTACAACAAAGTGAAATACTTTCCCTCGCTTACAATTTTTTCACCACTGAAACCTTGCACAGAATTATGTCTTATTTCTCTCCTCATCACATCATTTCATCAAAGAACACATACATGAACACATGTGATGTGCTATATAACTTATGCAACGTGATCACTCAGATAATGCAATGAACGAGATTTAATGTTCTGGCTACGGTTGGAAAAGAAGAGTGATTGAAAAAAGCTAAAAGTGAGTGAATCTGGACAACCTTGAAATTTAATACCCCAGAGGCCTATTTCTGGCTATCTATACAATGTATCTTGACAATTTGCAACCAGACTCTCAATTTCTCAATTTCTAATTTAATTTGGAAACTAATTCCCTTTTATAATCTTAAAATGTGGAGCTGAAGTAATGTGAAATAGAAAGAGTATGTTTTAATTAGTCTGAAAACCAAATTTCAGGTTAATTTCAGATTAGTATAGACAGATTGAACACTTGGGAAATTAGATGGATTTGTATGGAAGTTAGGAAACCTTGTCATCCAAATAATTTTTTGGGAATTCATCAATTCAAAAAGACACTGGTGCTAAGAAATAGTGAAAGCATGGGAAAATTAGCCATAAGAGACAATTTAAGGCCAGTATAACACTGCAAGCAAGATATTTGATGACAATTTGAAAAATTTAATTGAAGGATATTTGGAGAAAATAAATATAACTACAGCATGACTGGATAGGCTGGGATGGCTTACAGTGGTTATCAGTCACACGCGACCTTCAGTGCAAAAACGTCTTGACAAAACGTAAGTTTTGATGGATGTCAATCATCTCCACCTCCTTGCTGACTGTCTGCAAACTATTACCTGAAGAAAAAAGTCTGAGACCTTGCAGCGGTCCACTCGTAAAAATTATCATTTTACTTTCGCTATGTACAGCTAGCTCGCTAAATACATTGGCATTAAATATTCCTTGAAATCTATAATAATTGTAAATGAAGACGTTTGTTGGGTTGTTCAACGGCCATTCGCATGCATGAATGACCCCGATATCAAGCAAATAAAAAAAATTATTTCTGCACGTATTTTTCGTGGGACTACGGACTGAACAATAGTTAAACTTATAAAACTCATAACTTATTACCTTACAAAATTATAAGTTTTATGAGACGTTTAAGTCTTCAGTTCGTAGTCCCAGTACAAATACGTGCAGAAATAATTTGTTTGTGTGTAGATTTGCTTGCTCTTGGGGTCATTCATGCCTGTCTTCAGTTGTAAATTTCAAGGAATATTTAATGCCAGTGTATTTGGTGAGCTAGCTGTGCATACTGAAAATAAAATGATAATTTTTACAAGTGGACCGCTGCGAGGTTTTTTTTGTTGTAAATTTTGTGTACAGTCAGCAAGGAGGCGGAGATGATTGATGTCTACCAAAACTTAGGTTTAATTTTGCCTAGACGCTTTGCACTGAAGGTCGCATGTGATTGATAACTGCCGTAATCTCCTCATGCAAATTCTGCTAATTTCAAATAGCCATAAAATACCCCCTTGACAGAGTTTAGGCCTTCATTTCCATAATCTTAAGTCTCCAAAGTAGGAACTTACTTCTATATGTTCCCAGAAAGTTGGTCTTGTGACCATTTGATGTAAATTAAGGCCGTATTACATTAACCTGTTTCATTCATGAGTTGGCTGATAGAGGCCTTTGATGTGTGAAAATATAAACAACTGAGTGGTGATCATTTGATAACTGAACTGTTTAAACTCATGAACTTTTTAAGACTCTTTTAAAACCCAGGGCATACGAATTACTTAAATTTTACGATATGTCTGTACAAAGCATGATACTCAGCTATCTATTGATACTCACAACAGAGATCTTCTCTTCTCCCTAGATTAGTGTTGTGCTGCTCCTTGTCACAATACATATTACCGGTATATTAAATGACAATGTGTCATAGAATTTGTGTTGAAAGTGCACATTAACAAGTTATTTTTATAACTGGTGGGACCAGTATTTCCTTCCTCTTCAAGCATTATACTTGTATTGGATTCTTAATTTTACATATAATTAATGCTTGGAAACACATCTAGGCCATTATGATCTTTCCATGTTTCCATGTCAAGACCACTATTTTGGTCTATGGCTGAAAGATTTAGATTTTGTTCTGATTAGTTGTTGCTCAATTTATATTTAGTACCATGGAAGGGGACATTGTCTCTTCAGGAGTAAGGTATTCTTCAAGAAATAATTGAAAAATTATATCAATCATGTCAATTTGCATTTGTTACATCTTCTTTTAAAAAGCGCATACTGATCCGCATGCTGGAAAATGTAATCCAATTGAATGCCAATTGATATTTTTGTCAGTATGCCATCTTATGACCCTTATCACCAAGTACCTGTGAGCATTATAGCGAGCATATGAGCATTATAGCGAGCTGTTAAGCACCTGATTGTTAAAAGTAATTACCATTTGCTTTGCTTTTACATTATCATTCTAAGCGATTCACATGACATCTTGCTTCGCTATGTCATCCAATCAGAAGTAAAACCAAAACCAATCATGACTTACTCACTCATGTTTTTCCACGCATTCCATCAGCTACATGAATTTGCTTGGAGTTTTGATTGGTACAATCAATTGTCTGGGTCCCTTGTGATTTACCAGCTTGACTACCTTGGGTTCGGTTTTATGACACTCAAATGAAAACCAGCGCATATTTGGTCTTCATAGAAATTAATCTAATATAATCTAATCTAACAGAATCTAATCTAAAGGCTAATGAAAATGACAAATCTTATCTTATCTAATCTAACGTCTACTTAAAGTGGCTGACTGTTAGTTTCCTGTGAAATTGTTCCATCATTTATTCTTAGATCGATCAAACCATATATAGTTACTAGATCAAACAATACTAACACTCTATGTCATATGACCCTACACTAATGGTATCAGAAAAAATTCCCAATCACTGGTTGACAAGTTGTGGTCATCCTTTTTAACCCAGAGATTGCATAAGCAATCTTAAGGGTTTTAGTGGTGGAACAGATTATGCAAATGATATACAAATGACGCCCTTCCATCATCTGTCAAATTTTTGGAGTAATTCTGCTGACCAGAAGATAACGCTCTTGAAATCAGTGTATTAGTCAATACTGCAGGCACGTGTATCGTTTTACATTACTAGGTCTAGCTGCGATTGTTGCACTAAATGGAAACTTGTTTTGTTTGCTTTCTGGGTATAGTTCATTTAACATTTCTATTATAATTCTAATCTTAAATTAACAGTTAACTCTAGATAAGACCAAATGTTGGCTTTTTGTAATCCGCATTGGGAACGTTTTTGATGACAGAGGTGAAGTCGCTGGAAGCTGCTATATTGTAAATTTTCGCTCCGAAGTTTGAAGTTTAGTAAAGATTGACAAGAGGCAATCCTCTCTACTTAGTATCGATGGTACTACTACTGGAGGGTTGACCTCCTGAAATTAAATTTCGGAAATCAAAGCGAGCAGTTTCCTTCATGCCACCGTAGCATTTGTCGAAAAAGTCTCTAACAAAGAACACTGCGGTTATAAGTTTCAACCGCGGGCGTGGAATCTATGGTGAGAAAATTCTGCTCAGTCTTGAGGACAAACTCACATAAGTCGCATTGGAAGACGAATCCCACATAGCGGGAGCGAGGAGAACTAGATAGAACTTCACAAACTGAAATGCAATCTGAGCAATAAAATTTTGCCCATAGGGAAAAATTTTGGGGTTTGTTCAAGCTGATACACTTTGACTCTTGAATAGGCTGATGAGCTATCATATCGCAAAGTCGCACAACAGCTCTTGTGAAAAGCTTTATATGTTTATTTATAGTAGATTTAATCATCACAACACAATCCCATGTGTACAGTTTGATTTTGAGGTCATTTGAATCAACAAAAAATTGATTTGCGCTACAATTGTACAGCGAATTTAACTGGAAAAAAGGACAAATAGCACTCTTCTGTTCCATGTGTACTAGCCACACTAAACGTGGGGTTCCGAGAAGTTTGCAGTTTAAGAGACTATATTTCGGGTATTTGTTAGCTAGTTTGCATAATTTGCTAGCCAATTTGAGATAAGGCTGAAGTACTTTGTATCTCTACCCCTTGAAGCAAGGTTTCTTACATGTTACTATGGTTAGCACCCACGTTCCAATCTAGTGGACCTGAGTTAGATTCCTATAATAATGATGATGACGACGACGACGATGATAATAACAATAACAATAGTAATAGTAACAGTAATAGTAATAATAATAATAATTTAATAACTTCTAGAGCGCTATTTACATTCACTGATCAACAGCGCTTTACAACTTAAAATACTACAATAAAATTCAAATTTGTAAAACTAATTACATGTATATTAATAAAATGAACATTTATAATGATGATGATGAACTTAATTAGGAACACTAATAAGAGTGAATATCAAGCAGGATACGCTTTAAAAGCTACACGAAATAAATAAGTTCTCAGCTTACATTTAAAAATAGCTAATGACTGAATATCACGTAATTCAGCCGTAAACTATTCCATAAATATGGAGCAGCAACAGAGAAAGATCTATCACCTAAAGTGACAAGCATTTTCCCTTCAGGAGGGTCTAACAATAAACTTTGATTTGGTCTATATAGATCTAGGCATAATGTTAATTTATTCTATGATATACATGTACTTGGGCACCAATCCATGAATAGCTTTAAATGTTAAAATTAAGATCTTAAAATGAACACGATGTTGTGCTGGTAACCAATGAAGTTCATAAAGCGCGGGAGTAATATGCGAGTACTTTCTTAAGTTCAGTACAAGTCTAGCCGCAGCATTCTGACCATGTTGCAATTTAACTTTATTTGCAAATTCTGCAAGAAATATTGTAAAATAATGAAAACTATGACTGGCATGAGGAAGACCAGTTAGCTGTTTACAAGCGTGACTGTGGAGTTGAACTTCGGTCTACCAAGAAGAACACCAGCTAGTGGCTGAACCCTATTACTTTGCAAGCTGTAAAATCAAAGCTGGGATTTCATTTATTATAATAGAGTAATGGGAGGTTGATTTGCCTTCGGGGCCCTAATAGCACTAGAGGTACAATGCTCAAGCTGATGTAACTGAGGTTAATTAGAGGTGTTTTAATGCAATATTATGCAGATGCTTACTTGAACCATGTAAGAGGTGAATACCTGTAAAGTAGTAGGATCTAAGCACTTCATTTGCCAAGGAAATTCTCTCACTGATAGCATCTATCCTTGTTGCTTTGTTTCCAGCAACAAATCTACATGTGTTCAGATCAGGTGTATCCACTTATTACTGGCAAAGAAATTAAGCTTGATATACATTAATGCATGGTTGAGTTATTTCGTATTTAAACAAACAATTACCTTGTCAATAGAGTTGCAACACAAACACTCAGTTGTTAAAGTAATCATTTTATTCATTTGTTATGATATTCTGCAGCCTGAGGCATCAGTTCCAAGTGGAAGACAGTCCTATCAATCCTTTACATGGCTCTGACTCTTCAGAGACGGCAGAGAAAGAAATCCAGCAGTTCTTCCCTGTTCAGTCCACTGTAGCAGTTCTTAAGCCTGACATTGAACCTGATAAAAGAGGTTTGTGTTGTTTTATGAGGGTCTGAATGGGGGGGTCCGCATGTCGGTTGTCTGCAAATACTCAGTTAATTTTTCTGTCGCTAGTCGGTCATTTTTCCCCCTGTTTTGTCGGTAGTCAGTAATATTTTTCGCTCTTTGTCGCTAGTCAGTTAACCCCATTCAGACCCTCTTTTATCAGTAATTAACCACAATACATTGGTTTCTGATTCAGTGTTCTTGCATTATCTGCACACGTCTGGTTCTTATATTTGCTTACCTTTTCGAACTGATCTTCCCTCCAAACAGAGGAAATCAGGAAGGTCATGTTTGGACTGTATTTCTTGAGATTTTTAAAATGCTAAATGTGAATGCCACGGTCGAATGCTCAATCCTATAATGCAAGCATGTGAGGCTAGTTTACTTCACAGTACCTTCAAAGCCTACATTTTTCCAAGCAGTTGCCTTATTCTACTATACATACATAAAATAAATATATGCCAGAACATCAGCTTTGGGCAAGGTGTAACTTCCCCTGTACATGAAGCAATTAATGGCAAGAAAACTTGTTTTATTTGTTATTTGTTGGTTTTCGTCTCACTAACACAGAGGAAGTGATACAGCGCATCAAAGAAGCAGGTTTCAAGATTCAGTTTGAGAAAGAAGTAACTCTGACAAAGGACTTAGCATCCCAGTTTTACCAAGAACATGAAGGAAAAGACTTCTTTGAGGGTCTCACAGATCATATGGCTAGGTGTGTACATGTGAAGTACTTTCGTCTTTCGTCTCCTGATTGTTAGTATGAAGGGGTCGCTTACTATTCGGTGGGGACTATTTTCAAATGGGAGGGGGCTTATTAACAGAATTTACAGCGTATCTTCAGAGCTGGGAAATAGTGGTCTTCGTCATTCTATAGAATTATTGAATCTTGGGTGTCTCCTTAGGGAGATTTTCAACTAAATTTGTTTCAGTTCCTCCATCACAGAGTTAGAAATAATTTCAGACAAAGCAAAAGTTGTTTGTTAAAAGCCCAGTCCTTACGTTTCTATAGGTGAAGAACTTGGCTCAGAAATATTTGTTACTTGTACCATTCATCAAAACTGACCAAATGAAAAACATGATTCAGGAAAGGAAGTACACGTAGTTTCCACTTTGGTAGACTGAGAATAAATGCAAAACTTTATTGCAAAGCGTTCAATGAAACTGATAACTGTGTATTCATTTTGAGCAAAATTACCTGATGCTCATTTCAAAGTGTACCTCGGTCAGAGGTTCAAAGATTTGAAAGATAACACTCTGTTCAAACGCTGGAAAGCTAGAGAGACTATAGACCTGGTTGTTGGTTCTGACTTAATGCAGGTCAAGTAATGTGAAAACAATCAGAAAACTAGCAATGCAGTAAATACAATTAACGTTATTAACGCAACTGTTTTATTACATGTCCTTACAGTGGTCCTACACTGTTCATGGTGCTGACAAAAGAGGATGCTGTCAGTGGTTGGAGAGCTATGATGGGACCCACTGATCCGCAACAAGCCCTAGAACTGGATCCAAACTCGTATGTATTTGGGGACGAAATTATTGATACTTCATCCAACAACATCAACTTACGGTTATTGCATTCCTTGCTGGTTAAAACGAAGTAGGCAACAGTCGATTAATTGATTTGTCACGGTTATTGCATTCATTGCTGGTTAAAACGAAGTTAGGCAACAGCCGATGAATTGATTTGTCTTTTTAAAGCTTTTTTTGCGTGGCTGAGGTCTACTCTGTTAAGGTGCTTCCTCAGAATTGTGCACGATTTTTGCGTCATTAGATACAGAACATTAAGAGATCTCCTTCAAGCTAAGCTCGACAACAGAATGAATGTTTGTTTTCTCTTAAATGAGCATGGTGACCTGTATTTTTATTACATAATTTTGGTGTACAAATTATCCTCTTTAAGTTAAACAATTAAAAAGTTCAAAAGGTAAATAAGATATTGCGTGCACCTAAGGAACGTTTTGAGTCGATGTCGTTTAAAATTGCCTGAATGGTCCATAAATTATTACATTGTCGATATACTTGAGACTTTTTACCTGTCAAGTTTTTTTTATTAAGATTTCTTTAAAAAGCCCGCAAAATGTTCTGTGAACTGATGTAATAATGCACGTGATTATGCTTAAATGGGGTAAGATTGGCCCATCATCAGCTTCCAGATTGGCTCCCATCAGCTCGTTTGCGGGAATGGCGACCTATCTTTTTTATATCCCAGTTTTCGAAACAGTGCTTGGTAGGGAACATTCAGAGAAAGTTTCAAGAAAATCCTTTAATTACTTTTATTTTTGAGGGTTCACCTTAAGTCAGCAGTGGCGGATCTGGGGAAGGGCCAGGGGGGGCCCGCTCCCCCTTATTTTGGGAAAAAAAGAAAAAATCACGGAAGGAAGAAAAGCCGGAAGGGCAAGCAAAAGAAAACCGCCCCCCACCTTAGCTCAAGGTCTGGATCCGCCACTGGTCAGGTCCATGAGTGCAGTGATTGTGGGAGAAACTCTTGATTCCAAAAATAAACTTAACTAAATAATTATAGCAACTGACATCAAAGTCACATTTATGGACCACTATCTTGTATGGTTTGAGGATCTGCTTGTACAATAGGCCCTTTGCAGCTGGAGTCACGTGACCAAACTTTTCCGAGAAAATTT
>NC_138159.1:11823700-11846200 GCF_964199315.1 Orbicella franksi
TTTCCTAGAAAAATTCAGAAAACTTTTTTTTGGGGGTCAAATTCAGCGTGGGTTAAATGCAGGCAAAATTTACAAATAGAGAGAACAATTATTGCCAGTTTTTATAATTTAGCAGCTAATGGCAATTATCCAGTGACAGCACTCTTTCTAAACAGTTGCTTCTGAAGGTTGTGTTTAAAAAGCCGAAGGACGATCTTGTCCCTGGTCGTTTTCCTTCCAAAATGGGAGAATTTGGTTTAAGCGGGTAAACTAGAAAACTTTTCTCCAAGTAGTACAAGTGTATAAATTATTGTAGGCGCACAAGGTCAAATTTGTAACCCATGCAGGCGACATTGGTCAATGGGCGTGAACAACACTGGATATCCTTTATAATGTACGAGTGTTGGCAATGTATTCTATGATCTTTATGCAGAGCTGTGTTCCCTACCTGTATGTTATAATTTGAGTTCTCTTTTTAATCCAAAGATTCATACAGTGAACCACTTGGAATAGAAAATGGTAGCATTCCCACTGATGCCATTAAAGCTTCGTCCGAACTTGACGAGCATCACAATGCATCAAGAGCACGGCTCAACACCAAACCTGAAGGAGAATTGATGGGAGCCTGGACTCCGCTTCAAAGTGACGACGAACAGTGGCTCCAGGTGGACTTTGGGAACGTTGTTGAGATAACAAAAGTATGCACACAGGGTGGTGGTGATGGTGTAGAGCACTGTGTTAAAAGTTATGTCATGCTGTTCAGTCAGGATGGGGAGAACTTTCAGGAGTATCAGGAAAATAATGAGGCAAAGGTCAGAAATATTTTACACTTATCATTTTGTCGCTGTTATGTAAATCTATAATTGTTAATGTTTCTAGATGTTTCTGTACAAGTTCGTGCCTTCAATTTTTTTTTATCTTTTGAATTAAATGTTGTCAACTAAAACGTATATTAGATTTTGTTTAATTATTTTTCTAAGTATCTTTTAAATCTCTAGTCAGGACAAATTTTGTTAACATGAGCCCTGTGGAGTTGCCTCGTGCAGCTGAATGGCCATTGGCCACCCTTCAAATTAGTTTTTATCTATCATTACAGTGAATTCACAATGCTTTGATTGTAAAGTTATGCTGCTTTTCTGTAAAGGTGTTTGAAGGAAACTCTGATGGCGACACAGTGGTTAGTCATTGGCTGGTTCAACCTGTCAGAACATGTTACTGCAGACTGCAACCTAAAACATGGAATGAACAGATTGCATTACGATTAGAGTTATATGGCAAAATAGTAGCATCAGGTAACAGAATATAGACTCTGCATGCTCTAAATTATAACTGTGGAATTGAATTTGAATTTTTATTGAGTGACTATGCTATGCTTGTTGTTATAAAAGGATATTTAAGAAATAAGTCAGAAATTTTTTATTCTTCTAAATCGTTGCATCAATTGATCCTGTATGGTCAAGAGAACACGCTAAAAATGAGACAGTTTGAAGTGTACATAGCCGTCCATTTTGGAACTTAATACCAAGAATAATATAGTGTAGTAATATTGTATATCTCCTATTCGATGGTTTCACGAACAATAAGTACAACCATTTTACCCACTATTCGTGAACATCTGTTACACGCTGAATAACCTGTATATATAAATCACAAGAGTAGGCCTGATAAAGCAGCAATTTAATAATTACTTTATTACCGTGTCTGAAACTTTAGCACTGGGATAATCCTTTACTAATAAGCGAATACCTAGCTAAAAATGATTTACAAATTCAGCAATAATTGCCAAGGATAACTACAATTGGTTTAGGTAAGAATATGTAAACATTAAGTAACTAACCATAAGAGGGTATTGCATTAACAGGTAACAAAACCATGCAGCATTAAATCGAGTAATTTGTTGTGATGTGCCAAGGTCGATCTAAAAAGGATATCGATAGAATACTTAAAATAAAATTCACTATGGTACAGGTAAAGTTCAACTGTAGGAAAGTCATAACAAGGCGAAAAAGAACAAGGATTGTTTTAATTGAGATAGACTCTAAATGACAACTAAATCTTTTAACAAGCACCATCCGTGACATTGCTTTTTGAGTCTCGATCTTAAATAACGCGAATGATATTAATTGGTTTACTGAGTCTACTTTATAACAGAACCATAAAATGAAGAACGTAGCGCGTTAGGAGACACCATCACTTTAGTGAGGGACTGAAGCAACACATATCTCATATACATATATTAGAACTGAAGCCGTATATCAAACTAAAATTATGATAAATATTAAATGCAAACGTTGGCTGTGGCCAATGGAATGTGCATAGGCGTACACTAAACCCAGCTAGCCTACATGACTGTGTTAGTATTGGTATGAATACGAGTGTAATGAGTAATGTACACTACCAATCATGTTTGAAAATTCTCCCAAAATGGCTCAAACTTTTTCAAATACCGGGAGTAGTGTAAATCCTTAATTGCTCGGGCTTTCATGCAATTACTCATTTATTATGTGCCTCAGAAAATTACGAACGTTCCGAGTTAGTTTGTGCGGCAGTGCAGATTAATAAATTAATTTTCTTAGTCATAGCGGAGCTCCTGCGGGCCGAGGGCGCGCGAGTGGAGCCCCATAACTTAGAAAATTTGGTAACCCATCGATTTGAAAAATTTTGGTTGTCACGTGACTGTCCGTACGTAGGTACCTCCGTACGCCAATAACTTGAAAACTAAGAGAGTAGCACCATTACCATAGCTAGATCTTTGATTTTGGGCGTCCACGCTATTGTTAATTGACAGCTGTCACAACAAGCTGACCAGTATCACGTGACTATGTTGCGGGCTCAGGTTTACAGCTCATCGAGGTTGCGTGTTTTTTAAAGTTGACCGCTGACCATTTACTGGTTTACCGATTGGATCGCGGGCTCCAGTCATGTTATTCTCTGGGGGAGAAGGAAGGAGTACTCGCAAAGGCAAAATTTCGGCGCAAATTAACCCCTGGCGCGTTGTTGACTTTTCTGACATATTCCTTATAAAATCGTCTCTTGGAAAGTCCCTGATATATTGCGTACGTAATTTCTACAATCTTGGTTAGGCTTGTTGGGTATAGTTTGTTAAAATTTAACTGGAAAAAATAGCAAAACCACACGCTGAACAATTACATGCTCACAATTGATCATTTTTTGAGTTTCTGATCCAAGAAAAAAATAATTGTCTTTTTCCTTTATCGTCAGTTATTGCAATCAGGAGCTCCGCTTTTAGGCTTGGCTAAATCTATATATTATGATAAACTGGTTAATTGGTTGAGATGTATGTAGTGCTTGACTCAGAACTACTTCACTGTTTTTGATTATGATGCATAGTTAATCACAATTAACCACTAACTTATAATTGCTATCATGTTTCAACATGTCAAAATATTATAACAAAACATTGTATAAACAATAAAGAGTGGAAAATCAACGTTGAAGATAACTGATAACATTGTGTGAGTCTGACTGCTCTAGCCACTAACGGTACATAAGAATAGTATTGTTTAAGGATAAATAACAGGTTAAAATTTTACTTTCCTGATTAGCAGATTGCATAACCCTTTTAGACTATTAAGTTCTCTTGCAGATCAAGTCAGTGTGCCAGCTACTGACTAACAGAATGCATGGCCACTATTACTGTTTTGTGTTTTTACTGAGAATACGAAAATAAACACGAACTAAATACAAAACTAAACCCTGTCTATACACAACGTGTAAAGACAAAAGGCAACATAAATTGACGC
The DNA here is from genome assembly GCF_964199315.1 of Orbicella franksi. Classification (NCBI taxonomy): domain Eukaryota; kingdom Metazoa; phylum Cnidaria; class Anthozoa; order Scleractinia; family Merulinidae; genus Orbicella; species Orbicella franksi. The sequence goes on from NC_138159.1 coordinate 11,827,444, forward strand.
TAAGAACACCTTTTGCAAATCCACGTGAAGTGTACATACATCTGTTACACAGTCTAACCATAACGACAAACACTTAAGAGATTACTGTCAGCCAGCCGTTCTTCTAACCCTGATTCGATGTCTAATGCTAACCTCGTGGTAAGTTCAATTTGAAATTTGTTTCTAGTTTTTTATACACTACTTTTTCCATAGATGTCATTGGGCAAAGTAAAATAATTTTCATTACTAACGTCTAAGTTCACAATGTGGTATAATACCCTTGTCTGGAGTTTCTTTTACCATTACCTGTAACATTAACAGTTGTTGTTTTTCCTGACTAAAATCGCGTTTTTGGTTGTTACAATTACTTGACAACTGTGCATTTAACATCAAGTTACATTTAATCATAATGTAAATTAATTTTAAACTGAAATACGTTTTGGTTGTTTGCCATTTAATTTTAGACTGTTAAACCAGGTTTCCACACCTCTAACTGTGCACTATTCTAGAAGTTTTTTACTCGCTTTAAGATAAATTATTATTTTAGTTAAAGAAAAAAACTGTTTTCTATTAAATTGTTATGCATTGTGTGGCATGTAACGATAACTGTAAGTTACACCTTGTTTTGTCTGCAATGTTTTTACCTGTACTGGCAACTTGTTAAAACAGAATGCGTCCGCCCTTTAAGTGAAAGAAGACATTAGTTTCCATACATTGTGGCCATTGATAGCGGCTGGTGAAAAAGTGAATCAAGCAAATCTTTTCCATGAAGTTTAAAAAGAATTTTTGATGGGGCAGTAGCAGGAGAGATACAAGGAAATTAAGGGACTTCCAAAGATTTCTGCTGCAAAGAAGATGCAAGAGATTAGGCAGATATGTTACAACTTGGACGTAATGTTATTCAGTGATCTATTAATATTCATATTTACAGGTGAAAAACAAGATAACCTTGAAACAGAAACAGCAGATGAAACAAAACAAAACACAGCTGAAAATGTACAGGATATAGCTGAGAAACCTGCAGATGAAGAAGTCCAACAACAAGCTTCCCCGGAGGGTGGGGATGGTACCACTGAGCAAGTAACAGATAAAGACAGTGGTGAGGTTCCAGCCCAAGAGGAAGGAAATGTACAACAAGACGAAGGAGCTGACAAACCAGAGAGTGAAAGCAAGCCTGTTAACGAAGGTGAAGAAGCAGTGGCTAACAAGGAGGAAGAGACACCTGGCGAGAAAGGTGACGAAGAAAGTCAGCAAGAACAGCAGGAAGGGATCTCAGCTGACAATCAGCAGGAGGCTAATGAAAATGCCGAAGGTACGCCTGAGGAGATTCAGGAGGTTAAAGAGGAGGCTCAGGAAGAGGTCAAAGAAAGTGCAAGTGATGAAAGCAAACCTGAAGATAGTCAGAATCCTGAAGAGGGTCAGAAACCAGACGATAGTCAGAACCCTGAGGAGAGTCAGAATCCTGAAGAGGGTCAGAAACCAGACGATAGTCAGAACCCTGAGGAGAGTCAGAATCCTGAAGAGAGTCAGAATCCTGAAGAGAACCAGAAACCGGAAGAGGGTCAGAACCCCGACGAGAGTCCGAAACCTGCAGAGGAGAACAATTCAGAAGAGACAGCAAAGCCTGAAGGTGAAGATGTCGCTGTTGCTGATGATAATGCTGAGCAGGTTAAGAATGAGTCGAACCCTGGAGAGGATAGCAAGCCAGGTGATGGAGGGTCGTGAATACGCTCTTGCCATGGACTTTGTCAACTAAAAATTCCCCAAATTTGTTCTAGGTTTTGCTTGTTTTTGAAATGCATGTAATTCCCAAAATTGTTCATTTTATTTATTTGAGATGTGTTGCACTCGTGATGTTTTCGAATAGCTAAATGGAACTTAAGGTATTTGGTTGAGGTGTAAATATAGTATGTTATCCATGAGTTATAGCTATCCAATACTAACACTATAATGTTGTACATACGTTTTAGTAAAAGTGCATTTGAAAATTCTGCTAAAAGTCAGTTATTGCGTTCGGAGAACCCAAGCCTAATTTTGACCTGTGGCTTTCTTGAGTTGGTTGCCCTGTGCACGGTTATATGCAGAAAAAAACCACATTCCTGTAAGGACCCCAAAATGGCCACCCCGCTTGATTTTTGCAGGGGCATTTCACGGCCAGTAAACTGGTACCGTTACTAAGACATGTGACAAGACATGTGGCGAACATGTGAGCATGTGAGTACGCCATGTGAGCTTGTCTTTGCACTGGATCTTTCTATGACTTTTTTTCATTCAGTCGCCGTAGGCTTCGCTATTTTGTGCACTCAGCGTTGGATTTCGGTGAATTTAAACGCTTCGACGGCAGCGTTTATCGAAATCTGAGGGAATTGTCCTTGTTTATTTTATATCTTAACGAACACGACTTTGAATCGCCGTGGGAACAGCTATTCATTTTGATTGCATTTGTTGATTAGTTCGAGTCGCGACAGAGATATGTAGCTCAGTCTTTATCCGGTTGAATATTGTTTGGAATCGCGGAAAAGTACTCTGAAGCCGAGATCCATAGCTAAGAGGGAGCCTGAACCAAGGAACGGCAAATTATGTAAATACTGTCTACTATATTCATCAGGGGAAATACTCGAACAGTCGCACGGAGTTTGTTTGCGCTGACGATAAACGAGCACACGATTGCAAATGTTTGCTTATGTTTGTGCTTCCAGCTTAGAATAATGTAGGTAAAATATACTTTTACAAATTAGCTTTTACGCTTAAACATTACCAGTTAATGTGAGAATATTTAGCACGAAATTTGAAGGCTATAAATGGAAATATTTTACTGCTATTAAACTTGTGAGTCTACGGAAACTGGCGCTGTCACGCAACGTATCAACAAATCAACAAAACGCACTCACAATCTTTGATTACTACTAGTTTGTTTAAGATTTTTTTTTTTTACCGCAGACTTTGGTCTTCTCACAAGAAAACAAAGAGACACGAGATGAAATGTTTTTCACAACTCGCACGCCAATGTGATTTTCCCTTGTCAGTCTCCTCATTGTAAGGCCAAAATCAGAAAATTTGTTATTTCTTCTAGAACATGAGTATTCAAATAATTGTAGTAAATACCATTTGCTGGAACAAACCCGTTGGAATGACTGCGGAGTAATGGTAGTGGTTTTTCCAAAATAAGCAAACCAATCGAACGAGATGGGATTCACCATACCGTAACTGGTTTTAGCTAATGAGACTTAAGGTCCGGTAATACGGGCAACATTTTTCTTCAACTTGTCTCAGCATTGTTGCATTGCAAGTTGAAACACATTGTTGCGCGTATTACTGCGTTTGTGACCAACTTGTCTCGCAGCAAAATACAGTGTTGCAAGTTGAGGCAATATGTTGCGCAAAGTAGACTCGAGTTCTACTTTCTGCAACAAATTTTAGTTTTGCTGCTCGTATTACCACTGAAGCTACAACTTGTCTCGCAACAAATTTGAATTCAACGCTTGTGATTGGCTGTCGTGAAGCGCGGGAAATAAAAAACATCGCGGACGGTGAAGACGAGCCTGAATTCGAAGTAGACCAGTAACTCTTGGAAAGTCATAAATTTGCCCTGTACAAAGACCTCGAGGGCTATCATGGTTTTTGAGACACCTCGTTTGTCCGGTCAAAACAAGCAGCAAAAAAGGCACAAGGCTTGGAAGAACTGTCGCAAAAATACAACTTTCCGCCTAGGTACCTGAAACGACAGTGTGCTTCATATTGAGAGGACTTCGCTGGCGCGGAAAATTAACTGAGAAGAAAATGATGGCCAGAAGTCGAAGTGGAACTTCGTCGAAATGCTAAATTATATTAAAGAAGGCGCCATCTATATTTACGCACGATTAACCAAGTATACCTGTAGAATTCTGCAGACTTGCAACACTGTATTTTGCTGCGAGACAAGTTGGTCACAAACGTGGTAATACGCGCAACAATGTGTTTCAACTTGCAATGCAACAATGTTGCGAGACAAGTTGAAGAAAAATGTTGCCCGTATTACCGGACCTTTAGGCAGATGGTGAGGCATTTTCCGCCCTTTCGTTCCGAACGGAAAAAGAGGACTTCCTCTGGGAGTAATCTGCAATTTCCAAACGGATTTTCCGGAAGATTACTTTCAACCGAAATTTCGGGATTTTTGGCTAAATTATGACTTTCACCATCATGATATCTTTGTTTCAGACAACAAACAAAGCTTTTTGGCTTCACGAGTTACCATATTTCTTGCCTATGGTGCTCCACTTGCTCGCCTTGGGCGCGCAGGAGCTCCGCTATAATATTTATGGAAATCAGCAATTGGCAGTATTCAATTAGAGATAAACCTTTTATGACATAAATCTGTCCCGCAATGAAAGTCGGCTGTGACGCCGCTCCTACTCACAGGTCTGTTCCCGCCAAACAGGCCAGCAGAATGTTATATTTGCCTTGCAATCTAGGTCTCGCCATTATCGCCAGCACATTCATCAGGATCGTTACAGGAAAGCTTAGGATGTTCAGGATTATTGCTGTCATGGCGAAGGCAATCTTTTCCACGTGGTAGTCCTGCTTCCAAACCATCTCGTTCGTGGAACACATTTTAATCAAGGATCCCGCTTTAGATTCGTTTAGGTTCATGGCGAAGTTTTCGAAGTTTGCTTTGCGGTCGTTTGCGATACCCACCTTTTTGACACAAAACGAAATGTTATTTACGAAATATGCCTTACATGGTCACCTCCCGGGAAATTAATTAGAGTGAAAACAATAAACACAACACGTAGTTTCCCGAAGTACCAGTCACTTCATCGAGTAATATTTCATGGAGTATAAAGTGACATTTTGTTAAGTAACGCAAAGTACCATCTTGCAAAGCACATCAATCGACGATTTTGTAAAGGACCAAGCTGTATTTGTCAAGTTGCAAAGTAACATTTCGCAAACTTTCTTTTAATGGGTACCATATTGTCAAACGAACAATCACCACTTCAAAACTACAAATTAAAGTTTGGTCAAGTTCTCTTGAAGTGGCATTTTTTTAAGTGGTAAACATTCAAACACAAACAAAACACCGAAACAAATGTTACTTATTATCATTCGTCATTAAACTTAGGTTAAAATATAGTTTTTTTCTTTCGTGCTTTAATACTGAAAATGGCAGCTGTCGTTAACTGATTTATTTCAGTTTGAGTTGCTCAGAATAAATCAGTCAAATTCGTTGAGGAATTTAATTCCCAATGTAAGAGAAAAATGTTGTGCTTTAAATAGAGCGCTGTTAGTTGAGAAATTTTAAGGTAATATTTTAAAAAAAGGAACCCTCACGAAGTTCAGATATTATGCGTCAAATCTCTGACATCTTCCAAATTACAGTTCTTTTTATTTTCCTGTCGATTCATGGATATGTAAGCTATCTTGTTTTATTCTCCTGAAAATTTAAAGTGTGCCTAAACAGTAAATCGCCATTTAAAGAAACCGAAAACTCCCTAAATCAATTTCCAAGCAAGTTTTTTATTTTAACGCAATGTTAATAAATTCTTTAAGCTCGATCCCGGATTATCGAGATCATACCAATGTTTTTGTGACAGTTTCTTATTCCTCGTTCAAGTTTGTGCACTTCATTTTAAGCAGCTCCTTGCATGTCTTGCGAAACGTCTTATTTCTATAGCAATATATGATCGGATTGCACAGAGAATTAAGCCAGAAAAAACTTGCTGCAGCCGTCTAGTAGGGTAGACTTGCGAGATGAGCGAGATTTACATGCGATGGGCGTATATAAGGGTCTGAGAATATCCCAGGGGGCCTAAATAAAATATCAACAGTCAGTGGCAAACTTTTTCCATAGAGCCTAAATAACCTATTAGATGTTTGACGCAAGACCACGTAGTTATCCAATTTGAGAAATAGTCATGATGCGGCTTTTACGCGAATGAGAGTAGTCAAAGAATAACCGACCTTCAAATGAGATCTTACTATCCAAGTGAAAATAGTTTACTTACTCAAGATACGGACACAGAGTCTGCCTGGCTTTGTGCTTGAAGTTGTCAGTGCATGTACGTGGCGATAGAATAAATGAATAAAACTAATGTAAAGTTTTGTTTGAGTTTTTGTTTTTTCTTTCAGATTGTAAAACTCATAATTCCATAAAGACGGCCTCATACACACTATTCCGGATTTAATTTTAAAACGGTCTATCTACATTGACAACGAATGAAATGTTTTCCGTCAACAGTAAGGTTTTTAGTATCGTTTTCACTGTCAACGCTGAAAATGTTTGTTAAAGTATGCTCACATTACTTGTTGTGAGGTCAGCATTTTCCGTCCACACAAAAACACACTGCCGGCTTTTTCAAATTTCCCCACTGTGGAGAGCGTTCAGTTAAAAAAACTCCATTTTCGCCTTCTTTAATTCGGATTAGTGTGGACGGGGCCTAAAAGCGAAGAGCAACTAAACAGTAATTTAGGAGTCTTAAAATGTAAGCAAGACGTTACATTACAAGCAGTCGATACAGATCGATCGATGGGCTCTGTCACGGTGCTAGCTGCATTTTATCTCATTAATGTACGAGGATGTTAATTTCTGTTATGCTTGAGCAAACTGAATCAACTAATAGAAAAATTTTATTCGACATGCATAAAAATTGCAGGTATAGCCTGTGATAATCTTTTCTATACATTTACGAAGCTTCCCCGAAATTCACCGGCCTCAGGTCGAAGCTGTCAGTGCGTAGATGTCGAGTTTTAAACTCGACATTTTTGATTGTTTAACTAAAGCACTGCTAACTGCCATTATTGGGGAGGCATCGACATCCTTGGTGAAGCCTGTTTAAATTACGAACGTGTATACTGCGACTCAGTCAGCTTCATTGCACAACGATTTTGTAATCGAAATTTCACTGCAGATACCCATGTACATGTACCTAAGTTCGATAGATACTTAATTACTGGCTGCTAGTAAAAGTACAATCACATTAGCATATCAAGCGCGCATTAGACTCTTAGTATTCACTGTATGCAATAGCCAGTACTCACAAGCACTATCGGCATTTTGGCAGTTTTATATCATCATTTTGGCAGTTTATATCTTGAAATCACAGAGTTTCATTCAACGGATCAGTACTCCGCATTTGTACTCCGTACGACCAGCCATTCATGTCCTCGAAGCATAATTCAAACGAAGCTAATCATGGTGTAGAGGGGCCCATTTCTCGAAAGCCCCGGAAACTTTTCGATTCGGGACCGGAAAGCCATAGCGAAATCCCTTATGATTACAGAGCTGTTTTATTCACATATTCTTAATATGAACAGAGGTTCACTTCATACAAGAAGTTTCAGGCGTATACACTTCTCCGTTTTTAGATGCAGATGAACTAAAAATGGCTTTCCGAACCCGAAAAGCTTCCGGGGCTTTCGAGAAACTGGCCCTAGGGGCCCGTTTACGGTACTATCTGGGCATCATTTGCGGTACGGGGATAATTTACGGGCCTGTACAGATCGCGTGACAATCACAATCATTGTACTTTGATCGAGAGATTTGGAAACAATTTCCGCTTTCACATTATTCCGCTTTGCACTGGCGTTGACCACATAATCCTACCACTTTTGTCGTTGGTTTATTTTGGAAGTGAGATTTTGGAGTAAGTGGTGAGTGATTACCTGAAAATTATGTTAAGAGCATAAAACCCATTACTGTTACCGCAGAATGTTGTTGTTTATTCCTGGAGTTGCTCTCATTCAGTGTTCACTAAATCGCTCGTCCAATATATACAGTTTATATTCTTCACCATCGATCACCAACAACCGGTTTCTATGTTTGTTTGTACTTCTGTTTTCCTCATTAAAAGGAAGACATTTTCTTCTATGACTTGAAAATTCAGCACTTGTACTTAGCGGTATGGCTGTTCCAATCAATTCAATGTTCGATTATATTTTTAACATATTAAACTCTATCTTTTTTGACATATTTTTAGGTTATACATTCCTTCTTTACTGTGAAGGATATCAGGGAAGGATTCTTTCAATCAAGAGACGGTAAGGAATATAGACCTCAGTTTTAACAAAAATTCTTAATCGGTTCTAAAATTTGCAGAAGACGTTCCGTTAAATACACTCGTTTGTAGTTACAAGAGATCTAAGCTGGAGCTGTTTTCGCCCACCAAGCTTTGTATAATAACGCGCATTTTGCTTTTTGAGGGTTTCACCTAAGAACTGCTGACAGTAAGTACTGGAACTATTTCAATTATTTTATAAAGGCATTTCTTTCCTTGTCTATAATGGCCATTTTCAGCAGGGTGTTTTGAGATGGGTGGATAGCGGTTGAGCTTACTGAGAATAAATAATTTTGAACTATACCTCTTTTGTACGCGCGTGATGTTACCAGGAAAAAACTTGCTGTTCATGTGATCCGGTTACGAAACAAACGTCATTGATATGTTGTGAATTGGAGGTAGACTCTGGGAAACACAAGTGAAAGGTAAATTCCCCGAATGAATAGTTTTACGAAGCGAATTGTCACTGTCATCGTCATGGTCATTTAACAATTGGTTCATGCGTCAGCGTGCGTTCATAGAGATATGAAGCACGCGGAAAGTTTGGAGAGCACGAGAGATGCGTAAGAGTTGCTCGAGGCATAGCCAAGAGCAAGTCTTGCTTCTTGATTGCTCTCCAAACTTCCCAAGTTTTTCATATCTGTATGAACGCACAGCTGACGCATGAACCAATTGTTTTATAACACTTTCAAGGCGGTAGTTTAACGCGGTCGGTCTTCAGCGTGTTCAATGGGAATGTCAGTGAAGCGCGAATTTGATTACACGAATTTACTAGCTATGTTATAATGCACTTTGATCGAAAGATCCAGAAATGAGTTCCGCTTTCAGCTCTGCTTTCCACCGATCTCATCGCGAGTTCAGGGTCTAGTTCTGCCATTTTTTTTAGAACTGTGATACAACTCATGACTGATCATGTTTTTTTATACAGCTGCGTGTCGTTTCCTCGTGTGTGTAAAGTAGTGATGTTAGGACTTGCTTGTTTTCTTAATGGTCTCTAAAAATTGCTTCTGGTTAGTTGGAAATAATGCTTTGGTAAGATTTGGTTCCTATCTCTCTTGATCGATCGCTTCCAAGTTCATGATCGCTCATAGAACCAAGTACGTTATTGTCGATCAGAGTTCTTCAGTGGCCATCGATTCAGAGAATCAGTCGGGATGACGCGAATCCTAACTTTTTGTCGATGGAATGACATTGTGTTCAATTAACTTTGAAAATTGTTCACTGAGGACTTTTTTGGAAGAGCACTGTTTTAAAGAAAGAGCCACAAATAGACCTTTTTACGGATACAGCGGCCATCTTGAATTCTATTGTTTTGAGATAGATACTACATTGTATTATGGGAAGCCAAGGGGGCAAATTCACATATTTTGTCAGTATGAATTTGGGTTTCGTCCAAATTTTTTTGAAAGCTTATTTATTTTTTATTTTCCTTCATCTCAGAGTGCTTATAATCTGATACAAAAGGTGTAAAAAAATCAAACCGGTTCGAAAATTTCAGACATTTCAAGAAAGTTTCGAATTCAGCACGTTCCACGACTCTGAACTGTTGTACTGTTCGTGTAAAACTTACGCGGTATAACAGCGAGACAGACAGGAACAAAATGAAATCTGTAAAATACAAGGTCAAGTCATGACACTTCAAATGCCTTTTTTCTATAACAGAAAATCTTTAAAAAAATCCTACCAATTTCTCAAGTACGCATGTGCATATCGAGATTTATTCGTGGCTCACAGATAAATCACGCCACAGATAAATGACGTGCAATTAACGTGCACTATCCACGTAGTTTGAAATTTCAGTCGTTCACAATAACATCTTCTCGATCTTCCTGTCTCTCCCGCTGATTTAGGTATGAACAGCATGAAAAAATCTTTGTTTCTATACATGAATAGTGATCAATTTGCATTTCTCTGTTAAAACGTTAAAAGCAATTTAGCTTGCACGCGGAAAAATAACGCGCAAGAAACAAACAATCCATCAGACTTTCTCATTCCCGAAATGTGTGAGGCCAAAGCGAGCGAATAGGCGTTAAAGCTCGTTTTCCGCTTCATTAGAGTGCCCATGACATGAAATCAAAATTTTTATTTTTCCATTCGAAATTTCATATTAATTAAATCAACTTCTGCGAAAGAATTTTTCGATTTGAACAAAACGGAAAGTTTCTATGAATTTGTTTAACCCCGGCCATGAAGACCATTTCTATTTGACACACCCTTTGCGCTCATCAGTACAATATTGGCTCGCAGTGACGTAATTCAGGAACGCCTATTGCCGTGTTTTATTTGTTTATTGTTAAGTCCAACACAAAGGCACCTTTCAGTCTTTCTTTTCCTTGACTTAATTGCCTCCAACGAAATTTCTCTGGGATTTGAAAGCACTTTTAAAATCACGTTTTCCTTAATCTACGTCAAAAGTTCCTCAATTAACGTCATAATTGAATAGAATCTGAGAGCAGACAAAGACAAGTGCTGTTTCAAAATGGCGGACGATCTGAACAAGTTAAAAATAAAATACAGTCCAGGACTGCATTTGGCTACTGCTTAGCTTTATTTTGGTATAATATAGGTGATTTGCACGATTTTTTTGTCTTGCTAATTCTCGCAATTGTTATTTAAACCCCACCGTGGTTTAAAAATTTGAACAATAAAGGAAAATTCTGGTAGTTGTGGTAAAATAGACAGCTGTTGTCAATGTCAATTTTTTTATCGAAAATAATAACTTGAATACAACGTAAAAAGAACAGACTATTTTACGTGAAATGTGCACGACGTTGAGCTATCGACATTTAAAAACAATTTATAGAGACAGTGAAAAAGTGCTCTAGCTGTTTTGCCTGCCATCATGGTGTCTTTGCTAAGGCTTGTCTCTAACAATGGAAAGATGGACATAAAGTCCTTGTAAAAAGTGAATTTGGTGATGAAGACTGGTACAACGTGAAATTAATGGCAAAAATCATTATTGTAGCAGGGAAATATTTGAAAACAGACGGGATGCTGAACATGAGTGGATACCGAACACTTCCAAAAGGATGTATAATCAATAAGATCAAACCCTTTAGAGAAGTCAGCAAAGAATATTCTTGCAGCGCATTCCTCAATGTCAGTAGCCTCATGAATAGCCTATAAAAGGTAAATTAGGACGTCGACAGTAGAATGACCTTCCCTGGCATATTGGCGGGGATCAACGTTCTCAGAAATTTGTACAATAAGTCTGCTCCTTGTGAATCCTTCATAACCTTAACGATAGTACATGTCGGAGCGATTGGTCTCAAATCGGATTTAATTTCTTGAGGGGGGAACACTTTAGGTAGTGGATTTACGATGGAACCCTTAAGTAAGTCAGGCACATATCCTTCCACTAACGACCGATTATAAAGGTCTATGATAACTGGGGCCAATTCAGGTGCAAATTCTTTACGGACCCTATTTGGAATCATATCAGGACCAATAGCTTTACAAGTGTTAAAACTAGACAGAGATGCCTGAACTTCGCTCAATGTTACCAGGAGAACAGGGGAACAGATTGAATAGTTGGCTCGGAGTAATCTAAGGCCTGAAGGCCATCCGTCAGACTAACATGGAAATTATTCCCCTTGTTGGCTAAGGACTTTAAATCTTTACAGTCTTCATCTAAAAACTAGTGAAACCATTCATGTTGGATATCTTGACCGGTTAAAGATTTAATTTGCCTCCACCATTTTTTCACGTCCATCTTTTCAAGATCTGCGACATTGTGATTGTAGTAGCGATACGTAGCTAATTTAATCTCTTTCTGGACCCTGTTCCTTAAAACTTTGTAATTAGCGGAATCTTTTCCATCATGAACAAAGGCTGTTTGGCGCTTCTTTATAAGCATTTTAATTTTTTTTGTATTCCAAGATCTGTCAGTTGGGTATATACGGATAGATTTAAATGGCAGAAAGGTATCAACTACATTCTGAAGTTCCGTAATAAACGTTTGGAATATTTCCGGGCATTAAGTAAATTCGAGGACCTGCGACCAGTCTTTCGTTGTCAACCAACGCCCAAAAGTGCGCCACGCGCTGTTCCTGAGATCTCTAACCTTCACTTTACGAGTCTGGGAAGGCACGCTTGTAATTAACTTTGGTCTCGCCAAAATCATATTATGGTCAGAGGTGGCAATCTTTGGGAGTTGTGAGACAACCAGTAATACTAAGGCATGTAATAGCAAGAACTTGTGCCGTACGAAGCGTTCTAGCTCATTTATTACCTTCAATCAAGGGCACAGTGTGCAAAAGCTAACAATTTTCCCTGTTTTTTTTTTTTAATCAAATTTTTAGTAGTGTATAAACATCGTATTGTTAGGTAGTATAAATTTTTGAAGCTTGTATTCTATCCCTGTAATTCAGTTCTTGACTGCAATGGTGATTAAATAAACAGTTATTATGATTATCATCATTATTATTATTATTATTATTATTATTATTATGAGTCCTTAAAGTCTTGCCGCTTTTAACTTATGGTGCCGAGTTCAATCCATGAGCCTAGGGCAGTCATAAGTCTGCTGGATTACTTGATGGATAGAGTCCTCCTAAGTATGTGAGCAGTTCCAAGGAGGACGGTCTTCGGTAGCTCTGTTATTCTAATATATTGCCTGGGATCTTTTGGTATAGGTGGTCGTTCAGTTATGTTTGTCTCTTTCACAATCTCCCACTTCCTCAAAATTTTTATTATCATCATCATTATTATTATTATTATTATTATTATTATTATTATTGTGCCAAGGCAACCCCTCCCCACCCCCACCCCGAAGAGTAGAAGGGTAACGCTTCTTTTGATTTCAGGAGCAACGCCCCAAGACGATGAGTTGTTTTCTTCATTTCTTTCTTTTTTTGGGGGGGGGGGGGGGGGAGGTAAACTGACTCACTAAACTGACTTCCGTAGGTCTTCGACCCAATTCGAGCAAATATTGAAAGCGTAACTCCATATCAGGCATGTGAAAAATACACCATACAACCAGGAGCCACAATCGGGATCCCTAATTATGGCTCCTGGTACAACCAATTGATATCACGATGAAATCTCGCAACTCCTGTTTTCATGCGAAAAGTTGAATTATCGATGATGAGAAAACGTATCACTTCAAAACGAATGCTTTATTGAATAAAAACGAAATTAACTTTGAACGACATTTGTTCACGACAGAATTCACCATCTGCATCTTGTAGGTTGCGCGTGTCGAAATATCAAAGGAAAACCACTGCAAAACGCGGAGCGTAAATAATCTTTAGAGGCGCGAATTCAGTGAAAAATGTCTGCCATTTCATTGAATTTGTGTTTCACTTAAGAGGAAATGAATCATCGACGCAACAATGTCAACAAATTTAGTCGTAATTCACCGTCCACAAAGTTAAGCTAGGTGATTATCGAATCCTAATCGTAAAGGCTGTTCACCAGAGACAATTCTGCAAAAGTTGATGCCGCTAACATTCAGGAGTATCAACACATGATCGATAACATATAGAAACTAAGCGTCAAGAGGGTAATCTTTTATGTAGGTTTCCTTAAAAGGAGTAAAAGATTTTAGCTTATAAACGCTATCCCTGGTTTCCGAAGAGACAAGACTTTGAACAAACATCGAACTAAACCCGACCAAATTGCCAAAGGTAAAAGCGCGTAATTGAAAAACGTGAGAAATATTGGGTTCCTGTGCGAATTTACGGACTTAATTACAGCACCATGACACAGTGGCTACGCCTTCCCGGAAGGCATTCGCAGTAGCCACAAAAAAAGACGGAGAAATCATCTTTAGTGCAAATCGAAAAATTCTTCGCAGAAGTTCGTCATTTAATATGGCCTTTCAAATGAGAAAATAAAAATTTTGGTGTTATGGGTACTTAAAATCCGCTTGCCGCTGGCGAATTTTTTCACCTTGACAACATTTTCATTTCGATATTTTTGACCAAAAAAGAAATTTTCTACGCTGCATCAGAGAAAACAAACTCCCAGCCTCCAAATCAACATAGAAATTTAACAAGCGGGCAAACGAGCTCAAAGAAGAGCATAGAAATAGTCCCATATTTCAAAATTTTGCCTGCCACCTAAAAACGTATTCATGGATTAAACTTGCTTGGCTCGACATCATATTGACTGTTTTCTTCTTATTCTAGGAATATTAACTTCCTCACGATTGGCCATTTCCTGTAAATTTTCTCGTCATGGTATCCATACCTTTACCCGGGTTCGATGTGTCATTACCGGATCCATTAGATGGAAAATTGTCAACAGACGGAAAATCAGTAACGGGAAAGATGACAATATTTCCTGGAGTTAAAATTAATGGCGTGGCAGGAAGTCAGGCAACTATTGGTGGAGTGAGCAGTACAGTCAAGGTATGGTAATGCAGGAAACGGAGGATTATTGAACTAAGAGTTAGGTCCAAACAAACAGTAGGTACGCCCGCCAATGCAGGTGATAGTAATGCATGCGTAGGGGACGGAGAGTTATTAAACGTAGAATTAGATCCGAACAAACAATACGTTCGCCCACCAGTGTAGACTGGGTAGGCGCGAAAAAAAATTCAGTTTGAAAGTCTTTTTTTAGCGTCAAAAGTTTGCACCACATAGTTTTATGGTTGCACCAAGGTTCAGAATTATGCTACAAGTTGTCAGTCATTCGTACCCAAAAATAGCTTGGAAATGCTTCACGCTGGCGCATGCGTAGACGTTTTGCCCCGGTGTTTGACGTTTTGCACCCGGTGTTTGTTTAGCAAAGGGCATGCTTTGGGAACACCACTGTTATTTGGTTGAGCTGCTACGATCTAATACGCCTATGTATTTACGCTTATGTATTTGAACAAGTTTTTTGTTTTTAAGGTAAAAGATGGAACGGCTTCCTTTGGAGGTAGCGTAAACATCCTCAAACAGTCTTTCACCTTTAACAATGGCGAACAGCTTAGTCTTTCGGCAAGTGTAGACGTCGAACAGCCACTTCGGTTTACCATCAAGTTAACAGGGTCAGACACCAAGCCAAATGTTTTGAAATTCGATAAGTCAGATTCCGAAGCTCTTCCCAAAACGAAGAGTACTTTGACAGGCTCAGTCATATTATACGAAGATCCACTTTTCAAAGACGCAGGCATTTTGCTTCCCGGCTTCACGACGTTTAAGAAGTGGACGCAGAAAGTGACGATATCTGTCGCAGCCACGATTGAAGATAAGCAATCAAAGGGAGGTGGAGAAAACAAGACCGCGTCCCTTACCCGCACACTGGAATGGGCGTTAAGACCTCTGTTCGGAAAGGACAACGATAGACCGGATCCAAAACCGGATCCTTTCCCCCCACCCGATCCCGACTTTCAGTGGGAAAAAATCCCTGTTCCCGTAGCCCTGGCCGCTCTTCTATGCTACATGAGTTACAACAATCTGCCGCAAATCATCCAGCAACTTCCTCAAAATGTTTTGGGCGAACTTTTGGACGAGAGTTCTACGGTTATTGGCAGGATTAAGGGAATCTCTTTCAACGTTGAAAGAGCATTAAGCCAGTCGCAGGAAGAAGTCGATCAACTCTCCACCGAAACAAAAGCAATAAGTCAGGAAATGGAAGCCGCAGAAAGCGAAGTGAGCACAGCAGCGTCAGAAGTGGAGAGTGTGGAGGCTGAAGTCACAGCTTCTGAGGAAGTTTTGGCAGCGGCAGAAACGGCAGAAGCGACAGCTGCTGAAGAAGTTGCTGCAGCAACCGCAGCCGAAGTAGCAGCGGATGCTTCCGAAGCAGCCGATTGGTGGACGATCATTGGTGGTATTGTTTCTGGAGCTGCGATAGCCGCTGCAGTTGCAGCTCTCACAGCCGCAATCGCAAAGCGCAGCAAAGCAGTGAAAAAGAAAAAGCAAGCTCAAGACGACGTAAACAATAAGAAGACCACCCTTAGCCAAAAAAAGCTGAAGAAGAAGCAAGCTGAGGTAAAGGTAGAGCATGAGAAGAATGAATTGAGTGCCAAACAGGAGAAGTTGAAGGAGGCGAAGGAAAAGAAACAGGATATGCAAGACGTGAAAGATGTTTTTCAAGCAGCCCATGTTGGCATTGAGCTGATAGAGAAGAAGCTCAAGGATGAACGCACGAAGTAAACGAGCACAAGTAAAGGTAAGAGGGTAGCGATGCTCCCATTTATATTAATTAATTATACTATATTTTATTTAATTAATATCATTAATTAATATTAATTAATATCAATAAAAATCTATGAAAGGTTTTACCTTCAGTAAAACGCAAACGAATCATTTCAAAATTATACTCTCCCTCTAGATTTGGTAGATCGCCAGAAATGTCATTGTCAGAGTTGATTTGCAAGCTCTAGCCCTTTAGTACTAACTTGAGATCGATGGGACAAAGCGGAAACTTCGCAGAATTGTTCATTCTTTAACACAAATTCAAAATTTTAAAGGAAGAGTTCTTCCATCTCGTGTTAGTAAAGGCTTAAAAGTGACAGCAAACTGCATATACGTGTGAACGATATTGTTTTGGTTGATATAGGAATCAAGCCCAAAAAGTGCACCCAGTCGCAATAAAATGTTATTAGCAAGTGTTGTGAAAAGAGGCACCCTTGCTCATGAAATCGCGTTACTTTTATGTTTTAATTCCGGAGGGTGAGAGCCTCTCGCAAGCAGGTGCGTATAGCGAATGTGCTAAAGAAGGGCATGGAGTGCTCTCCATTTACACGGACTGACCGTTCAGACCAGCAAATTTTAAATTGGAATGAAAATTTTTCGCAAATGAGACCGCTCTGACCGACAAATTTGGAAATGCTGTTAACGAGGTCCAAAAATATCGGTCAAAAAGGTCTCATTTGCGAAACATTTTGCAATCCATTTAACAATTTGAGTGGTCTGACCGTATGCGTTAGGGTAGAGTTTAACGCTAGATCTCGTGCGTATTCTTTCGGGAAGGAATATTGCCCATGAAGCTGCGCTCTGCGTCCTCATCATCGAGGAATGACTCTAATATTCCTTTTCATTAAATGTGAACTAACGTTTTCTTTTCATTTTGCTTTAGATTGCGGCAAGTATCGACGCAATGAAGAATTGATCTGGCTGATGAATTTAAACCCTATGTAGATTCAACAAGATTAATCTAGTTTAATCTAGTTTAGTTTAAGTTAAATACTTTTCTCGTGGCAGCCTCTAACGCAATACGCTATGCGAAGTTTTCGATAGTGTAACTCGACAGATCTATAAGAAGATAACCAATAGAAATGAAAGAAAATGCTGACACCCTTTGAAAGACTGATGCTTTGTGATTAACACTGCACAGTTACTTTGCATCAACGATCGCATTTGATACCCGATTAATTCGCCAGAATTTTAGTCGGTCGTTTTGGCGTTAACGGTTTGTGACGCCTTAGGAAAGCAATCGGCAAAAAGGATATAATTTTGTCGAATTCTGCATTTCATAACCTTTCTATTGATATCTAGTTTGTGGGAGTTTCCTTGAAAACAGCGCGCGTACGATTTTTTTTCTCTGTAGGACACCCGCGAAGCTTTGGGGTAACCTTAAACGAAACTGAAAGAAAACTGAACTTAGGGCTTCATTGTAGTATTTCCTTTACCTGTGTGGGGGCCTTTAAATAAAAATAGGCTCGCAATGAGTACATGTGGGTAGCCCCTTGTGCTTATACACCTTATCACAAAATGAGGATTAACCGCGGATTCCGTCTCCAGTAGCTTCGTTATTATGTTTGGTGGGGACGTTAAAGAATTCACACACTATCGTCGAGTTTCTGGTGTTGAGAGCTGCCAGTTGTTAATCATTATTCATCGTTTAGGACACGAGCCCCTGACTTGGGAGATTAGGCAACCAATGACCACTTTAGCGGCACATAAAAATTGATGGATTGATTGCTTGATATATTTGATTGATTGATGTGATTGATTGTTTGATTGATTGATTGACTAATTGATTGACTGACTGATTGATTTGATTGAATGAATTGAAAGAATACTTGTGGGGTGGATATCGATATTGTAGGGAACAGAACTCCATGCACAGGATGTTTTTGAGTAATTATCCCGAAACATTGCATTGATTACAATCAGAGGCCGAGATAGGCATTAAATTAATAAACGATACTAAAAGAAGCCAACAACCAATCGCAGGTTAGATTCAAGTTCACGTGATATGCTACATGTACCAGGCAGCAATTTTAAAAGCGATATTCATGTCGTCCAAGGCAGATAAAGAGTGACTTTAGAAAACCGATAGGAACTTGCGTTTGTACTGATTAAATTGCTATAACAAAAAGAAATAAATTTTGAATATTATCATATTTGGAGAACAAGTTTCTTTTTATTAGTTATTTCATCAGAGCTTCCTGTTTGTCATTGGAATTATACCGTTCCTCTGACAAGCTGGCAGATTATGATTTGACATACAACACAAAAAGCAGACTGAAGATACTGTATTGGATTAAGTTGAGAAGCACACCTAATTAGATTGTGTTCATGATTGCAACCACTCTGCACTTTGCCGCGAAAATTTTGCCATGGCGTCATTCTACGATGTCGGCTTTACTACACATCACGGGTACGGTGCCTGATCAATCAAAAGGTTTAATGAGCAAAACAATTGCTATGCACGTGCGTTTTAAGCCTGCGTTCATTTCTTTACATTTTCTGCGACTTTTCACTGCTTTGGCTTTTTATTGTCACTTTTAACGGTACAAAGCCTGTACCAAAGGCAATTAACTGTACAGGCAATGAAAAACGATACAACCCCGGCTAGGCGGGCCTCGA
>NC_138159.1:11851200-11881200 GCF_964199315.1 Orbicella franksi
CAGCACAAACCTTAGTCAAACCTTAGACAGCAAGAGACCACTGACCTATAAGCTGTTAACCTGTAAGAGTATCCCATTTACCACAGTATTTCATGCCACACCCAGGAAGGTCTATATCGAGTCTATTACAAGATTTTGAAGATGACTTTGGCTTAGTTTATCCAAACGCCAGTCACCAACAACTGTCCTTTTCAGAACTACCCTCACCAGCACCCAGACGATCATACTAGATGAACCAAAATTATTAAGCGGCCACCTATTAAACAGCGGCTAGTAATCAAAGTCCTGATGGGGACTTTTCTACTGTTTTTACCTTTATTAAACAGCCAGTCCCCTTTAAGCGGCTACTATCCACTTCTCTTTAATAGGGGTCTTACTGTAGTAACACTCCTGGGTCAAGCCATTTACTGTGATCTCATATTTGTATTCGGATGACCTTTATCAGTATATCTAAATTGTACAGATTATTGGAAACTTCTGCACCATCTGTTTATTTCTGTCATTTCGTGGCTCCTATTATGTGAAAAAGGAAATAGAAACACTCTGATACACTCGTTATATCAACCGTTTCTTAACCTTAGCTCAAAACAACTGATAGGCAGTTTTAATCGCTTTAGAGGGAAACAAAGCAATTGAATGGTAAACTCTGGCAGCTAATGCACACCTACATTTTACCTATTAATTATTTTCCCTAGCTACTTAAAGTAAATATCAACTGTTAAATCACTGAGTAAGGCGCATTCATCTTCTTGTGTTTGGTTTTTAGTTCATGGTGTCACTGCGCTGCCTACAGTAGTCTTTCAGGCTTGTTGCAAATTACATTCTAGGCTGGTTGGTCCACTGCAGCATCACTAGGAGTTCTCCATTTCTCAGAAACTAAAATAGAAAGTCAAAGGTTAGTGCAGAACATAATAAGTGCCCACACTATGCATTAATAAAACCTCAGGAAAATAATGTTTTTTTTTTCACTGAGTCACCACTGATTTCTAAGTATGCCATTCGAAAGCTAGGTGAATAGATTCCACAGGATGTAATGATTTAGAGGCCATGATACGTTAAACTGCCAAAAAATCATGTTGTATTTTAATCTGGTTTCTGTCGAATTGCAACACGATTTATCTTTCAACTTCAAAGGGCTAACTGACTCATGTAAAAAAAAAAAATTATCTATTATATCTCCCCAGATTTCTAAGTTAAATGCACCATTTGAAAGCTAGGTAGACACCACAGTGCATTAAGATACATTAAACGGTACATTGAACTGCCAAAAAATCATGCGGTGATTGGTGGGTGTTGGGTTAGCAATGGTATGCCTGCTGTGGGTAGAATCTACCTGGCCAGAGTACTTCTAAGTCAAATAGTTGTGTCTCTTGTGATTGTTTTGCACGTGCACTATGCCAAAAAAGGCTTACAGTTTGAGTTCAATTAATTTTCTTTCAACTGCAGTTTGTTTTTCAACCGTAAGCCACTAGTAGCCGTTAGTGTTGAGATGCTGCTATTCTGGTGTCTATTCTGGTGTACATGAACTTGATTTGGTCACAGAAGGAAATTTTGCTTTCATTCTGGCTGCACACTTGATAGTGTAGTTGATTTTGCCATTCTAAACCCTAGGGTGTACATGGCTTGTACTCCATGCCCTGCCTGATTTGTGACACAGGTGCACCATATCAAAAGACTAGTATGCACTGTCTTTAACCTGAAACAGGTCGGAATCAGAAATGTTGACAAGAGCTATTGAGTTTTACAAAACAGCAGACTGAGAGTTAAAGACTTACCATACACCACTGATTTAATTGCTACAACTCCAATAAGCATTGTTACAACAGCAATTATTGCCACCCTAAAGAAACAAAAAATGCACTTATGATTGTTTTTTTACAAAAACTGTTTCAACTTATTAAATAATCGACTTTAGAAAGCAGTCCTAAGAATATACGAGCGCTGATTGGTTAAAAATCGTGTTTCTATAACTCGATAGAAACACAGAACTAGCACGAGCTGTTGAGGTAATGATGGCACAAGCAAAGAGAATTTACATTTTGATAATCAAAGTTAACAAGTTATTTTCCTTTTTTGTTGCAGTGTTTTCTAAAAGAAATAGAAAACATGTTCTCTGTGTTTCTATTAAGTAATAGAAACACTCGTGAAAGTTTGGGAGAACTCAAAAAAGCTGTGAAAACACTTGCCTGCAGCTCACGTTCCCACAGCATTTCTCGTTCTCCCAAACTTCCACTCATGTTTCTATAACTCGATAGAAACATGGTACATGTTTTCTATTTCTTAAATAATGATGCAAATGTTCAGCTATGCATTTACTAAGAGAATAGGGATTTTATTCTGTTTTGATAAATGACCTCTACATACAACTTGAATCTATTCCCTGAAGAAGGAACTCACTATGGTCTCGAGTTTTCTATGAGGCAATAGTTGATTCGGCCTTCGGCCTCATCAACTATCGCCTCATAGAAATCGAGAGCGCCTAATCTGATTCTTTTAGTAGAATTCTTACTAAAATTTCCTTCAAATGATGATCCCAATATTATTTCTGGTCTTATAGTATTAAAATTCACGTTTAGAGAATTCACATGGACTGAATTGTCAATTTGACATTAGCAATTGCATACTCTCGCTCATCAGTTTCTCAAAAAAAATTTTGAGCTTTTTTAATGCAAGAAAACATAAATGCCCTCCTTTTAGTCTTCTCAGGAATTTGAATATCCATTTGTTTGTAAATGTTCTTTCAGAACTTCAGAGAAACAGGGAAACATTGCAATGTCATCAACCACACCAAGCCACAACAAGCCACAAATCAGATTACAGCATTTGCATTGGTATACTAGTAGAATTCTACTAATACTAATTCCGTACAGGTCTACTTCTTGGACCTGTAGGGAGGTTTTTTTTGTGGGAGGGTGCAATCCAACAAGGAGATGGACCAAATGAGTGCCTCTAGGGGTTGTGCAGGGGCATGCTCCCCGGGAAATTTTGAAAATTAGGTTGTCTGAGACTGCATTTCGTGCGTTTTGAAGGCAGTATGATATGAAAACAGGCAGCCAAACGGTGAACTTAAAAGCGTTGATATTACTCAAACTTTTGAACTTCAAAATGGAATTTTTTTGGCGCAGAGACTACTTTACATATGTATTTTACAGTTTTAGAGAATAATGCTACTATTTAAAAAGAACAAAAATAGAAATAAAGTTGAAAATCTGCATTATTCAGTGCATTTGCTGCAGCAAACCATGATGATCAGCAGTGCTGATCTTCATGATCTTTCAGTAGCCTCCTTGGGTACTTCTTAGTAAACAGATCAACTACTTATTCCAGATCAGTGTCTGTTAGATAGTGGATGTGCATAAGGGCCAGCTAATCAAACATGGAATATACATTTTTTGCTTACTTATTTCATTTTTACTACACAAACAGTGAATCAGAACAGAACTATACTACAGTTGAAGCTTTATTAAGCAGCCACTCTTGAGGACGAGACAACTGGCTGCTTAATAGAGGTGGCCGTTTAATAGAGGTTCAGTTTATCAGTTTATCAAATATAAGTACAAATGAAAGTGGAGCAAAAGTAGAACATTGATGGTTATAACACGGTCCATAATATTAACAAAAGCCAAAGAAACAATTATGTGTACAGATGCGATGTGTCTATCAACCCAACACTGCATGGCTTGTGTGCTGTACAAACAAACTAAAACGCTTCAAGACTTTGTTTTGTGATTGTTTTAATTAAATACTGCTGAAAATGTGTTTTTACAGTATTCCACATTGTCATTCTTTTATCTTCACCTGGCTAAAAACTTCCAACTTCAAATCTTCCTGGCCGCTTAATAGAGGTATAAAACAAAACAAAATCACCCTTGGGATGGCAAGAAGCTCATTGCGGCCGCTTAATAGAGGTTTTTATTACAGTGAATAGCTGAGAATTTTTCCAGGACTTTGGCTGCTGACCACCAAAGACAGGTTGGCTGCTTAATAGGGGGCTGCTTAATAGAGGTTCAACTGTATATATATGTTTTATCAATTCACTTTTTTTAAATCATTGGTCAACAAAAAAGTGGACTTTTGCAGCCTGTTACGGGGAGGGGGGGTGCAGGCTAACCCGTTGTACCCCCTTCCCTACGGGTCTGTTGCAGTTAGTTACATGACTCTTGTCATGTCCTGGTATTATCTAACATCTCCATAAAATAGTAGCATGCCACAGAGGTTTTACCAACAAGATCATGGATTTGGTGGTCCTTTTTTTATATATCAACATGCGTATTTGCACCAATCAGCTTTAAAAGGTCATTTGATTTATCAGTACATCCAAAAAAGTATCTTGAGAGTCTTTTGATGAGATTCTATGTAAAATAAAATTCAAGGAGAGGAGTTAAGAGAAGGCAATCTAAGAAATCTGAGCTTACTTTTTTTCGCCTTTCCTTAGTAAGGAGGTTCTCTCCTCTGAACCCTGCCATACTTTAACAGCAGTATCTTGTGTACTCTTCTTAGTAGCAGCATTACCGGCTACCAGTTTATTGCCATACGATGCTCCAAAACCACTTAAAATACCTCCAATATCGATCTTGCCCTCTTCCTGTATAGTTTGTTTTCTCTTTCTCGCTCTTTTAGTGTAATTTCTGTAACAAACCTGTTGCTTTCGAACATTCCGCATAACAATGTTGAAAACCGTCAACTGTCCAAATGACCGTACGCGTACTGCTCCAAAACAAGTCGCCATGTTGAGATTGCTGCTAATAGTAAGTTAAATAATTCTCACTGAAGCGTACCCTGTAATTAATCTCGTTCCCAGATTGGCCTCAGCCAGGAAATGCCGGGGAGAGATTTAGCGTGACGTTACGTCAAACGGCAAACGGCAAATTCAGCTGTCTGTACAGTTGAGTTAAAATATTTGTAGTTGCGGTGAATAGTAGAAGACATGTTTCTATTATTTTTTGTGAGGATTAGAAGAAAAGAACTCATATTCAGAGGTAATCTTTCAGATCTTTGCCGTTTGTCGTCTGCTATTAACGTCATGCTTAAACTCTTTACGGTCAATTGCCTTCAGTCTGACAAAGGAAAAAGTAAAACTCGAGGGGAAAATGTAGAAGAGACTAAAAGCGGAAAAAAAAAGAAAAAAAGGAGGAAAAAAAAAAGCAAGACAAGGAATACCTGAAAAAATTATAAAAAAGCATATGATCCTGAAAAAAGAAAATAATGTAGAGAAAAAAAGAGAGAATGCAATGCTAGAAAATTCAAAGCGAGGGGGAAAATAAAAAAAAAACGAACAACAAAGAAAGTCAAGAAAGTAGACGAAGAAAAAGAAAATAGTACATAAAAAGATATTCAGTTTCACCGGGAGAGGATGATCCTCTCTTGGTTGTACAAAAAAATGACAAAACTAAACCTGAAATTATTGATATAAAGGCAGTGTTTATTTGAATAAGGGAAATCTTGTAGAAAACTCGCCCACGAGTTAGTCATGAGATATATACCCTCTTACAAATCGATACAAATTTAGTATGACGTATCCCCGTGGTGTGGACGAAGCGTTGTCCAACCATATTATTACAATTAATATGTAAGCAATGTATTCATTTATTCAAGCATGTTACATTATTAATGAGGCCCTGTTAGGGGGGGTACCCATGTCCCCTGTCTGAAATTCGCCACCAGCCATGTCGGCATTTCGCAAGATTCCTATGTCGCCTGTCGGAATTTCGTCTCAGAGGAGTTGTGTCAGGAAATTTGACCTTTTTCGATTAAAACAAAGCTACACGTATAACACATCGTAATACCTTTGTTTATTAAAAAAAAAACCGACACAGTGCTCTCAAGTCTCACGCATTGAGCATGAGGCTCACGCAAACGAATTCAATCTTGCGCTCTCACGCTGAAACGATTATTTCTCACGCATTGAAAGTTCCTTGCTGTTTTAGTCAAGTACATATATAATTAAGTATCTCTTTGGATATAATTTACTCCTTGTATGCTTTGCACTTGCTTCGACCACTTTTCAGCAGTAGGAATTCTTATGCAGAGCCAACATTTCTCCAGTCAGTGGGTTTAATGGTTACTTTATGGTTACTTTTAAAGCATCATATTTCAACTGAGAATGAAGGAAAAGACTTCTTAGCCACTTCAATTTTTCAAATCTTCTAAGGGGCTGGTGGCATGCTTTCTAACGACTTGGGCATGCTTTCGAGCGCTGAAGTTGCTAACCTCCTAGGGGATGTGAGGACATGCTCCCCCAGGAACTTTTGAAATTTAGACGCTTGGAATTGCTATTTTCAGCCATTTTTCAGTCAGTATTTGGACCTAATGTACAATCGAACCTATGACTATTTTTACCATGTTTATGTTTAACAACCGTTCTTTAACTCAAAATTTCAACGGCCTCAATCAGATAATCTCTCCTATCTATATTCTTCCTTTGAATTTGGCGTAACCCTTATCTTCTGCTGAAGACGAGAAGACCTTGGCAGCTTTCCCCTGTCTCTCTTTTCCTTCCATAATGCCATTTGTTGATAATACAGCTTCATATTCTTTCACTGGTGACCCACTAATAAAAATATGCAGCAGACGGTCGAAGATCTCTTTCCTTTTTCCTTAAGCATGTTTTTAGGCGTTTTAGGGCACTGCTCACTCAGCTGAGAGTGAGAAGAAATACTCAGCAATGACAGACTCGATTTATTGGACGTGGACGTTTTAGCATACATAAGAAAGCCTGGGTTTCACGACCCGTCGACATCGGGCGTGAGAGAGGAAAACACATTTAAAACTCTGGAAATGCGTCTTCACTTCGACTGAGACGTTTAAAACAATCGATGCATTCTCAGTTCCGAAATTCGTTGTCGGTCTATCTTGCCGTTGGTGTCGCTTTCTCTATTTCGCTGGAGTAGTCCGTCGTTCGTCGCCAATTCATAGCTCTCATGTCGCCTTTTCAAGGCCATGTCGCTTGTCCCTAACAGGTCTCATTAATGTATGGTCTGCATAGAGTCAGCCAGAGCTGGTAACGTTTGGAAACGTTGACAATATTAAACGCTCGACATTAAAAATCCTGCTACCAATAAGCCGAAAAAAGTACGAAAAGTAGTAAGAGCATGGCAAATGTGGTTAAAGGGGGAGTTGAGCGGCGGCCTGTTTTGGCAAAATGGTCACACATGCTTCAGCCTGCGTGACTTGTGCAGATAAGTTGGACTCACGTTTCTGTCACGAGTTTGTCACGAATTACCTGTGGATTTTGCCGACAACAAGCGAGAGACATGCACAAGGTACGATTAATTCTGTTGTAACTCGTTTTTGTATATTGAAAACAAGCGGAGCTGTACAATAAGCCGCAACTCATTTTGCATCTCAGTGAATAACCACTGTTTCAATCGTCCGACAACGAGTCTATTCAAATCTATTCTTGCTGAAGTTGCTGCTCCAATGTCTCCAAATCGCTTCGATTTATATTTATCAATCAACATAGCTCTTCAATTGCTGTAAAGGTCACACTGATAGGTTACCCTAATTTTAAGACGAAATTGTGATCAGCAAGATACAACTCTTCTCAAAGTTTTGAAAACTCATCAAAACAGGGTTTAGATCTACCGCGGGCTAAATTCTTCAAACCTTTCTTTACATCTTTCTCCTGGCGTAGTCAATCGATAAACCGATAATCAATATCAATCGATAACAATCAAAGGAAACTGATGCAGTAAAAAAGTTGTGAGTTCTATTGTTATCAATTGGTATTGATTGTTATTGAAAATTATTTTTGTCCCGTTACTATATAGCTTAAGTTTCACTGATAAAATTATTGACAAAATTTGTTTGTCGTGGATTTATTGAGTCATTTTATCTTCAAAACAAAAAATTCATTTTGGGCTTTACATTCTTTGAGATAACAGCTTCTGCCAAACGAAATTCAGCACCTTTTACCTAAAGATGGCAGCAATCTGGAGGGTTGTGCACATTCCGCCACTCAGCACAGCGTGCAGTGTCGGAATCTGATTTACCAAAAATTAATATTCAGGATGCAGTCGATAGGGCGGAAATGACCAGATATGTTGTCAACTGATCATTGTCGACATTCTTGATTGGCTATGCTGTAGTGGTCTCCCTGCCTAATGAATTTTTAACGTATATAATTTAGTATTTTAGTTAGACGAAGTTAAATAAAAGGAAAAAGATGGTAATTATTGATTGTTGATGATTTTTGTCAATTGATAGCAATTATCGATAAAGAATTTTGTGTGGGTTTGATTGTTATCGATTGCAGATATCAATCAATAGCAATCATGATTATTATTGATTGAATCAACTGACTTCCTATACAATTTTTAGTGACTACACCTTACTTTCTAAAGCCTTTTGAATTCTTAAGTTGTGATTTCTTTGGCCAGTTGAAGACTCTCATATTTATCACAGCCAGTGGGTACTCCCATGTGAAAAGGGTTGGGGATGCTTGTCTCTAGGGATGTAAATTGTAGATTGTGGCATCAGTCTGTTTCCTAGCCTGTGAACTGGCTCGTGCCAAGGATAGAAAAAATGTTTTGCAAGTGAAGCGAGCCAACAAGCGCAAAAAACAGAAATTGGCGAGTGAAGCGAGTGGGGTGAGATGGAGGAGCCTGTAGACTTTGTTTTGGATGCACCAATCTGGTGATTAGCCTGTTACAACTCAGTCAAGAAGGTAATTTATAAGGCTTGTGTAAAAATTTTAAACATGATATCTGTGATAAGAGGCCACATTTCCTGTATTGCAAACAGTTGTAATCAAACAGCCTACACTCTACTTAAAATTCCTCCTCATAAGACAGCATAAATTGCCCTTTAGAAACACTTGGGAAGCAAAGAAAGGTTGAGAGACCAGAAATAAAAGGAGAATGGCAAACACACATGTCATGAACCATAGCAGTCATGTAGGCCTAAAGATCTGTCATATATTTATCTCAAAGCTGTCTGTGATTTAACCAATCAGATCAAGATACCAGATTCTGATATCCTCGAACGGCAGCATCCATAGAACATCAATACAGCCCTCGTCTCGCCCTGTCTTGCCCTACTCGGTTTGCTTGCCGATTTCATTTTTTTGCACTCCTCAGCTTAGCGGAACATTTTTCCTGTTCTTGCCAGGAACCTGTTTACAGGCTATCAGTGTCTAGGATTGAAAGCCAATATTTTTAGACTTTAGGGTATTGTTTAATGTTGCATTTGGAGAAATAAAATTCACCTTATCATACTGTATAAGCATGGTCCAGACCAATCAGATAACAGGCCTGGCCCACCTTCTAATATGAGCACATTGAAATTTCTATTTGGGGAGTAGTGGTGATGCCATGTCTTGAAAATTGGGTGGTGACTGGGCTCATTCTTAGACTCGGAATTAGAAATAAGTACTCTGGTTGTTTATATCTCAAGGATTTGCTAATAATGAGTAACAACAGCAACAAAATAACATATATAAATTACCTATACTTTGCAATAAAGTTGATGTATTCTGAACATAAGGCGAATACCAAGAGTGAGAAAATATGAAATTTTACTTGCCAGACGTCATTTTTATTAGCCTCAGGCTACCACCAGGCTACCAGATATGTTGTCAACCTTTAAGCTGTTTGAAAAGAAGGAGAAAGAGACGAGAGAACATTAAAGTGAATTTCAAATTATAGAGATTTTATTTAAAGAGAGTCGCACATATAACTTACCAGAGCTGCGTCATTGCAAAGTTGTATAGACTTTAGTGTACAAGTTTGCACAGTATACTAAATCCTCACAGTATTTTTATTTCTTTTTATACAAACGTTTTTCAATCTTCTCCTATTTCAATATTCACTAATGTTCGGCTTATTTTTGCTCTCCTTTAATACTTGTCAATTCATGTTTAACCATTAATGGTGTTCAAATTCCAGACTGCACAACATGATTAATGAAATAATTTTGTTAAAAACACTAACTTTTTTAAAATCTGATTGTCTTATGTTTGACAGGAAAGTGATAATCCCTTCAGTGGAAGGACTCCATTATTACATGCTGAAGAAAACCTTGAAAACCATCATGAGGTTTACAATAGCACTGCCTGTAAACACTCAAACATAAGCTGTTCATTATCAGATGAATCAGGTTTTGACATTGGAACAGTGATATCATATCACAACATTTGTTACTCAATCTTTACCAAGGTGAAAGGAGTAAAAACTGAGAGGCAAATCATTAAAAACCTCAGGTAAGAAAAAAGTAATTAAGAAGCCTGCAAACCACATTTATGAATTCATATGCATATGTATTTTAACAGATCTTTTAAAGAAAATATTAATAACATGTAGGTTATTAAAACACAACACTGCACTGCAGATGTGCACAACTATCGTAGCAGTGATAATGAAGAAAATAATAGAAGAAGTGATCTTATTAAGGTTCCAATTTGCTCCCTGACTGAATCATTTAATTACATGTAATCACTTCTTTTTTGTGGAGGCATGGTGGCCTCATGGTTAGTGTGCTTGCCTCTGGATTGAGGGGTCAGGGTTCCAGCCCTGGCTGGGGACATTGTGTTGTGTTCTCGGGCAAGACTCTTTACTCTCACAGTGCCTCTCTCCACCCAGGTGTATAAATGAGTACCAACAAATTTAATGCTGGGGATAACCTTGCGATGGACTAGCATCCCATTCAGGGAGGAGTAGAAATACTCTTAGTTGCTTCATGTGCCAGAAACGGGAGATAAGCACCGGCTTGATGTTCCACTTGGCTGGTATCCAGAACTTTACCCTATTTTTTTGGTAGCCTCCTCACCAATTCATCAACAAGGCAACCTTGAGATCTAATATTAGCAGAAAAGGGCTTAAGCAAATGCCAAGAGTGAAAATTATGTTGATGTTTCATTAAGGATAATATTTGCACGAGTGTGCATCAATCAATCAATCAATCTATCTATCTATCAATCAGTCAATCAATCAATCAATCAATCAATCAGTTAATCATTGTCTATACCCACATCAATCAATCAAACAATCAATCAATCATTTATTTACCCATTGTACATCCTGTGTAAATGGGAGAGGGATGCATGGAATATAGTTATGCTGAGTTTTCTTTTGGCCTACGGTGAATTTCTCACAAGTGATTTGCTGTTGATTTTTTTTAACTACATACACTCAATGAGCCTTTACGTGAGTGTGTTTACTGAAAAAAATCAAGTCACTAATGAGGGATACTTAATTTCACAGTAAGCCACTCTAGACCATGGCATAGAGTGTGCAACTAGTGTGTATATATTTTCTTAAGTCTACTTTGAGATTGAAATATTGGAATGAAAATGATTGAGTTAACTACTTGATCTTTACCAAATCATTTGATCATTACTAATCAACAATTAGATTATGAGTGTGACATTTCTTTGAGATGGCAGTTGATGAGGCATTTTAAGGCCAAATAGATCAGACAATCTCTTCAGCAAATAGTCTAATAATTTGTTTGATTAATTAAATTCCTTTCCGATAATGTTTTCCAATAATTTCTCTACATATTGAGTAGTATTTAAGATGACAATTTAGGAAATTTTTTTTCAGGGCGAATTGCTGTGTGAAACTTGCAGCTGTTTACATACACTTATCAGTTCATTGAAAAATATTGAGGTTCTTAAGAAGTACAAGATCTCAATTTCCTTTTTTTCTGTGGAATTGAATTATCCAGTAGTATTTCTAAATCTTCCTCCTTCCTCGTTGCCATGATACAAACGTCCTCCAGCGACTGCACACTAATTAAACGATGGAGTGTTTGTGTCTCAGAACTATCGGCTGATAGTTGCCCCACAGAAATTTGACGTTCTTCAAACAAATATTTGCAGAGAAGCGAAGATTCTCAGGTAAATAAGCTAGTGTTAAGAACATCAAATTTCCAAGGGGCAGCTATCAGACCGATAGTTCTGAGCCACAAACACTCTACTGTCTTTATTGTTCACCACTAAAATTTCTTCCATGCACCAGTTCAAAAATCATACTGAATTATTTTCAACTTTTTTAGATGAAAGTCATGAAAGTCAAATGTAAAATTTGAAAAAGAAAACAGACAAAAACCTACTTAATACAATTTCAATAAATTTTTTTATTTTCTGTAAGCCTGCCTGTTCACAGACAAATTTTCACGTATGAGTACTATCCATCCAGGTATCTTCCTTGGACGGGCGCTATGGGCTGAAAGTATCTCTCTGTAGATGAACACTATCACATCACCTGATCAATTTAAACCAATAAGAATCAGAGAAAATTTGTGGAAAACTATAATGGCTGATAGTGTATGAGTAGCCAAGCCAATCAGATTGCAGCAATGGCATTAGTATACAAGTAGAATTCTTCTAATTATATTTGGTAGATCTATCATTAGAGCAGTTTTTCCTTGAGTGTGAAAGGTAATTTGCATTTGCTTTGGTTTTGGATTACTACACTAAAGGATTGGTTAAAAACGAATGCTACCTTGTCATGCAATCAGAAGTAAAAGCGAAACCAATAATAATATTATTGTGACTCGCTCCCAGATGCTTTCTTCTTCTTCATGCCTGCTTAATGTATTCAGCGACACTTTGAGCTGCAATATGTGTGATGAACTGTCCATATCTTCAGAGTGATTACTCTAGTTTTGGTTTCACTTATACCCTCAATTGGAAACTGCTCCATTAAATTGTAGTAATCTAGTACGTGTAGCAGTTGTTAATAATGTATAACAAGTACTCAGTTTTCAGTTAATTAATGTTAATTTGCTCCTGCATTGTTTGAAGTGGTATAATGGAGCCAGGACTGAATGCAATACTGGGGCCCACAGGAAGTGGCAAAACCACGTAAGTCAGTATAAGGACACATGATTGTTAAGTTATTACAGATAAGCCAATCAAACCTGTCATTATACTGCGAATCTCATGTAAGTCTATCTGAATAGTATTAAATTAACAATAACATTCAGCCCCTTTTTATACTGTTGTAAAAAAAAAAAAACTGAGCTCAGCTATGGCTTTATGTTTTCTTTACCCCAACTAAGAAATTGATGTTTAATGTTTAACAATTAATATTTATTAATATTTCACAAATCAGCCACATTTTTCTGTTGTTACATTACAAAATGTTACATCATTTTTATGGTCTATTCAACCACAAATGCACAATAATTTTCTCAGTTATTGTGAAAATAACTTACACACTATACACTTTGTCACTATAAATGTAATGACAGTAGTGACCACACCCACTCGGAATCTCGTTGTTGTCACAGTTGTTATCCTCATCAAATTGTTCATCTTTATCTTCATTATCTCCTTCTTTTATGTCTTTTTCTCTGTTCCTGAATGTCAATTCCATGAGTTTTAAATTTGCTCTTAGTAGATATAAAGTTAGAAAAATGTTGCATGTCAGAAGCTGGTATCTTGGCCTTGGTTTTGGTAGGGTAACAGTCATCAGAGCTGCTAGAAGTTAGCATAATTTTGTCCTTGCTGGATGCATTTATTGATTTATATTAACTTTGACTGATCATACCTGGTACATAGTGAAGTCAATAATTTTTAGTATTTACATACATGTACCATATAAATTGGCAGGGCAGGAAAAACCCAGGTCCAATTGCCCAGGGCAAGTAAATTTTGCTCTTGGGCAAGTGAAAATGGAAGTTTGGTGGTCCAGTGGGCAAGTGAAATTAGCCTCAGTAGTATTGTTAGTGATAATTTCCAATCAAAAACATCAAGGCTGCAAGATGAGCAAAACTATGAGTTGAAAGCATGGATCAATTTAAAATCCAAGCATACTTTGCTCATGTTTATTGTGGGCCTATTGGGCAAGTAATATTTTAGTGGGGGCAACTGAAAACTGAAATGTACTGACCCACTGGGCAACTGGATTTCAAAATCTTTTTCCTGCCCTGATTTCAGTCAGGCTATAAAAATAACATGTACAACACTTTTAATTTCTTGTCAATTTTTTTCTTCTTAAAGGCTTCTTGACATATTAGCTGGACGAAAGGATCGCAAACACTTGTCGGGTCATGTCCTTGTTAATGGAGTCAGACAGCCTAGTAATTTCAAGTGTATCACAGGATATGTTGTACAGGTAAACTCTTCAGATGGCGTCTTGTGAACCCTACCAATGGACAGCAACTTCGAAATGTTTGCCCAACTAAGTTTCTCATGATTTAAGGTAGCTCAAAACAGTTTCCAGCAATTAGAGTTTGATATGTCATTATAACAACTCTTTATCACTTGATGCTACAATCATGGTCTCAAAAAACTGCCCTCATTGGTGAACACTTTATTATCATTTCTGTGACACAATATGTTACCATAGCAACAATATGACCTGCTAAAAACACCCTTGATTACAGCTTTAGGGGCTTATAATTCAAAAACGACACAGTGAAATTTTTCTCTATAATTTATTAAATTTTAATAAGCATGATAAGACGCAACTTTTGGCAGAGTTTAAAAATTCGGTACATAAGGTTCAGAGCCACTTTAAAGTTTCAAAACCTTTAAGGTTAACCAATGATTGGGCAGTTTTTTGAGATCATGATTGTAGCATCAAGTGATAAAGAGTGGTTATAACGACCCATCAAATTCTATCTGCTGGAAACTGTTCCGAGCCACCTTAACTAACTATTTTATTTAGGAACAACAATATAAGCTCACCTGAATGGGTACAACACTTGAAGGAGAGTGGAACTCAATAAACCAAGACCTAAGCTTGGTCTCTAAGAGCTATAAAATGCTATTTGTTTGCTTTTAGGAAGATGTCGTGATGGGCACCCTTACTGTGAGGGAGAATCTTCACTTCTCAGCAGCGTTACGACTTCCGGGCAAGCTGAGCAAACGTAAACGAGAACAGCGGGTGGATGCAACTCTCAGTGACCTGGGATTGTTTCATGTAGCGGAGTCAAAGGTACGTCTTGCTTCAAGCTTTACTAACAAATATGCTGGTTTTCTGTGGGGAATCGGGAAATAAAAATAAACATCTTGGCAGGGTGTTCGATAGGTCAGTACTCTGGATAACCTGCTGGGTCCCAATAAGATATTTTCAGGCCGTTTCACGAGTTTAATCACAGTAGTGGCTGCTCTTGGGGTTTGGCCTGTCTGCAATGCAGTTGAGTGGGATTGAAGTGAGCTTAAGTAATGGAATTTGAATGAGTAATTTACCTGATTTTCCTTTGTTCGTCTGGTTGGGCAGAAAATGCTAGTAAGAAATCCAGTGATTTGAGCGAAGTTTTGGATTATGGCTGTTTGGAAGTGGGAGATCTGGGTACCACATAAATATGTTCGTTAACAGTAGCAATGAGGCCACCGCGCTGAACTTTTAACACAGTTCATGTGGTAGATCGTTATTTTGTCGTTTGATGTGACACCGTGAAAACCTTGTCTCAGAAGGAAAGTACCGCTTCTCGTTCGATCATCAAAGCTAAGCCCTGGCGGGAAGTAGAGCAACTGCGTCAGAAATTCAACGAACAGATGACAGACATTGCCAATTTTTAAAAAAATTCTCGTTGAAGAAATCGTGTTACCTCTACCTCAACGACTTCAACTTCGAATCTTCGATACGATTCATTGCGGGACCGACTGCGAAAGCCTCATATGTTGGTCAGCGGATCTGCAAAAATGTTTAACAGGGAAAAGTGAAGGAGTGAAATTCGCCACCTAACATACAACTTGAAATATAGCTAGGCTATTTTCCGAGTTAAAAAGTGAAAAGAAATTCAGTGATAAGCGAGGTGGTATAGATACAAGATTAGTTCTTGTATTTCTTAAGTATTAAAGATAGCGGATCCATTTCTGTCAAGTCAGAGAAAAAAGAAAAAAATAAACACACAAAAAAAAACAGGTTTGCTGTTATTTGTTTGTTTGTTTTTTTCAATTAAGTTCATTCTGCTCAAGTACTCAACTCTGTGCATGCCTCTGTGGTCATGGTTAGGCTAAAAAAAGTGAGTAAGTCGTGCAGAAGTGTCATTAAAAGAAATAACCTCGTTCTAGGTTTGTTTCCCCCCTGTTAACAGCGTAGTCAAATTTGTCTTTAACATTATCTATAGAACCTTATTCCATCTTCACTCTTCTTTTTTTCTTTCAAAGACAGAAAGTAGCTTTTCATTGGTATATTTTGTAACTTTGTTTTAAATACAATGTTTGGACAAACGAGAGAAAGAGAGAGAGAGAGAGGTCTCACACCAGAGATAGCCTGCAGAGCAGGCGAGATTTTTTCGAGCGAGCGCTCACATCGTAAAAAGTTTAGCCGCCATCTTGAATTTTTCATGCAGTGGAAGACTGGGGAGAGAAAGAAAGTTTTACCAAGGGGGTGAATGATAGACAAGAGGAAGGATAGGGGAGGGGTGGAGCGAAGAAAATCTTGCCTGTCCGAGGTCATTGTTCTTTTAGGAAACTCCGTTCGCCCACGAACGGAGTTTCTGATTGGTGCGGCTTGAACCCTGCCTGTCAATTGTCTGTCAGTCAGTTTCGTTTCGTTCGTGCGGGTAAGAAACATGGCAAACTCTGTCGAAAGTGATGTTGTTAGTTTCGATTCCGCTCTCGAGGAATCTCTCGAGCGTTTATGTGAACTTGGAATGTCTCGCGAATTACGAACGGAGCAAAAAGACGCAATTTCCACACTGGTATCCGGAAAAGATCTGTTGGCAGTGCTACCCACTGGCTTTGGGAAAAGCTTAATATTTACGTAAAATGGGGTTGACTAGCCTACACGACTTCTACGGTTCGTGACATTTGCACATTTGCCGTTCTCTGTTCGGTCACTCGACCTTTCTTGTCGCTTCACTCGTGTTCATGAAGGGCACTTCATGTTGTGTAATAAGGAGGAATTTTAAGCGGAGTTGAGCTGTTAGATCGTGCTATGGCAAATTTTTATACGTCAAAGGTCTGCATGGTTTGCGCTGTTATCTGCATGTCGACTCGTTGAGTTTGACACCTGTAATTTGCCATGTGTTTATGCATTGGTTAGGCTCATTTCTATTGCAAGATATGCTTTTAAGTCTCCATGAATTTGCTTTTGAGGGGCAAAATATGAAATTTACCGTGAACATGTTGCTTACTTGCATTCTATATTGTGACACCGGGCCCGGCTGTGACTAGAACTGTTTACAAGCACAGTAGGTAGATCCTTATCACGGATATCATATTTGTTCTCGTACGATTTCCTTCGGAGACGCTGTAGCTTTACTTTGAGAAAGCTATACGTTTGTCTAGAGACATTCTTATGTTTCTTGCAGCTATCTGATCGAGCTTATGTCTCGCTTGCTCGATGTATAGGTTTATTCCTCCTTTGGTTGTTCTGGCACCACATGATTCAAGTGTAGCTGTTTACGCGCAAGTCCCGTTAACTGTTTTGCGTGTTTTATATGCCATTGTTCGGCTTAGTTCAGGCAAGACCATGGTTTCGATCCTCCATGTGGATCTCATCAGTTGCCGGTATTTCTAAAATACTCTGTGCGTCTGAAGTCGCTAGCGCAACACGTACCTCTGTGAGAATGCAAGACATCCTGCGGCTTGGCACAAACTTCTCGTGGTGTGTACCCTTGTGAGACTTCTGGTGTCGAGAAAACCTCATTTTGATTGGTTACCCGCTCATTTCCGGAAATGCAGTGAAGCGCAAGTAATCAGGAGGTGTTTCGCATTTTAACGGGCTTTTCGGGCAGGCGTCTTCTCATTTTTCCCCTCCCCCATCCCCCACCGTCTAACATGGCGGTCTAACATGGCGGTCTAAAAAGGCGGTCGCAAGGTTGTAACGCTAACTCGCCCCAATAAGACGCCTGCACTGCAGGCTACGCCAGAGAGGTCTCTTGCATATAAGTTCAGTAGCCAATTACATTACGCAATTAACG
Source organism: Orbicella franksi (assembly GCF_964199315.1). NCBI lineage: Eukaryota > Metazoa > Cnidaria > Anthozoa > Scleractinia > Merulinidae > Orbicella > Orbicella franksi. The sequence goes on from NC_138159.1 coordinate 11,869,024, forward strand.
AACATGTTAACGTTGGGTTCGGTTTTTGAGAGTTAAGAAGCCCTCGATATAACACGTTAAGGGCTAAAAATTGCGCCAGTTTGTTTGTAGAATGATTCCTTCTTTCTACGCAAAGTATTGTGATAATTAAGCAAAATGTAAACATTAACGACAGTAAACATTCGCTCACAAAGGAAACAAGTAAAAAAGCATTCCCCTGTCCTTTGCTTATCTCTGATTCGCTGTCGTAGGTTGGAAATGAGTTCATCCGGGGGATTTCTGGAGGAGAACGGAAGCGCACTAACATTGGAATGGAGTTGATTATGTCGCCGTCTGTTTTATTTCTTGACGAACCAACCACTGGTCTTGATGCATCCACAGCTGTGTCTGTCATTCAACTTCTACAGGGGTAAGAGGAGTTAGCCGACAGCTTTTACGTTTAATTAGCTCGCGAAGAAAGTTCCCGTAACTAATTCTAACCTATAAAGGAAATAAATTCTTTTTTCAACCATTTGTTATTTTTTCCTTCACCTGAAATACTCAGGCTCCACTCCTCTGCTCTCAGCGTTGTTTGTTTTTATTTTATTAGTTGTGCGTATTTGTAAGTCATTGAAATACCTCTAGACATTGCTCTTGGCATATGCCTGTATGTGCCCCTCAGATTGTCTATGTACCCTTTGCACATTCTCTAGGCTTGGTCGTCGAGGAAACACAGTCATAATGTCCATTCACCAGCCTCGCTATTCCATCTTTAAAATGTTCGACACCATTTCACTGCTGTCCAATGGCGAGTTTGTATATCAGGGCCCCGCGGTCGAGGCAATTGCGTACTTTGAGGATTTAGGTAACTTTCCTTAACTGTTAAATGGTAGGAATTACTTATTAATTATAATCCCGGAAGGGTTCTAGATTACACACTCAGTCAGTAACAAACTTACGTTTGGTTTTTGCAAATGAAATCCTGATGAATTCGCTAACAATACTTTATTGATAAACACTAGTAGGTCACATTTTTGACCCAACCACCATCCTATTATCTTAGTGGCATTTGTAACAGCTTAAAACGATACCCTCACTTATTTAATGTTGGTAATTGGATCGCCTTTGGCCATAAAGTTGTGGTCGTATTAAAGGGGTGGTCCTATTAAAGGGGGAAAATGCAAAAACGACAGAAAAGTTAATTTCCTTTCATAAGACAAAAAGCCTACGATTAGGAGTTCATTCATTACGAATACCAATAGGGAAATACACAAATAAAGGAATATCAATGCCTAGTTACTTAGTTTGTAACCAAAACTACACAGAAAATGAACAGCATTGCTCCATGTGTTGCCGCGCACATAACATCGTAATTGAACGAACTCCATTCCTTTGCTGTAAAACAGTTGCTTTCTTCACTACTTTTACTGATTCAGCTAAAATAAGGTATTTACTAAAGTTAGCTAAATACAATCCTTGTAAAAGTACAGACAGGTCCATAAACGCAATTGTTGTTAACTGCTCAGTTATTTAGCAATATATAACCCTTCTGAATATATTTTTGTTATTATTCTCCTCAGGCGTTTTTGTTCAACATGCACTTATGTTACTCTTTTAAAAAAGCTGTTATCACAATATTATTTGAAAATTGATTTGAATTTTCAGGGTACATATGCGAGGAACACAATAATCCAGCAGATTTCTTCATGGATGTTATATTTGACCACGAAGCGGCACAAAGACTTGGCCTGGGTGACAGTTCAGGTAATGCTATCCTTCAATCAGTTAGCTCATACTGTTTTAAGTTGTTTTAAACCCAAGCTTAACCATCTTCACATATTACCTTGAAAATTACGAAGTGGAAGCGCGGTGGCCTAATGGTTTAGTGCGCTGAACTCAGGACCAAGTTGTCGGTGTGTTCTTGGGCAAAACTTAACTGTCAGACTGCCTCTTTCCATCAAGGTGAATACACGGGAACCGGCGAATTTAATGCTGGGGGTAACCGTGTGTTTGACTAGCATCCCACCCTGTGTTTGACTAGCATCCCACCCTGTGTTTGACTAGCATCCCATCCAGCGGGGGGCGGGGGTGGGGGGGGGGGGGGAAGTAAAAATACTTCCTGCGCTTAATGCGACATTGCACCATTAACCCAGATAGGCTCCGACTGAATGGGCCACTTGGCTTTACTTTAACGAATGAAACATGACGACCTTGTGGGATCGGGTTCAGAGTGGGATTCCAGTAGCTTTTGTATCTTGCACGAAGCTTCCCTGGATAGCACACTTATTCCAGTGACCACCAGGGTAAGTAACCCTCAGCAGTTTTGTAAGGTTGCTTCTACAACTCGTCCGTATACATGTGGAGAGAAGCAAGAACACAGCACATCAACGCCGGGGGAGGAGTTGAACCCACCCCGGTAAGACTCTCTGGAACCTCTATTTGTTCAAACACTGCCTGGATTGTTTTTAGAGCTAGGGAATTGTGTTATCTATTAATTTTTGTCAAGAACCAATGAAGTTACCCTTATCGAGAGAGTGGGCGACTCCGTGAACCATGATTTCCCCATCGTGGGTCCCACGCGCTAACCATTACGTCATTCCGTGTTCCCTACAAAGGACAACGGCTCTTCTATAAACACTTTATATATTGGCATTCTCATTGACAATTATTGTGTGTTTAGATACAACAGTGCTGTCAATGGATGAGGAACATTCGTCAAAACTTTCTAATTTACCCGAGATGTTTAGAAATTCACACCATGCCAGGAAAATTATACAGACAACTCAACCGATTTTTGAAAAATTTTCAACCAGCCTTCGAAGCGTTGGATTTTCTAATGAGACAGAAGTTACCTATGCGACTTCTTTCTTAAGTCAGGTAGGGTTCTCTGAATATCACTGTTGGAGCATTGTCACTCAAGTCTGGATCAGCGACACCAGTTGATAAGTAGGCCTTTCCAGGAATATCACGTAAAATGGCCTAAATATCTTTTCAGAAATTCTCAAAATATCTTCTAAATATCACAAAAATTTTTTTAACTATCTCGAAAAACCCTCTAAATAACACTTATTTTTGTCGTGAAAATACACCGACTTTGAATCACGTAGGCCAAAATTTTTAAAATTTTCTTGCAGTATAGAAATACCCCAAAAAATATCCGGATATTTGTGGACAGGCCTATTGATGAGCTCAGACATACTCAAACCGGTAGAAATTGTGGGAAAGATCAAGTCGGACTCTAAGGAATTAAGCGAAAGATCGAGTTTATACGTTGTAAATTTTATCGTGGGCCTCCGCCGATAACGGTCTCGGCATAAAATATTTTTTTATCGCCTATGACCGACGACATGCCTGCGAAGTTGAACTCAGCTCAAATTCGTACGCATGCTAGCGTTTAATGCCTGGTGAAGGTTGTGATACTAAATGTTCCAATATGCTGGAACCGGCAGTGTTCCGAGGATGTTGGCGAGGCATAAGAACTGGGCTGTAGGTACCATTGTGACTGAAGCGCCATCTTTGCTAATGCACCATCGACACTAATAGTATTGTTACTGAGGTAGCGTTCTTACAAATGTACCGTTTTAGTTAGGATACCAGTCACTAAGGCATAATTGTCGTTACATGTAAGGTATCGTTGCTACTTTTAAGTACCATAATGATTGTCATTAAAGCTGCCCTCTTAGTCATCTATCACGATTACTTTTATGCGTGCGTGATTATTGCTCAAGTACCCGGCATTGTCACCTTGTACTTTGTTTCTTGTGTTTCAGTTGGCCACTGTTTCTGGACGAGCGGTGAAAAACATCATTAGAAATCCGCAGACTTCCATTCTCCAGGTAAAAGAAACAGTACTTATTCTTCTCACAAATAGTAACCTCGAAATATCTTATTCAGTTAACAAATATTCAGAAGTGTACAGTTTGAAGACTTCCTTAACCAAACCCATGGTCAGGTACAGGATACTGCCAAAACATGTACAGTAAGCGGCCCTGGTAACAAGCTGTAACAGTTTTATGGGAGCGGAAAGTAATCGTCTGTATCTTGATAAACGATGTGTGTAGCAATCCCATCTACTAGTCTTTTAAATGCCGCCATGTTGGCCACACGGTAGAAATGCGCATCAGTAGAACTCGGTATCAAAAGTAGCTCTTCAATCCTGGGAATCCGGCGACCAACAGCAACAACAAACATCTCTGGTCCCAGAGTCTTAATCTGCATGGTCGTCCAAATGAGCTTCTGTACCTTGATCGTGTCATTGAGGTTCCGCTCACATGGTCCGTCAGTCACCAGTAACACTCGCTTACGACTGCCGTCACGAACTCCCGAGTCACGGTTTAATAAGAGCATCTTGTGTGTCTTTCTGAATGCATCCAAAGTGTTTTTCTTTCCTCCTCTGTAATGAATTTTGCGAAGGCTTTCAATGGCGACCTTGCAAATGAAAAGCCAATAACATTGTTAGTTTTTTTCTCGGCAGCCTCGGTAACTAGTCAGTTTGCAACAAAAATAGTAGTGTATTTTACCCTACGGGTAGATCAAACGGGACTATGGATTCCCTTTTTGGACGAAGCAGTGTGTTTGATATAAACCCCTGAAATCGAAAAATACCTCCATTTATTAAAAATGATGGAATCTTAAGTAGACAATTCCTTTGGGTAAATAATGATAAGAGAAATGAAATAAATGAAGAAGCGTTCTCAAGTAGAATTTCTCAGGGAATAACATTTCCGAGGCCTTCACGGGAGTTGAACCCATCACCTTCCATGTGCATGTTGAACGCTTTATAGGCTGGTTTTCAATGGCGCGTAAACAGGAGCAAGATACGCAGACGCGAGGAAGTTGCAGTTAAGTAGTGCGCCTTTTGTTGGGACATTTTCCTACCAAACTCGTTTAAGGACGGTCGTGAGCGGAGCTTTTTCATTTATTCGTTCTTGCCAAGAAGGCAATCAAAGAGAAGGCTGGGAACAAACCTCTTACCCTGGACGAGTTGAAATTGAAGTTGACAGTTGCGTTACTGCCGAATGTCACTGCAGCAAACTGTGTGTCAGGAGCAAACCTCGTCACCAGACTCCGAGCTGTGATTAGACTGAGATTAAAGTGTTCCTGTGAAATGGACGCCGATGAGTCCAGAATAAAAATGATGTCGTAATATGGAGTGTATCGCTTGCCTCTTGAGTCGGGTTGACGGTCCAGGAAATATTTCATTAGGTATTGCCTGGTTTCTTGTAGTGGAGGCACGTTTTGAAAACCTTAGAAATAAGACCAAAACACTTCAATTAGACATATGCTGAACGAGCAAGGGTCTGGGTACGAAAAGTTAAAATCAGTAATTTGAAAAACTGAGCCTGGTTCCTAAAACAGTATCTAAAAGTTAGTAACTTTACCAACTGTCAGTGTGTTTGGTTCAAACACGAAGATGTCAGTAATACAATTTTGAAAAGCTGTGATTTAAGAGAGCTTTTTATGGTTTGGACATTCCCGTCCCCGAGGCCGCGCTCCTTTTGGTCAGCACAAAGAATCGCGACCTCTGGCCGGACCCGATTTTCCTAGCATACGCAGAGTATTCGTTTCGTATTCTCAGCGCTGCAGCCAATCAGTTTTGACGGGAAGTCCGTGAATCGCGGACTTCCCGTGTCAGACCAGCCCAGAGGTCGCGATTCTTCCTATCAAGAAAAGCGGACTACTAAGTGATTAGTTCAGTGATGATTTTGACCTTATATGGTGATTTTTGACAATGGCGGCAACAGCTTCCAAATGCCCTGGGGAGCTTATGAACTTTCCGATTAACATACGAGCGGGAAATTCAAATCATCGGAAAGACTAAACTTAAGACAAATTTTCCCCAGGGGAGGTGGCAGTGGAAGATTTTTCCGTTGCAAGTGGTTAGCGTGAGATGCCCGGTAGGGACCGTGGTTGCTCTCATTAACGGTTGATCGACAACGTTTGATTAGTTGTTGCTTGAAACTGAAGCAGAACCAAATTTTAGAGCATTCAAATTTCGCCCCATAAACAGCTTAAGATCTTAGTTTGTAACTTTCAACTCCTGCAAAATTACCTGAATTAACTCTTCTTGCAATTTATTTTTGCGCTCTTATTAGCGGCTTGTTTTACTTGCGCTTTGCGCGCGCTCTGCGAAATTCGGGAACAGTTTATATTCAACTTTGATTATTTAACAATTATTTACCGAAGTGGAGGTGAACAGTGGTGGATCGCGGCGAGGTAAATATCCACCGCTTTCACCGTCACTGAGGTGAATAATTGTTTTAGTATATACCACCCAAGCTGAATAATCAGCGGACCAAAACATTACTCTCGGTATCCAAAGCGACACTCGAAGCCATTTTGTTTCTCTTCGGTTGCTCGGAGGTGAATAATACTTTACTAATCACCTCCGAGTGAGCGCGCGGAAAGTACTAAAAAGTCTCAGAGCACGCGCGAGTCGAAATGTTGTGTTGTAAACACCAATAAGTTAGTGTTGTTAATTGGTATTCTTTTAAAACTTTGAATAGATTTTAATGAACGTGTATTCACGCAGAAGTACTTTTTTTTTTTAGAAAAAAGTCACACCTTTGACAAACAAAATAAAAACATAGCGCGCGCGCTCTACGAAGACTAGAAAAAAATGGCTGTAATCGGTTTCTTTTAACGCCAACAAAAAAAAAAGTTGAAGGCCATAGCGGTTGCAAAGAGTTACCACCCCGATTGTTTCTTGCAATCGAAAGCAACCTAAAATCACTCAAAGGGATATCAACAATAACGTTCTGTTTAACAGAACTTAAGCTTATCAAGTTATTTACAATTTCCTTTCCGTTGTATTTTTTTTCTCTTCTCGCTATACAGACTATTCAACCACGAATCCGCCGCGCGCAGTTTTATGAAACAAACGACTTACTTTGTTACGTGTCGCGCGCAACGCAAAACCTTTTATGAAACAGCAAATAGTGCACGCGCGCTATGATTATCTTGCTTGTTGGTAGGTAGTGATTTTTCTCCTTAAAGCTGAAGTTTCAAGGAAAGGTTTAAGTTAGTATCAACTGTTGGTGCTGGTCAAAAGGAGCGCGGCCTCTGGTGATTAGTAAAGTATTATTCACCTCCGAGCAACCGAAGAGAAACAAAATGGCTTCGAGTGTCGCTTTGGGTACCGAGAGTTTGGAGGGACAGACCCCAATCCCTTGCTCGTTTAGAACATGGCTAATTAGGAACTTATGTTGTGGAGGTGAGGTGAGCACAAATCGAATCTGTAATGGTTAAACTTTTTTCCTCTTGCCAGTTTTTCCTTATAGTGAATACATCTCAGCATGAGTCAGGATTGCAATCACCGTTGGAACTGTTTTCAGCTCTGGACATTTTGCAGTTTGATAACAGAAATATTTCAGAGATTACCACGTAAACAACATTGAGCAGACTCACGGGCTGTGAAGTTCATAGGCTTCTGTTACATCTTTTGCTTCTATATATGCACTACTTACGTTCATAAACATCTTCCCTTGTCTCCCAAATGGTCCCTTCGCCAAAACACGTTACAGTTAAAAAGAAGAAAACTGCTGGACTCCGAGCAAAGTTCTTCATGATTGGCGCGATTCGCGTTTCGTGTACGATCGACGACGTGTGTGACCCTTAAAATGAACCGCCTAAGTCGAGATTTGTTTTGCGTCTGAAAAGAAGCGATTCATTTGACATTTAAATCATTGCTCTGAATAACTTGACGATTGGTCTTTTCTTTTCGATATCGTATATCGTGTTTCCATCAAGAAGAGGGATCGATTGCAAAAGATTGACTTGAACTTTCATGAAAAGAGAAAACAAAATAAAGGGTGCAACGGTTGAAGGGGATTGAAACGGGACTGACGAAGGAAATTTTTGTGCTTTCCAAGTGAAAGCCTAGAATATTTAAGAACGGTAACAGTAATGGTAACGTTTTAGTTTGTTTTAGTTTAGCAGAATCTGGTGGCCTACCAGATTTGGTGCAAACATCTGCGCAAAAAAGTGTTATTTGTCCTTTATGTATGGGCCATTTTACCTCTTTGGCTCTGATCCACACAACTAAACATTATGGGTCGGTTAAACCGTCACGCGGAAAAGCTTTTCCCTATGATGCTACTTACCTATTTACAGAGAATGTAGACTGAGTAGAAACTTTGTTAGCATTGGATTTTGATTATGATAACATCAGATGTGTAAAGATTAGATGCGCCTGCACTACTTGATAAGCACTTCGCATTCGAAGCGCTTGGCATTTGTCCTGAGGAAAAAAAAACTGAAACAAAAAACCCACAGATGCGTTGGTGTCGGGTATCGCCAGGTCACTATACCCAATAGTTTTTGAAATGGCTTCGTTTTCCTTGCCTTCGTTTGTTTGTTTTATTTTTTGCCTTCGGTCTAGAACAACAAGAACAGCGTTATACCACTTTTGCAGGCTGTAAAATTAAACACCGTTTATTGATATTTCTTCAAATCAATAAGAGGTCAAATGACCATCTGTGTAGATACTAGTACTCCTCTGGACCTCTCACAGTGTTGTACATCCTTCCTTAGTTCTCACTTTGTTCTGATCTGCAGTTTGTCACCATGATTATATTTGGCGTCATTGTCGGTGCTATTTATTATCAACTAAAGAAAGACGAGCACGGAATACAAAACAGGTTTGTGTTTAATCAGCACTTTTATTTCTTATCCTTTCTTTAATTCTCTTTCCATTTTCGCTTTACGTTCGTGTTGTTTTAGTCTGTTGGTTTAATGAAGAAAAAAATGTCCTCCACTTTCAGAGTACCTTGCATTAGGCCAGTTGACGTTTACCACATTTCTCGGATTTTTGCTTGAACATTGTATTGCTTTGGCACGTGAGAAAATATAATTGTTAGCCTACGTAGCAAGCGTTTCTGTGGGGTTCGGGAGCAAAGAATTACAGCGCGAAACGCTTGCTACGCAGGCTATATAATTGTGCTTACTTGCAGCCAAAGTAACTTTAAAGAGCGTAGGAGGCGTGGGAGGGCGGGGGGGGGGGGGGGGGAGAGGGGGAAGGAGACGGGGAAGTATACACGTCGGCTCTTGAATAGTGCTCGCTAGCTGGTGTCATCTTACTGTCCTTGTTGGTGTTTTTTTGTAGAGTTGGTGTGTTTTTCTTCCTGGTGATGAACATGATATTCGGAAACCTGTCAGCAGTGGAACTGTTTATCAAAGAAAGGCCAATATTCATGTACGTATATTTTTCTGGTTATCATAAAAGGAGTATCCTCTTTATGACAATCAGGTCGTCTCCTTAATTATAGTCTTCTTGTCTACACTCTCTTGTCAGCGAATTCTGTCATTGAAGTTAAGAATTCTCACGTATTTACCGGCTCCATTGATTGCGTTTATAGGAAAAAGAGTCAATGACAAGTCCACACATTTCCAAATATAATTCTAAATATTTTAACCGGCAACAATCGTAATTTTTTTTAATTCTGACATTAGTCTGTAAACCTGCTCACTTTTACGTTGCACCCTAATGGGCAAAGCTACACACTTATGGTTTGTCTCTTTCTTTTCTCAGTCACGAGTCTGCCAGTGGCTATTACAGGATCTCGGTTTATTTTTTGGCCAAAGTCATATGTGATCTGATACCATTGCGACTTGTTCCAATCGCTGGATTCTCAGCTATTGTCTATTTTATGACAGGTATGGTGTGCTAGTCAGTGATAGGTACTCAGTGTCCACTACTTTGTCAGACTCTGGTTGTTCAAAGGTGGATAACAATTTAAGTGTTGTTTTGTCAACACTTTATAGGGATTTATTCAACCGATAGAGTCATCCGTCCTTTAAAAAGTAATGAAAAGTGCACGATTACAGTGGTCAACGCTGTTAGCTTCTATCTAGTTTTCGGACATGCCACTCAAACAGACGAAGCAAATAGCACAAAAATATAAAACGTCTTTTGAAGAACCAGTGGTGCCTAGTGTTTTGTATGTATGAGCCAACAAACAATAAGGCATTACTGGCTGAAAATCATAAAATATCCATTTAATTACTCCTTCACCGGTTTCCTTAAGCTTACACAGTAAACACTGAACACGCCAACGATTTTTCGTCTTTTCGTACCGTCGCTTGGGTTCTTCGTTATCGTATCAACAGAGTAATGTAGTGATTAATAAATTCCTGCCACAATACCCGAGCTGGACTATTTATTAAAACGCTTGTTCCATGGGCACTTGTTGGATATGAGCTGACTATAACCAACTCAGAACTGCGCATGTCCAACACGAGCTCATGGAATGATTTTTCAACACTTATTTTCATGTCACAGGTCTGGATACTGATGTTACGAAATTTCTCATTTTTACCTTGACGCTACTTTTGACCTCCCTTTGTGCTTGTGGTGTCGCTTTCTTTGTCAGCGCATGCGTACGGACCTTCGCTATAGCTAACCTCCTTATTGCCCTGCCGTATGTCTTCATGATGGTATGTCAATGTTTTTTTTCACGTTGTCTCATATGTTTAAAGATTGTGCATCCTTGACTCTCTTTTCTGGGTTTAACCCTTATATGGAGCGAGGAAGGGAGGTACTAGACCACAGTCAGTATTGCTATCATTGGATCCGGAGAAAAAATTCGCATATCGCGCTTCAACCAATCAGAATGCAATGCTGTTGTGGCCAAACAACCTTCGAAACTTAACCCAATTATGATTTAGATTACATAACGTTTCTTTGTTACTATACATCCTATTCATAAATGGCTGCCAATTTAATATTCTTCTGTATGTATTAAAATTAGCCCAACTAACCTCGTTTTTGAGTTGATAATTTAAAAGAATTGTTACTCTCAAACAAGGTTGGTTGGGCTAATTTAAATGAACAGGGTCTATAGCTTTGCCATTTCTTAGCTACAATAGTTGAGAAGTTTTCCGGGACGATAGAGTTTTTAATAACATTGTCAAAATACCATTTTAGTCTCATTAAAATGATTGTGACTATCACGATACTGTAAATAATCCAAAGCTTTGGCAATTTCTTTGCTTGTCATGTTATCAGTTCAGTTCAAATGGTCAGTTGTTGTGGATCAGCGCAATTACCGCCTTTTTCTTATTTTTGTCATAGGTTTTTGGAGGGGTGCTTGTGAATCTAAACTCTGTCCTTGATTGGCTCTCTTGGATAAAATACGTCAGTATATTTCGATACGCTATAGAGGTAATGCATCAAACTCTTATCCAGTTGGACCCCGCTAATTCCAACTCCGTTATTTTGAATTCCTCGTTATTTCAAACTCAAAATCATTCCCCTTGGATTTGCCCTTCAGTCATTTACTATCGGCTATATCGAACTCCCGCTATTTTGAAGTAATTTTCGTTTCTTTTGAGAGTTCGAAATGGCGGGGTTCAACTGTATTCTATTTTTGGAGTGAAAGGTGGGTAAGCGTTACTTTTATCATACCAAGACTCCAGTGCTACTCTTCCCAGCTTAAAAGATCTCAGTCACGCTAGTCTGAGTTATTTTGTCCACGCGTAAAATTATCTTTCAATTGAACGAAACCTGAAAGTAGTGGCTTACTAAGAAAGAAAGACACCAAAGAGATAGTAATAAATCATAAAGGAACAAGTATAGTTAAGGACAGAGAAGTACAAACGACGAGCTTGAAAAACTTAGGCTAAACTTGTAAAGATGCGCAAACCGTGACGTAGCAAAGCCTAACTTTAACTTCCGAAATTGTTTTCTCTCCATTTTAGTCACTTGAAATAAATGAACTTCATGGAATGAATTTCACTTGTCCCAGGAATGCTAGTGTCTTTGGACAATGGTATGTATGCCTAAACAAAAGCCACTGTCAAAACTGGCAGAAAATAAACGTTTTTATATGTGTCATTAAATATCAAACCACTTACAGCCTTCGCACACTTTTTTCTTTTCACTTTTTTGTTATTAAGTGTAAATTTCCATTTTGTGTGAGATACAGTTGTCTTTTGGTTAATACAGAATTCGCTCCAGAATAACACACATACATACATATTTTAGTGGACCTCCCCCGCCATTGGGGCTTTTCAGGAACAGTAATGGTGCTATTAGACATGTCCAATAACAGGCCCAGCTTCGAAACCTTATCAGCTGATGTGTTTCTGTGTTATTGTTGTGCATAGCATTGTACTCTCAAATTGCGTCTCCTGCTAAGGTCTTTGTTCCCAGCAAAACTGTACCGCTCCACACCATAGTTAATAGAGGGGTATGACTATGAACCTCGACAAAGTTCTTTG